>NC_069389.1:118315650-118621692 GCF_027475565.1 Acinonyx jubatus
TTCATCTCTTATATATGACACCCAGTGCTCATCCCCACAAGTGCCCTCCTTAATGCCCATCACCCATTTAGTCCATCTCCCACCCATCTTTCTCTAGCAACCCTCAGTTTGTTCTCTGTCTGTAAGAGTCTCTTGTGGCTTTTCTCCCTCTCTGTTTTTATTTTATTTTTCCATCTCTTCCCCTATGTTCATCTGCTGTGTTTCTGAAATTCCACATATGAATGAAATCATATGATCTCTTTCTCTGACTGACTTATTTCGCTTAGCATAATACCCTCCAGTTCCATCCACGTCGTTGCGAATGGCAACAACCTGTGAGATCATGACCGGAGTCAAAATCAAGAGTAGGGTGCTCAACCGACTGAGCCACCTAGGGCCCAGCTGGGGGAGGTTTTATAAATCAGGACCTCAGGCCCCGCCCTTAACCTAGCCTACACTGTTTCTAGACGTTAGACATTCCCAATTGCTTTTAATCATACCTAATGTACTTTTATATAAGGAGATCAATGCAGTTACATTTTTTTCAATAATCTTTTTATTGTTCTATAAGGGAAAGTAGCAAGTTTGTCCCATTCAAATAAAAAACAGAAAAGCTGAACTATATGATATTTGAATCCCAGAAGAAATTGTGTAAGGATTCAAATATCGTGAATCTCGGTCTGAATGTTTAGCCCATCCTTCTATGTTGAGAAAAATAAACGTGGGTAGGAAATGGCTGTTCTCTTTGAAAGTAACTTTAACTCCATGAATCGGTTCTTCCAACTAATGTTTGTAAGCCTTCCAAAGAAAGGTAATGTTTCTGCATCTTGTGGCATCATTTTACTGATGTAGGGAGAGGTGGGAGTATTGGAATATTGGAGTCCAAACACTTTTCAGATTCCATGTGAGCAGTGGAGTGCCACAACGCCATCCTCTGTTCCTTTGGCCCTCCCCTGCTGCTGCATTTGGGACCCTGAAACAGCACATGGAAGTTTCCTTGTACAGTCTTGCCTCATCCATTGCTTTTCCCACTCCTTGGTTCAGACCTGGGGACACTCGAACAAATGAGACAAAAGTAACCCAAGAAATCCCTGGGGCAATAAGACCAGGCCTCTAAGACTAAGTTGCACTCTGTTCTCCTGGCACTAAATTTATTATTATGGCTCTCTGCCCAGCAATGCTGGCCTTCTCCTCCATTCTGCCAATGATGGGACCTCAGTGTTCTAGATCTTTACAGTCAGCTCCTTTTAGAGCCTTACTCTGGGATATGGATTCAGGTGTCCATATTGGGTTTAGGTTCCATGAATATGGCTTTCAGTATTCTAACATTTTATCCAGAGCCTACCTTATTCATAGTACTGAGCTAGGTGCACAGAGATCATGACACGACATCTTCCTTCAAGGAGCTTATATAGTGGATAGCGGGGGCAATGGTGCCCTGGAACTGGTTTGAGCCAGCTCACAAGAGCTGATTATTAAATTTTTAGGAATTTTGAGAGCTGGTTGTTAGACACAACTATTATTGAAAATTAAATTATATAAACGTACAGTAAGTTTTATTAAAAGCAAAAGTAGGGGTGTCTGGGTGGCTCACTTAAGTGTCTGACTCTTGATTTCAGGTCATAATCTCATAGGTTTGTGAGTTCAAGTGCCACATGAGGCTCCATGCTGACAGTGTAGAGCCTGCTTGGGATTCTCTCTCTTCCTCTCTCTCTGCCCTTCCCCACTCTCTCTCTTTCTCAGAATAAATAAACTTATTTTAAAAAGCAAAAGTAATTCATTAGTTTTTAATTGTTTTACTATATTATTGTCTATGCTCTTGAGATAGTTTACATTGATTGTATCTGTATGGTAGAAATACTATATAATTGTTTACTATCACATATCTGTCTTCACAACTCTGTGTTCAGTGACATCAGATTGGTAGCTTCAAATTGTATTTACACCATAGAAATTGGCAAATGCTGTAAATCAGGACTTTTTTCAGTCTGTTGTTAAACATCTACAAGTGTACCACTGGTTAGGCAGGGAATGAGTTAGAGAAATGCCATAATAGGAGGTCAGAGCAAGTTCTCTGTTGGGATTAGGGAGAATGCTTCAGGGAGGTGTGGACAGTTGAGAAAGAACTTGCAACAGGGATCAGGTTTGATCAGGCAGAGGGTGATAGGAATGGTAACCTTGACAAAGGGGAAAATGCATGAGGTCATGTCAGAGAGAGACTATTGGACATACTTGGGGAATAGCCAGGAGTGTATCTGGCTGACATACAAGGCAGGTGTACGTTGGTTGTAAACATAAGGATGAGAAAGGCAGTTGAAGCCTAATTGGGGAGGGTTTAAAGGTCTCCGGAGCTTGTAGAAAAAAGTCAGTGTGAAATTGGGAACCACAGGAGATTTTTGAGCAGAAACATGACATCTTGAGAGCCATGCTTTTGAAAGTTTACTATCCCAGGTAAATGCAGTAGGGCCAGAAGCAGGAAGTCCTTGCCCAGTTAGTAAGTCATTGCTTCAGTGCTATGGTGGTAATAAGGATCTGAACTGGGGGTGCTGGCTCAGGAAGGGGAAAGGAGGGTCCTGGTGTAAGAGACATTTTGAATACAGATTTCATCAGTCTTGGTTACAGAATTCATATGTCTTCTGATGCCAGCAATTGCCCAAGCTTTATTGTTATCTGGTCTCTTGGCTATGTGATAAAAGAAAGAATATACATAAGCATATAAAATACATGCTTTTAATGGGAACTATTGATGAGTGTTTGGCTAGT
The DNA here is from genome assembly GCF_027475565.1 of Acinonyx jubatus. NCBI lineage: Eukaryota > Metazoa > Chordata > Mammalia > Carnivora > Felidae > Acinonyx > Acinonyx jubatus. The sequence continues at coordinate 118,318,393 of NC_069389.1, forward strand.
CACTTTTCGGTTCAACTTCCCCAAAGGAGATGCACCTAATAGCTTTAACGTGAGCTTAGGAGGCTGAATAACAAGATTTAAAATGTTTCATATGGCTAAAGTAATTCTAGGAGTCAATGTAATAAGGCAGCTCCCATGGTCATGGTTACACAGCTTGACCTTTAGAAAATAAGTATGGTAGAAGCTTAAAGTGGGGCTTGGAGTGGTGCCTGGGTGTCTTGGTCGGTTAAGCATCCAACTTTGGCTCAAGTCATGATCTCCCAGTTTGTGGGTTCCAGCCTCATGGTGGGCTCTGTGCGGACAGCTCAGAGCCCGCAGCCTGCTTCGGAGTCTGTGTCTCCCTCTCTCTCTGCCCTTCCCCTGCTCATGCTCTGTCTGTCTGTCCGTGTGTCTGTCTGTCTCTCCCTCCCTCTGTCTCTCAAAAATAAATAAAGTTTAAAAATATGTTTAAAAACTTTTTTTAATTATAAATAAATAATTTTATAATTTATAATTATAAATTATATAAAATATATTTATAATTATATAGTTTTATTTTATATAAATTATATAAAATAAATTTATAATTTATAAATAAAATTAATAATTTTATTAATTATTTTAATAATTTTTTAATTATTAAAAAATGTGGGGCTTAGAAAAAAAGCAATGTCTTTCTCACCCACCCCTCTCTCTCTCTCCCTCTCACTATCCGTTTATTTTTCCAAAAATTAAGTCGATATCTTTTGTCTTTAGCAATATGCATGGAATCTGGCTATGGGGCCATGGGATCCCAGGAGAAGTGTTTGGGTATCGTCACCATACCCTAAGGGGGAGAATTGAATCAGGTATCAAATTTTCCCTCTAAGGAGGATTGTGTGCCCGGACTTTTTTTTTTCCTTTGCCCCCTCTCTTCCTCTATTGAAAACACAGGATTCTCAGGGGCACCTGCATGGCTCAGTTGGTTAAACGTCCAACTTCAGCTCAGGTCATGATCTCACAGTTCGTGGGTTCAGGCCCCCCGTCGGGCTCTGTGCTGACAGCTCAGAACCTGCTTCGGATTCTGTGTCTCCCTCTCTCTCTCTGCCCCTCCCCCACTCACACTCTGTCTCTCTCTCTCAAAAATAAATAAGCATTAAAAAAACTTAAAGAAAACACAGGATTCTCAATTGTATCAAAAAGTGCCTGAACGTTGTCCAACGTGCTGGTTTGAAAGAGTCACGGTCAGAGTGCAGGAGATGAGCAGCTGGCACATCAGGATCCCCCCGTCAAGAACACCAAGTTTACTGCCTCACCTTTGAGATGTCTTAGCAAAAGTAGCTTCCTACATCCCCACATCTTGAAATGGAATGTAGATAAGATTTCTGCTGGCACCAATTTTACTAAGACGCTTGTGCTTAACCTCCACTGAAGAGATTTATTTGTATGTGGAATTTACATACATCCTGAGTAAGGAGGGTGTGTGGTGATCCATCATGTGAGTTTGAGGGGCCCACTGTAAATGGCGGGTGCTGGTGGTGGGGGGACAGGGATGCCAGAAGGTATCCAGAAGAGGCAATGGGGGGAGGATCGGAGTGGCTGTTCCACAGGTGGAGCAGGAAAAGGATGGGAGGAGAATGGGTTCGATGAAGTGTGCTGTGGGTGCCGATGGGCTGTTGTGTGGTGAGAGGCATTGAGTGGACATGGGTACTACCCAATGGGCAGTTGGATATTTGCTTCATTGCTTGTGAGCAACCCCATGGAGGTGATGCTGCAGGAAGGAAATGAGAGAGACCTCCTGGCCTAGTGCTCTCTTCGAGACGAGTTCATGGACCTGGCACCCTGGGCACGGTTTTTTTAGATAATGGGTTGTCTTTAGGAGATTTAGTTTGGGAAATCCACTGGAGGAGGGATGCAATGCACTGAATGTTTGTGTCCCCCCCCCCCCCCCGCCACATTCATATGCTGAAACCCTAATCCCCAAAGTGATGGTATTTGGAGGTAGGGCTTTGGGGAGATAATTAGGTCACAAAGGTAGAACCATCTTGAATGGGATCAGTGGTCTCATGAGAAGAAGCCAGAGAGGTAGGTTGTGTTTTACCGCCATGTGAAAATATGTGTCACGACAACATTGGATGGACCTTGAAGGCATTATGCTAAGTGAAATAAATCAGGCAGAAAAAGATAAATACCATAGATTTCACTTACACGTGGAATCTAAAAACAACAACAAAAAAATCTCATAGAAAAAGAGATCAAAGTTGTGGATACCAGAAGCCAGGAGTTGAACAAAGGGGGCAAAAAGGTATAAGCTTCAGTTATAAGCTAAATAAGTCCTGGGGATGTCATGTACAACATGATGGCTACAGCGAACAGTGCTGTATGATTGGCAGGAAGGTTAAGAGAGTAAATCCTCGGCATTCCCATCAAAGATGGAAAGAAAAGGCACAATGTGCAGTTGGCCATCTGCAGCCCAGAAGAGGGCCTTCAGCAGAACCCAGTCATGTGGCCACCCTGACCTTGAAGTCTGAGCCTCCAGGACTGTGAGAAATAGATTTCTGTTGTTTAAGCCACCTCGGGTGTGGTGCTGTGTTATAGCAGCTTGAACCAGAGGATAATAGTGGGCACAGGGAGGGAAGGTTGGGGACTACTGGTGACACATGACACGGGCCTGGCTACCGTGTTGATGCTGGAAATGGAAAACCCAAGGTGGAAACGGTGTGAGGACAGATGCTGAGGGCCATGAGGGGAAGGGAAACTGAAAGAAATTTTAGACAACAGGCGTCTGATCCATTTATGTGCTGCCAGAGAGGGTCAGCTGCAGATAGAAAGCTGAGAACCACAGCGCCACAGTGGTCTGTGACTGTCAGCTCATAGGCGACGCACAATCTCCACACCCCATTTTCCCCTGAACTCTCCGGGACCAGACGTGTTTCCAAATGGCAGTCCCTTCTGGAGTGGGCACCAACCTTCCCCTCTTTGCGTATTTGTTTTTTCCGAAGCTGACCCCAAGCCCTGTCTCCACATCATTTCCTAACCTCCTGACCTGACCTCCTTGGGGCCACCCCCTGGAGAGGTCCTGAGGCCTCAGCTGCAGCAGGGAGGCAGGTTGGATTAGAGGAAACCCCAGCACAAAACACCTTCTCTTCCATCTGCGTCCAGGACTGTCTTCCGGGGCTCTCTGCTCCCCTCCAAGAAAAATTCAAGGAAAACTCTTTGTCCTTTGCTCTCAAAGGTAATCCAGGGACAGTGTTTTCTTCCCCATGGAAAAAAAATTTTTTTTCATCCCTGTCATCACTGCAATTCGAGGTGCAGGTTTCACACTCTAATTCCCAGAATAAAACTCCCATTCCAGTGGAAATCTCTCTGCGACAGAATTCCCAAGCTTAGTCAATGGTGCAGTTGTTCCCAGTAGCGGTCGATATGACAGCTGTCACGACATGCCAGGACAACAAATCCAGTGGCAAATGAAAGTTTGTGTTTTCTGGTTTTGTGTCAGATGATGGAGATAGTTATCTAGTAACCTTGATTCTTTTTTTTCATCCCGAAGCCAGGCCTCGGATTGGCTTATGTCATTTCAAGAGTGATAAGCAGGGGACCAGTGGGAAGAGGGAAAGGGGGAGCTTTGCAGCAAGACCGATTAGTGGAGAATTTTTCCTGACCAGGAGAAGTTGGGAGCAAATCTCTAAACAAGAACATGCATGCTCTTTCTTGACCCTTCTTAGCACAGAGTCCCGGGACCAGTCCCACACTTTTTATCCTGGTTCCCAGACCTCCTGATGTTGGGAATGGGTAAAGAGCTGTATGGGATTTGCAAGCCTTAGTTCTCCACAAGGTGACTGGAACCTGTAGAAGCTGAGAGATTGTGCAAGAAGAAGGGGGCTCTCTGCAGAGATGCTTGCTTCTTGGTCCTAGATACTCCACAGCCTAGGGAGTCAGAGCCAGCCAAGGCCAGCCAAGGAATTCTGGCTATGATCCTGAGACTCAGTTTTTTTATCTGTAAAACAAAACTATAACACTTCCTCCCAGTATTCTAGATACCCCCATCACACTCCAAAGTTGTTCTTCCATCACTGCTCCACACCTCAGAATATTGCACCACTGGCCAATCAGTTAGTCAGTCCCCAAACCCAAGAGTCATCCTGGACTCCTCCCTCCACCCACCACTAGTCCATCAGCACGTCCTGCAGGCTCCACATCCAAAGTGTATTCCTTGTTTGCCTTCTTGTCTCCAACTCCTCAGGCAACACACTAGCCGGCCCCTGGCTGTCTCTCCCTAGGACCCTCCTTTGACTGTTCTCCCTGCACCCACTCTCGTCCCCTCTCCATCTATTTGCCAAAGTCACCTGAAAACGCAGATCGGTCACAACCCTCCAACGGCTTGCCGCTGCCCTTGGCATACGGCTCACACTCAGTAGTCCTTTCCTTTGGTATCACTTAGGTATGGAATCTTAAGAAAAGTCATAGAAAGATCAGATTTGTGTTTACCTGGGGCACTCTTGTACCTATGCACATCCTCCTCCAATCTTGGCAGGATTAGCTCCTTCCTATCCTTCAGCTCTTAATTCAAATGTAACCCTGTTCCTCGTCCACTCTATTGAATGCAGTGCCCTGCCCTTAGCACTCTCCATGGCATCACTCTATGGCTGTTTTATTCACGACGCTTATGGTCCAGTCTGCATATTTGTGTGTGTGTGTGTGTGTGTGTGTGTGTGTGTGTGTGTGTGTGTGTTCATGTTTACTGCTGGTTTCTACCCAGACTGTAAACTCCATGAGAAAAGGTACCTTATCTGAATTATTCCTTCTGGTCTTTCTAGAACCTAGAATGACACGTAGTAGATGCCCAATATGTATTTGTTGAAATTCAATAGCTGAATGAATACAAATACAGGTAAGAGGAATAAATTGTTGTGAGGATGGGATGAAATATTGGAGGAAGAAGTGATTTGTAAACTGTCTGGCGCCATCTTCTGCAGTTGTTCTCATGCTAAAGCATGCATTGTCGATTCCCAGGAACTCCTCTCCATAGAACATGGGAAATGGGCAATTCCTTGCTGCTGTCCTCTGCCTTTCACCCTGGCCACCCACCTTCTACTAATTTGTTCGGTGGTGACTTTTCAGTGGTTGCTGCTTCACTGCCCTAGCATATCCAGCATTTATTTTGGCTTAATGGCCCGTGACCCCGTATTATATTTCTCAACATTGGTAAAGACTCAATTATTAGGTGAAAGAACTCAAATTTCCTTTAGGCAATAGATGCTTATCCGTTCACAGTCATCCCTTGCCCCTTTGTGGGAGGGGCTGGTTTAGGCATACCAGGCCCATGAACCATGGTGGAATTTTTGTTGTTGTTATTTATATGTTTCCAGTACAGTTAATATAACATGTTATATTAGTTTCAGGTGTACACCATAGTGATTCAACAATTCTAGACATTACTCACTGCTCATCACGGTAAGTGTAGTCTTAATCCCCTTCACCTATTCCCCCTGTATTCTTCTAAGGTAGGTAAAGTGAACAGTGGATTCTCTGCTTGGGAGTGCCTTTCGGAGAGCAGCTTAAAGGTGAAACGCTATCATCTTTGGGTAAGCATTAAAAAAGCTAGGACGGTTCTCCCAAGGATGTCCCTTACACCTCCCAATTTTGCCTTTCCCCAAATCATTGAGTGCAGAGCTTCAGATGGTTGCCTGTCATAGGCCTCTCCAAATAGTAAATCTGGCCTTGGCTTCTTCAGCCCAACCAGTCCCTCATGCCATGCGTACAAGTGCCGGTTGAGACGGTGGCCACCGTTCTCCTGAGAAACGCTCAGGGAAGCTGGGCCACCTGGCAGGCTCGGCGTAAATGGGTATGACACCAGCTGTGTGGCAACAGCCACCTCACTGCATCACAAAGAGCCCTGTACACTTCCCAAGGGCTTTCCCATATAAATTTGAGGTCTGAAGAAGCTGCCTCAAAAAAAAATGGGATTCTAGGCTGTTTTCTGACTGCACAGTTTTTCAACAAGGGAAAGTAATATCGTATCTTCTAAAGCCACTAACCCTTAACTATAAGAAAAGTTTAGGAGTCCTGATTTCTAGCATTCAGGTGTTTGGTGCTCAGCAAACAACCTTATTCTTGTCGTTGGCCTTGCATTCCCTTTTGGATGTCTATAAATGTATTTGTCTCATTTGTTTGGATTTAGCCATGTCTCTCGGGGGTAGGATTTTCTTTTGCCTTACTCCTTTGGTGTGTTTTTCTCTTTTAACCGTGGTAAGCCTTACAAAAAGACATGATACCAATTGCAAGGTCATGTTCATTTTTAGTGGCAGGAAAACACAGAATACCATCAAGCTCAGGCAGCCCGTGATGTGAACCTCCAGCTGCAAATTCCTTATAACCTTACTTAGGATCCTTCATTTCTTCATCTTTTATCAACTTTCAGATGACACTGTCAATGTAGTTAAGACTTCCAGGAACTTAACCTTTTGAAACTCCATTCTTGACCATAAGAGACTGACAAATGATATCATTTGCTCTGAGAGCATCTTGAATTTTAGCTTCCCAGTCAACACATTTGCAATCATCTCTCGCCCTTTCACTGTTAATTTTAGGGATACCATCGTTTGTATCCTGCCGGTGTTCACTAGCAAAATAAACATCCCTCGTGAAAGAGAAAGTGTGTGTGAGGCTGAAAACTTCTGGAGAGATCTAAGGATTCTGAGGGTCAGAGAAACCAAAATCCAAATCCTTGCGAGAGTACGTTGTTCTAATCCATTTGCCATGAAGTCTCTCCTCACTGTTTCCCCTTAGCCCCCATCTTGTTGTGTATCCCTAAGTCGAGTGCCTTTTTGGTATGAATAGGGAGTCCTCTTTTAGGGTATAATGCTAAGTGACATAAGTCAGTCGGAGAAAGACAAACACCATATGATTTCACTCATATGTGGAATTTAAGGACCAAAACAAATGAGCAAAGAAAAAAACAGACAAACCAGAAGACAGACTTAACTCTAGAGAACAAGCCAGTGGTTCCCAGAGGGGAGGGGGCCGAGGGGATGGGTGAAACAGATGAAGGGAATTAAGAACACACTTATCCTGATGAGCACTGAGTAATGCACAGACTTGTTGAATCACTGTGTTATACACCTGAAACTAATATAACACTATGTTAACTATACTGGGGTTGAATTTTTTTAAATTAATTTAAATTAAAAGAAAGAGATTCTCTTTTATAACATGCCTCTGTCCTCTCAGGGAGGAGAGAGCCTGGCCTGGCTGCAGCGGGAGGGGTGGGGGGAGGGGGCCGTCTGCAAAGCTGAGGCTTGTGGGGGAGGTGTGTCTTGCCCAGAGCATCTGGGGCCCCGGAAGATCAGATCTCGAGAGCTGCATCCTGAGGGAGGTGGGTGTGGCTGAGGTCAGAACACCAAAGAAGGGTATAAACAGGTCTTCAGAGGGAGAGGTTGAGAGGCTGCTGTGGAGACAGGGAAGGAGGGAGCTGGGGAGAGGAGGGTCAGAGGCCACGGGTTGAGAGGTAAGTGAGTGGGTGGGCCTGGGGAAATTCTTGTGTGGTAAGGCTAGGGAGCTATGACTTGCATCTGGCTTTTTATTTGCTTTCCTTGTCATGTGCATGGGAGAACCAATCACGTTTCCAACCGTGCTCACTGACCCTAATCAACTGTATCCTGCTCTGGGCAAGCACATGCCTTCTTCCAGTGGCGAACACACTTCTGTTCATGGGAAATGAGTTAGAAAACCAAAATAGTCACTGGCCTCGTATTTCCCCATTCAGAATGGAAATTGCTGTATGGAGTTCATGGCAAAACTGAAAATGCTTACAACTTCGCTTACCTGCTTTATTGGAGAACATCACTACAGGTCCGCATTGCTCATCGCTCCTGGGTATGAGAGAAGGTGTGTGAGACTTACTCTGAAATGGTTTCTGACCGGCTGCGAAGGTGACAATGGTCTTCAGAGTTCTGGGTAGTAGGCTTCATCGAGAGAGTGACATTTGAGAAAATATGTACAGGAAGTAAGGAAGTGAGCCAAGAGGATATCTGTTGAAAGAACATTTTAAGTTGAGAGAGTAGTAAGTGCAAAGGCCCTGAGACAGAAGGTTTCCTGGTATGTTTGAGGAACAGTGAGGAGGCCGGTGTGGTATGGTCTCCAGGTATTATTCAGGGAAAGGGCAGCATTGCGAAGCAGGGAAAACCTCTGGCTGAAGGCGTTTGCCATTGCTGTCATTGGCGCTGAGGCCCTGGAATTCAGTGGCAACACACAGTTAAAATGAAGAGACGTAGAGAATTGTGGTTAAAGGCACAGGCTTTGTAAAAAAAAAAAAAAAATTAAGTTGCTCCGTAAAAGACACTGTTAAGAGAACGAAAAGACAAGCCAAGACTAAGAGAAAATATTTGCAAGTCACATATCTGATAAAGGACTTGTGCCAAAATCATACAAGGAAATCCAACAGTGAAGAAACAAACCCGTTTTTAAAAGTGCAAAATATCTGAGCAGAAACCTCAACAAAAAAGACCTACAGATGGCCAATAAACACATGCAAATGAAAACAACAAGGACATACGACTGCACACCTATCAGAATAGCCCAAATCCCAAACACTGACAGCACCAAATGCTTTGAGCATGTGGAGCAACAGGAACTCTCAACTCCTTGCTGCTGGAAATGTGAAATGGGACAGCCACTTTGGAAGACAGTTTAACACTTTATTTTCAAGTTAAAATATGACCCAGGAATCACACTCCTAGGTTTTTATCCAAGTGAATTGGAAACTTAGGTCCACGGCTCATGACTGTTTACGGTAGTTTCATTCATAATTACCCCAGACCGGAAGCAGCCAAGATATTCTTCAGTAGGTGAACGGGTAAACCAACTGTGGTCCATCCAGACAGTGATATGCTATTCGGTGGTAAAAAGGGATGAACTACTGATACACTCGACAACCTGAATGAATCTTTAATGTGTATTGCTAAGAGACAGTAGCCAGTCTGAAAAGGCATGATTCCATTTATGTGATATTCCGGGGAGGACAAAACTAGAGAAACTGGAAACACATCCATGGCTTCCAGGGGTTTGGAGAGCAGGGAGGGTTGAATATGTGAAGCGCAGGGGATTCTTTTAGGGTGGTGGAACCATTGTGTATGTTATTATCCTGGTGCATTTGACCTTATACATTTGTCAAGACCTGCAGAGCTTTATAGCACGAAGAGTAAACCTTCATGTACACAAGTTTTAGAAAATCGTTTTGGAAACGGGAGAATCCCAGCATGGAATGCAGACCGTGACAGAAGAACCTAACTGCATTCCAAATACACGAAGCCACCTCACGGGACGAGAATAACTTTGGACATGAGTGGAGTTTTTAGACCAGAGACAAAAGAATCTTCACATAAATGCTGAACTCTAATTGGTCAAGTTGTTTCCTATGCAGGTGGAGATGAACAGTTCTGATACGGCTATGCGTGTATACTGGGATGGAGTAGCTAAGCAAAGGGGTGGCAGATGGTGGGAACCAGGATTCTCATCGTTGGAGTTGGAGACATTGATATGAACTCATGTCCGGCTTCGTACAGACACAGATGGTCTCACATAGAGCTACTGATAGATCTGTGTATGTACACGGGCAAGGTACCACGTCTCACTTTCCTCCATTTCCTCGCTCATAAAACGCTTCCTTGCGGGGAGGCAGGGGCTTGTGCAGTGCCTGGAGGTCACCCTAGCATGAAGTCAAAGCAGGTAAGAGGGCCAGCCGGGAGCACCTCCTGGGAGGCAGAGTATGAAGCCAGGGAATGGGAATGCAGTCAAGACGAGAACAGGGAGTGCAAGTCAACGCAGGTGTGTTTAGTTTCTCTCCATAGTAGAAACATAGTTTCTCTCCATGTTGGAAGGCCACATGTGTTCAGATGCTCACAGTTAGGTGAGCCATGTGAGGCAGGCCCCTTAAAGTGGCACTGTCATCGTCTCAACCAGTATTTCTCTCATGTGCTCCCTCTTTTAGTATTTAATCTTTCGGTCTGATTCGATCTGATGCCAGCCTTTCCAGTGGGATGAAAATAAAGCCGTGGCTTAGAGATCAAAAGATATGTTGCCTATTGACATTATTTGAAAGGAAGTGTCATTGATAATATATCATCCAGTTCCATCTTGGGTAATAGTAGCCAGGTTCTCAAAATATACGGAGGCCAGGCTCCAAATTTGCATGTACAGAGCTACTCTTGGAAAATGAGCTCTACCAGTCCCTGCCTCATTAACTTCGTGGTGCTTACTTCATTAACTAATTTAGTTTTCACTTCATTAATTTGCCCAGAATCTCTTTAACTTTTTCAATGCCAGTAGCAATTCTTCTTGTGCATCCACACGATGAAAATACGTGCTTGGGTTTCACCCCCCCCTTCACCCCCACCCTTGCTCTCTTTCTTCTGAAGCCTCATATGCATACCACATTTGATTTTGCAACTTGCTAATTATCTGTGGGAAATATTTGATCCCAGTGTTTATTCTCAGTACTCCCAAAGACAGGTTTCTGCAGTTTTTTTTCCCCCTTCTGTCTTTAGTTTTCATGCTCGGGGACAGAGCCTAAAGAAGACCTAAAATATTTTGGCTTTAAGATCAATGTCAATTGTCCTGAATTAGATGTTTCTGGCGCCTTGGAATCTAGATTCTTACCTCTTCCAGGAAAGGGGCTGTGTCATTTTGCTCTTTTGAACTCACCACGTGCCTATAATATGGTAATAATGACCTGCGTAGATACTATTACCAGGCACTAAATAATAGCAGGGCAATTCCCTTAACAAAATCTGAACCTAATTTATAATGGGAGAAGGGAATTACAGAAATGGTCACGTCTGCACTGGAAAATGACAGTGCAGACCGAGCTGTTCTATAAAATGCATGGCGCTGGGCGTGGTTACGAGAAGCTACTAAATAGGGAGAAGTCAATTGCACAAGTTCAGTGCTGCACTCCTGTAAGGACTCAGCCTGTGGGACAGTAGCCAGTCTATGGAAAACATGTTGGTATTCTTAGCTCTCGGGGCATTCAAGTTGCCTAAGAGCAAAAGGAGTCCCCCGTTACCTCATTTACTGCACAGCACGTGCTGTTCTTTGATGAAGAGCGGAGCCACAGAGGTGTCTCAAGACCTTCTTTGGCGGGCCTTCATAATTTAGACTTGATTTCATATTCTTTGTCAGTTCTGCCTAGTTGTTTTGCAAGAACATTTTCTGATGCAGCCCGCAGCCGAAATCAAAGGCTCAACTTAGTCCAAGGTTTCAGTGAAATATCATGTATTTTACGAAATTACTGTGGGAAGTCCCACATACCAGACTGGGTAGATGATTTGCCTGACCCAGTGGGGCCTTTGCATTTGTGAAGGAGCCCACTATAATGTGTGCTCCTCGGCAGGGATGGTGTATGGGGGTGCACTCAGGAAGTCTTTATAGAACAAACAGGACCATTGTAGAATGAAACTTAGTGTTTGTTATATGTAATGGAACAATGAACACTTAAAGTTTTAGAAGAATCTGCATCTTGGCTAAAGACAGACTAAAGGAAGAATAACTACCAACGTGATAAATTTCTTCCATACGAGTGAGAGTCTGTGCTAAGGACTGCCTCTTAGTCAATGAAAGCTGCTTCGTTTGCTATGTAAGTGTGATTATTACGAGTCAAGCATTCATAAAATAGCCAGGCTCATTCTGTTTTTCTTTGCTTTAAGACGTTTCATAAGGCAGGAGGACCTAATTAAACCATAGCCGGTTTTTGGACTAGGGATACGGTCACAATCACAGTGAATTAATTGGACACAACAAATTAATTTGATCATTTTTTTCCCTGTTGTGGCTAATATTTGACATTTGGTATATTACTTCTAAAATTATCAACTCCGAATTGTTACTAAACGGTGAAAGGGCTGAGTTTTTTTTATTCTCTCTCTCTCTTTTTTTTTTTTTTTTTAAGACAAATGCGCCAGAATTTTTCTCACTCTAAATGAACGTTGTCCTTCAGACCAATCTCCTTGGTAAAAAACACTCATTCCAATGATGTTGCAATTGGTCAAACCTGTTTTGGAGTTCTTCTCTTCATTCATTTATCCCATAAGTATGTGTTTTTTTTAATGGTTATTCATTTTTGAGAGACAGAGCATGAGTGGGGGAGAGGCAGAGAGAGCGGGAGACAAAAAAAAAATCCAAAGCAGGCTCCAGGCTCTGAGCTGTCAGCACAGAGCCTGACGCGGGGCTCAAACTCACGAACCGTGAGATCATGACCTTAGCCAAAGTCGGACACTTAACTGGCTGAGCCACCCACATGCCCCCTCCATAAGTACATATTAAACTCCTGCTTTGAGCCAGCCACTATGAACTATGTTAGGTCCTGGAGACAGAAAGAACTTCATTTAGTACTTTGTTTTTCTTGCCAAATCCTTTCTATCGGCCTGATTGCCCACCTGACTCATTACACATGTATTGGAATGATTTTTTTTACCGAACAACAAAACCATAACAAAACAAACTACCACCTCAGTCTCCTCCTTTCTGTCCAGTAGCCTCCTTCCTCTGGACTATTACCACTGGTCTCCTGCCCGCTACCTTAGTCCCCTACCATTTAAAACCCTTCAAAAGCTCCCAATTACCCAAAAGAAGAAGTCAAAACTACATTTCTGGTGTCATCTCTTGCCCCATCTCCTTATTTTCATGCTTAGTAATCTGAACCACCTCTTTATTGTGCTGTGAATTACCCAAAAGCTACCAGATCTCATGCTGCCCTTCTGTTTTCTTTGCATGTTCAAGACCGCTTTGTTGGGTCTAAATTCTCCCTCAAAACCCTGTAGACATTGCTCCTTTGTCTTTTGGTAGTTTTTGTTGAAAAGAACAAATCATGATGATTTTGATTTGGGTATTTGATTGTTCTTTGAATGTCAACAGGAATCTTTTAAATTATTTGCCACGACATACTTAACAGGACATATTTGGACATATATTGATCTTTATTTGGTGATTTTGTTTACAACATGGAACATGGAATGTGGTGATCCTCTCTAATACCTAATCTCAGATAATTTTTCTGAACTGAAACATTTTCTTCTGTTACAGTTTTGATTATTTTTTCTAATCCATTATCTCCAGTTGCTTCCTCAGAAACACCTGGTACTGGTAGGTAGACCATGTGACCTACCTTCCACAGTGCCTATTTTTTCTCTGTTCTCTACAAAGCACTTTAGGAATGTTTTTCCATTTATTTCTTTGCTTCCATGATTCATTCTTTCATCTTGACCATTGCATTTTTTTTTTTTTGGTTGCATCACAGGGACTGGGTCTAGAAGATTGTATGAATTTGTAAATGAATACAGAATATGCTATTCAAAAAATTTTTGCTTTGCAGAGAGAGCTCTTTTTTTTTTTTTCTGGTTGCTTCATAGCTGTATTATAGGTGATTTGGGAGAAAGATCTTCAGGTGACCTCACTCATCTGTCTGTCTTCCTGGAAGACGGATGTATAAATGATGACACATTTATACACAACATAAATGCTGAATTCTGGGAATTTTGTTAGCGTGTTCTAAAAGCGCCAGCAAGTATTTGCTGCATTAGCCATAACCTGGATAGGGTTCCCATATTTTGTAATTATGCTGCTAGTTCTTCCCTGTAAGTTTTAGTACTTTATGTTGATTATTATCTTTGGATAGCCAATATGTAACTAACACACATTTTTCTTCTCCATATTCCTCTTTTTTTTTGTATTCTTTTCACCTCTCTCTCTCTTAGTGAATTTAGTACCAGAGTTGGTTCTGCTAATAGCCCAATTAAAACACTAAATGAAATTTTGATCACTTATTTAACTTAATGAAAATAACTTCATTGCTATTCTGATCCTATAAAACCACAAACGGTATAGAAGCAGGTTATTTGTTCTAAAAAAGAAGTTCGTGGAAGGGATAAATAATATAAATGATTAATTATTGACTTTTGGGGCTGTATTAATAGAACAAAGTTATGTTGCCTAGGAAAGAAGTAGTTAGGCATTGTAAGCAACATTTGTATTCATTTTATGAAATTCTTTTTTTTTTCTTCATTTTATGAAATTCGTAAGGTAATGTGTAGTCTCCTAGAGTGAGCAGGAAAATCTTTGGCTGGACAACTCTCAGAAACTGCTAAATACTTAGAAGACACAATTATGTAATGCTCTCAAGAAGTATGTAGTTTAACTATCTGTGTAAAACTCAGATGCTGTACAGGTTTCTAACTAGCTGGGATGCCTGCATGTTTATGATAGAGGGAACATTTAATGGGGTTGGACACACTGGCATTCCAGACTCCAAAATACAGATGATGAATTGCAAATTCTTCTACTAGATCCCTATGGGTTATGGTTTCCTCCTTAAAAGCTGTATTTGAATGATATATAGTGGCTGGTAATAGCATCCGGCTCCAACCTTGGAACTCCCTTTGGGACTCTGTAAAGCTTATAGATTTTGTTCATATTCCTTTATTTTAAAAGAATAGCTTCCATGTTCTTCTCTGAAGGACTATTATTTGGAGCAGCAATTAGTTGGGCAATTAATAAGTCCTTTCAGATGTAAGTGTGTATGTATATAGGTACAGAAATGGATGTAAGTGTGAACTGCATATTTTCAAACAAATAGAAACTTACCTTTGACCGGTTAAATGATATGTTAGCAACAGCCAAGTAACTTGATTTTGCTTTTATTTTTAATGTAAATGTATACCTCTACCTACCTGATTGTCCATCATTTCCAGAGAGCATGAAATTCACCACGGGAAGGTTGTTTCTATACTCATTCATTCCTTCAGACTTCTGTTAATTTCTTGACAACTATCATGTGCCAGGCACTGTACTAACTTCTAGGGAAACAAAGACAGAATGGGGAAGAAGAGGCTTTGATTTCTATGAGCCAATAACACCCTAGGGGTGCCTACAGATAATTACAACCCAGTGTAGTGAGTACAAGTACAAAGACGGCCCCATGGTGCCAGTGGAGCACAAAGTAGGGACAACTCACTTAGAATGATAGACGAGAATAGAAACTGTATTTTTACCAATGACAACCATTGGCTGAGTTTCTATCATCAGGAGGATTCCATGCTGAGTTCTGAGTATCCAAGAGGTATATGACCTCAAGCTGCTTAAGATCATGTTGGTGAGAGTAGTATTAAATAATGAATATAGCTGATATATGGGACTCTTGTAGGCTAATAGTAGGAAATAGAGTTGAAGAGGCAGTTTAGGGCCACTTTGTGGAGTTCCCTGAATGTTACACTAAGAGTTCTTAATTCAAAATGTATTAATTCAAATCATATTAGCTAGTGGAGGGGTCACTGAAGGTTTTTGAGCAAGATGAATGTGAATGTCTAGCTTCCCTGCTATAATACAAGCCCAAAGAATCAAGTGACCCCCCCTTGCTTTCCATTAATAGCCCAGAGACAAGCACAGTACTTAGCACATAGTATGTCCTTGATACATATTTCTTGCCCAACTGTCTATATACAAAATAGTCTTTTTGACAGTCCTGGCCATTGTTCATTGCATGTGTTGAATGACAGAAGAGAGCCAGGAAAACCAGTTGGGCTGCCCTTGAGTAAAGTAATGAAGATCTGGACGTTAGCAGGATTATTGGAAATAGAATGAAGAGGTGATTGCAAGAAAGAAATGGATAGTACTTTATGATTGGCTAGGTTAATGGAAAAAGGGAAATGGAGGAAACAAGGAAACAAGCTTTTGAGAGGGTAACAGACAAGGGCTGTTAGCAGAAATGAGGAGCCTGGAAGGAAGCTAATTTGAGGAGAAAGATGATGAACATGGGCTTTAAAAATGTGAAGAGCTATTTGAGAAGCCTGGCTAGAGGTTTATCAATTTTGTTTATTTTTTCAAAAAACCAACTCTTGGTTTCATTGATCTGCTGTACAGTTTTTTTTTTTTAGATTCTATATTGTTTATTTATGCTCTGATCTGTATTATTTCTCTTTTTCTGCTGGGTTTGGGGTGTTGGACACTATGGTCCAGCAATTTTCAACTAACCTCCAGTAGCCTAGTCATGGAGATTATAGGTAACTTGTTTTGTCTGTTCCCATATCACATAGTGGTTACGTCCAAGCCATGAGTTATGGGAGTGGCCTGATGCCAAGGCCATGGCACTGTCCACACACACAGCAATAGGGTGGAAAAGCCACTGTGCCTTCCGGAATTGAAGCATTTTAAATGTGAAGCAAAATATCAGATGAAAGCACAAAAGACTCCCACAGCAACTCAAGAATAATAATAACAATAATAATAATAATAATAATAATAATAATAATAATTAGACAGGATGTTTTAAATACCTAACCATTGAAATACTATCTTTTGAAATTCAGTACCGCAATTTCAAGGTCCAGTTCCATTAACTAGCATAATGAGAGAAAAACGCTCTGTATGTCCTTACAGAGAAGAAGCATTTGAATAGTGTTTAAAAAAATAGTAATAAAAAGACAATAGCAATTTGCTAAGGCAGTATGTCATAACTTTGATTATGCAAAAAGTGAAGTGGAGTGTAGTGAATTTGAGGTCAACTTTTCAAAGAAGTCATCAGGGGGAAAATAAGAAAAGTGCCAGAGAGCTAAATATGCATGAAGCTGCTATTGAAGTTTAATGGAAAAATGGGGCTCTTGTCAGCTAGCTGAGTACTTAATAATGTTAACACCACTACAAACAAGTTGTGGTTTATTGCTTCAATTTCCTACGTACTGGCAAGAGAATTAACAAGACTGATGCATTAAGATCTTAGATTTCAGTCAAATTAGGTGACTAAGAGGGTGATGAAAAACACTTGTTCTCGAAGGGAACACGACTCTATCAGGAACTGGCTATGTTCTGCATCAGATCATTGGATGAGCTGCTGATTTAACAGTTACACTGAAAAGGAAACCCCTTAATCAATCCTTTTTGTACAAGAGCTGTTATGTAGTAGGTGATTTAAAGGAAAAATATGCAGAGATAGGAAGCACAGGTACATCTCTGAATATTTATGTTTGAATTCAGAGAGATGAGCAAAATAACAGAGCCTTTGTGAATATCCCTATTTCATTGAGAATGTAAGATGCTATCAAAGTAGACTTTTGGAAGATGAACTCACTTTAGTTTTCCCTCAGATTTAATGGAGGATCTCCATGCAATTAAATGACTCACCTGGAATCGCTTGGTCAAAGGGAAGCTTTCTCGTTCAAGCTCTTTCTCAGCACCAGTATGGATGACAATTGTCACTGGATCCTCAAGTATCTGCCTTTACTGCCTTGTAAACCGGACAGAGGATAAAAGGCATGGCCCATTACAAAGTGCAGCATACGTACAGCCTCTTCAGAAGAGGGGTGTATGAACAAGAGGTGAGGACAGTAAACTGGTTGATGAAGGGCTGAAGATGTTGATGAGAAAGTACAGCTTCGAGTTCTTCAGTGAAAAAGACCCCTGTCGTATACTGGATTCAAATACAAGTCACCCAGCCATAGTATATGGAGGAAAACATCAGACTGTCATTGTCCAAATATGAGTTCTTCTGTAGAATATGGGAGCCCTCTCCTAAGTTGATATGTCTTCCAGAAGATTTATCTGGTATGATTCATCTCTTGGAATCGAAGTTACAGATTCACTGAATCATGAATTGCTAGACCTTAAAGGCCAGTGCTTTAAAAATCTCAGCCGCAGAATTCTTTGTAAAGTGGTATCTTATGCGAATGCCCATTTTATCTATGTATGAAAGCAGAGCTGCTTTGGGGAAGGACAGGGAAAGGACTGGATGCATCAGCTGTTCCTCCAACTCTTCAGCGGCCACCCCTAAGGTATCTTAGAGGAGCCCTAAAATCGCTGGTGTGATTGGAAAACACACCAATTTCATAGATGAGAAAACTGAGGCTCAGCGTAGTGAAATGACTTGGCTGTGTGGGTCATGCAACCTACAAAGCCGGGGCAGTATTTAGCACTAGAACCCAGGTTTCTTCTCATTTGGGCTAGAGTGAAGATCTTCTGGCCTCCCAAGCTCTCACTTTGTGGCAACTTGCAGAAATAACAAACAGAAAGTTGCATTAATTTCTGTTTCATTAAGTAGATGGTTTAGGAGTAAAAGGCAAAGCAGCTTTTGTCTAGTGCTTGGTAGCTGTCAATTCCGTGGAGGAAAGGAAGAGGTTAGGCACAGTCCTTAGGAAGGCTTCATATGGAAGCCGAAGTTGCTTGGGAAATTACAGAACCATTGACTAGAATACATCAAGTACAAAAGGGAGATGTAATAATAGAAAAGTAGTTATGCACCTAAGTCCTGAAATGTAGTATTACATCCATCCTGAGAGGTAATCACTCCTGTCATTACTGAGCTCTGTGATCGCTCAGTCTGGCATGATAGACGGCTTCGAGCTCAATCCCATCATCGGCAGATCTCGCAGCAGAAGCCTGGGCTTGTACATCTCAGCTGGGGCTCAGGCAGAGGAGAGAAATAGCCTCCCTGGCAGTTTTTCACTGACCTTTAGGTATTGGTTATAGGCCTACGTAATTGAAATAAATGATTTTTTTTCATTAGTGCTTTATGGAACCATTTAAAATTATAATCTTTCCTGTCCTAGAATTAGTTTAATATGATCCACTATGATTACCTCTAATTGGATTTAATTTAGATGGAAATGTTTGAGCTCATATAATGGATAAGGCTCCAGTGCAGTGTGTGTGTGTGTGTGTGTGTGTGTGTGTGTGTGTGTGTGTTTTCAAATTTCAGAAGATTGATTTTTCTTGCTATGGACTGCTGTGATTGTATGTTACTAAACCCTGGGCTAGCGAAACACCTAGAATGTTATTTTACTCCAAGGATAGTTTGTCCTTGTTGGAAGTTGTAGTTAGAGAACAGACCGTGTGCTAAAATTCTACTCCCCCTGTTGAGGGTCCACTGCAGCTTTCCCCGTAAAACAGAGTTCTATATCTACACGTTGCTCTACGTCTCTTGAGGTTTGGTTGGCCGTTCCTAGTGTGGATGCTGAAGAGCCTCTTCAACATGCAAAACGGTAAATGACCGAAGCATTGAATTGGGGGAGAGACTGGAAGAAATAGTCTGGGGCTCTGCACGGTGGATGAAACGTCGGGAAAGACGAGTGGAGAATGCCATTGTGTGACAGCCCACTCCTGGCACTGAGCGGCGCGGTTTGCTTCCTGCCTGCTTCTATGTCCTTAGTGGATTTTTGCTGGTGTCTTGCTGTCTCCCTCCTCTATTAGGGGCTAGAAAATGACTTAGTTTTGCCATAATCAGGCAAACGTTTGACTCAAACATTTTGGTGCTTTTCCAAACATGTATTTTTAAAGCCATTTGCGCAGTGACACTGTGTCTTCAGAGCTCGGTGTCTCACCAGGGGCCTGGCACTCACGCTCACTAATGCACTGGCTTGGTTCCCTCTCTAACAGGAGGCACCAGTTAAAAGCCTGCTCCCACCCCAGGCTCGTTGGGTCTAAAACCTGACTGGCCCAGAGGAGGCTTATTTTAGTGATTAAGACTTCAGATGGATTACCCCCACCTTGGGCGCTGTGGATGGATTTGGTTATCACAGTGTGCAGATTGAAGGCTTGCTATTGAAAACCACAGAGATGAGTTATCAGAACTGCTCCCTATAAAATTGGAAGCGTTATGTACCAACCAGACATGCACAGGAAAGCAAGAAAGGGCAGGAGGAGAAACCTGGCTCCAAACCAAACGGGTATAATGCCCCGTTCCTTTGGTTTCTAGCCAATCTTTCCCAGCATTCTGGAAGCTAGAATTCACAGCCTTGGGAATCTCTTAAACTGAGTTTCAGAATATTGTTGGAGTTGAAAAACTAAGGGGCTAGGGGGAAGCAGTGCTATCTGTTTGGCACCGGGCAAATTTACTAGTACTTAATTCACTGTGATTTTGCTCCACCTGAAAACATCTGGGAGCTGGGGTAGTAGAGAAATGGTCTCATCAAGAACAAGCCAGATGCTAATGTTACAACTGAGATGTCGGTCTTGAAAAGCCAGAAGGCAGAGTGGGAAGTTGGCGATTCTTCTTTTCTCCTTCAGAGGCTGATTCTCCTTAAAAAGAGTTGCCCTCAGGGTGAGATGTTGATTGTAACCAGACTTTCCACTTTACCCTGGGATTTCACCTCTTGTTTAAGAACAGACAGGAAGCATCAAGGAGGATACCATTGTTGTCAAGAGGGATGGGTGGTCCTCATTTACTATGCAGAGAAGGGAAGAAGTACAATGTTCATTTTCTTCTTGAGATGGAGTATATTAAAAAAAAATCTGAGCACCTTCTAAAGAGTCTGTGGATGCCTCTGTTTAATCTACAGCCAAGGGTAAGTTTCAACATGAAGGGAAAGATTTTGTGTGTGTGTGTGTGTGTGTAAAATATTCCACATAATATATGTGCATCTATTATTATATATCATACGCATATAGTATGTGTACATCTATAATAGTATAGACTATTAATATATTATTTTATAACATATAATAATATATATAATAAGTTGGGAACTTATGTACTTTAGTAAAGCAGCTCCTGAGTGAAGTGAATGAGGCAAAGTCTAATGAGACTCTTAATAGGAGAGAGGAGCTTGTAGCACAAATAAACAGCTTCCTGGATTATCTGGATACTTATTTGTTCATATAGATAAAATCCAGGATATGAACCATACTTGAGATGCTCTTCATTTTAATACTCTTCCATGCCAGCCCCGTTCCTCTGAGTAAAAATAGTCAATGACATATATTTGTTATATCTTAGAATTAAGGTGAACATAAATTATTTTGGGGGTGGGAGAATAGTATTTCATAATGTTCCTTAAGATATTGGAGGGACTCTGAGGTGTCACAAAACCAATATTGGGAAACTGAACTAACTCTTCCGTTAAATTTGGTTTAAAGGGTTGGTAACTTTCAAATTTGTAACAAGTATGTTTAGAAATCATGAGGACAAACTTCCTTTGGGTTTTTACCAATTTCACCTTTTACCACAGCTCTCCCGACACTGTGGCCATCCATTTTGAGGTGGGGCCTGCTAAGTTCCGCGGGGAATTTTAAATTCTTACCTATTATTTTTGGTGTAAGAGACCTCTTTCCTTTGGAGGAATTTTGTGGTCCAGATCTTTAAATAATAGCATCCATATTAGAAATCACATTTGGTAATTTTCTGCCACCAAATGGACAAAATAAAATCCATGTGGCCTTGGTTGATTATTGGTACGATCAGCCCAAGGGAGCACAGCCGGTAACCCATCATTTGATTTTGGAAAGGGTGAAAGGAGGGTGAAAATAGCTAGTGGAAGCTCTTACTGTCTTCTTATCATCATTACCATCACCATCGCCATCATCATCACCATCACCACCATCATTTGTTGTTGCTGTAAAATCATGCACATAAGAAAAATTCTAAATGGTATAAGATAAAAAGTAAAAGTTTCTCCTACCCTTGTTCTCTTCCAGTTCCATTTCCCAGAGGAGTCACTTTTAACTGTTTTAAACATTCTGGAACATATCACCATAACACTAAATAATATAGCCCAATTTCTTGATTTGTTAGTTTTAGATAGTACACACTGACTGCATTTTCGGTTGCCATGACACATGAGGAATCTAGCAAGCTATAGTGTTTTCCACATATGTTCTCCCTTCGACTTCTTGATGGTGTTAATTATATTAGTTTTAAATTTCTTCCAGTGATTTTATTTACGAGCTTTAAACAGTGGATATCCAGTTCTATTTCTTGTTTCATCAAACGTCGAGACTATTTGCTCCCTACCTTATAAACAAACAAAGCACATGCACACTTACCCCCATCTCTCTTTCTCCTCCTCCGCCTCCTGACTGTTTTCTCCTATGTCATTAATTTTATGTTGTCAAGGTTTATAACATTTGCAATTTATTCTGTAACTACTGAGTCTAACCATATGAAATTGTCATTTTTTTTAATGTCAAAATAGCCAAATATCAGCAATTTCCTGTGTTTCAATCTAATACAGTGATACTTTGTGTGCTTGTCTATGGCTTGATTCTAAACATTGAAAAGCAATAAACATTCATAATATTAGATATATGTGTGTTTTACATGACAGAACAAATAGTGTCACTGGCCTCATGATTTTAAATACCATTTAATGACTCCCAAATATAAATCCCCAGTTCCAACCTCTCCCCC
Source organism: Acinonyx jubatus (assembly GCF_027475565.1). Taxonomy (NCBI): domain Eukaryota; kingdom Metazoa; phylum Chordata; class Mammalia; order Carnivora; family Felidae; genus Acinonyx; species Acinonyx jubatus. The sequence goes on from NC_069389.1 coordinate 118,340,513, forward strand.
GAGGTGCAGACTCCTATCTAACTACCTGCTTGATACCTGTGTATGTCTGTCTGCCATCTTAAACTTATCCTGTCCCGAACATTTCTTAACTTCCAGCCTGTAGAACCCTCTCCTTCTCTTGATGGTACATGGCACCACTACCCATCGGTTACTCAAACCGCAAACGTGGAGTCATCAAATTTCTGTCTTTCACCCTGAATTCCATCCTTATATAAATCTCTCTTTGGCTTCTTCTCCAAACTATACCCTGAATAGATCACTTCTCAACTCTTCTAATACTAGTACCCTATCACCTCTTACATCACATTCTAGTGACTGTCACGTAACTGGTTTCCCGGTTTCTATTCTGGTTCTCATCCTCACAGTCCATCCTATAATCCATTCTCCACACACTAGTCAGAGTGATCTTCAAGCAGAAATCAGATCATTTCCCTGTACTGCTTAAAACCTTCCAATTGGGTGCCTGACTGGATCTGTCAGTATAGCGTGAGACTCTTGATCTCACAGTCAGGAGTTTGAGCCCCACATTGGAGGCGAGTTTACTTAAAAAAAAACACATACAAAAAAAAAAACCAGAAAAACACCTTCCAATTGTATCTTTGTGTATTTAGAATGAAACAAAAAAATCTGGTGCATGACTTCTCAGGCTTTGCTTAATTCCCAACCCCAACAAACCTCTGTGATCGCTTTCCTATCACTGATGCCCCTCCCTTGTCTTCCAGCTACCATGACCTTATGCTGTTTGTGCCACATACCATGATGGTCCCTGTCGTAAGTGCTTACAGTGTGCTCTTTCCTCTGCCTGCAACACCCTGCTTCTAAATCTTTCCATGGCTGGCTGTTTTTTGTCATTCAGGTCTCAGTTCAAATATCACCTGCTTGTCTGACCACCCACTTTTATAATTATTTGTTAACATTTTATTTATTTTTGAGAGAGAGCAGAGGGAAGGGGCAGAGACAGAGGGAGACACAGAATCTGAAGCAACTTTCAGGCTCTGAGCTGTGCTTGAACTCACAGACTGCGAGATCATGACCTGAGCCAAAGTCGGATGCTTAACCAACTGAGCCACCCAGGCGCCCCCTGACCACCCAGTTTTAAATAGTACATACCATCTCACCACTAGTCACCCATCCAGTTTTATTTTTTCAGAATGCTTAAAACACACTGAAATTTTCTTGTTTATTTTTTAAAAGTAAGCTTTATGTCCAATGTGGGGCTTGAACTCAACAACTCTAAGATCAAGAGTTGTATGCTCTACAGACCGAGCCAGACAGGCACCCCATATTTATTTTTATAATCTATCTTCCAGCATTTGAATGTTTACTCTGTGAGGACAGAAACATTGTTTTATGTTTCTGTTTACCGTCTTCTATCCCCTGAGCACCTAGAACACGGTCCAGCGTGTCATAAGTACTCAACAAATATTTGTTAAAAACATACTTCATTGAGAAAGAAATGTAATCCTAGGTCATTGAAAAGCATCAAGTTCAAATGGATTATCTTTTTTATACTCTGTCGATTATTATAAAAGTACAATGTTTTATTTTGTTTCATATTTGGACCATAGCTTGTTTTGTGTGGATTTTTTTTAAAACCAGAGATTTTTTTTTATTGTCTCTTTCTCCCCCACCCCACGCCTCACCTCCGTTCCTTCCTTCCTTCCTTCCTTCCTTCCTTCCTTCCTTCCTTCCTTCCTTCCTTTTCCTCCCTCTTCCCTCTCTGAAAGAAGATACATTTTCCTTTGTTTCATCAGTAAGAACCTTAAAGTTATTACACATACAGTTTATGGGGTAGCATTTTTTCCTTCTTGAACATATTTTTCAAGCATCCTTCTCACTTCCTCTTCAGATTGAGCCAATTACATTCTATCATCCTGCGAGATGAGTGCCTACCTGATGCGTTTCAGGAACAGAGAGGAGGCTAGTTTGACAAGACTGGAGTGAATTAAAGAGTAGTAGGAGATGAGGTCACAGAGGTCATAGACATGTCATGGAGGGACCATCGTAGGGGTTCAAGAAAGGGCTCACTTTGGCTGCTGGATTGAGAATACATTAAATGTGGGCAAGAGCAGAAGCGGGGAGACTAGTGAGGAGGCTAATTCAGTTATCCAGCTAAGAGATGTTGATGGCTTGGGTCAGGGTGGTGACAGTAGAGGTAGTAAGGAATGGCCAGATTTAGGGTATATTTTGAAGTAGAGCCAACAGGAGTTTCTGGGCATAAGGTATGGGAGAAAAGAGGAGCAAAGGAGGAATCCAAGGATTTTTGCCTGAGAAACTGAGAATATGGAGTTATGAATATATGTGAGGAAAGTTACAGGAGGATGTTTTCTTGAGGGTAGAGTGGATGAGATATCAGAAGTCCAGTTCAGATATCAATTTTGAAATATCTGGTGGGCAGCTGGATATACTAATCTGGATTTGGGAGAGAAATACAGGATGGAGGTATAAAGATAGGACTCATCCTATAAATGGTACTTGAATTCATGATATTAAATGATCCTATCTAGGAAGTAAGAAGAGAGAAAAAAGAGAAGGGAAACAGGAACTAAACCCTGGGTCACTTTAATGTTTCAAGTTTGTGGAGATAAGGAACCAGCAAACAAGAGTAGGAAGGAATGGCTAGTGACCTAGGAGAGAAATCCACTGTGAGTGAGGTATCCCGGAAGCCAAGTGATTTTCTATTTATCCTTAGCAAACTGAAATTTCAACATGAATACGTATGGGCCATTTTTAAAATCCTGTTTGGTACTCTGAGGGTCCTTTTCATCCAAGGACTCCTGTATTTCCTCCACCTATGAATTTTTTCCCTCTATTATGTCCTAACCACTACTGTTCATTTTATTCTAGAACTCCTACTAGGTAAATACTGGAGCTTCTGGATCTATAAATATTTTTTACCTTTTTGCTTTTTGCTTGTATTTGCCATCCTCTTATCTCAGGCTATAAAATTTTTGTTATTTAGCCCTTCTACTTACAAAAATCTGGAGTCTTTTTGAAAAATTTCTAAGAACTTTCTTATTCTGTTATTGCTCCTTTTTCCTAGGAGCTCTTTCTTGATTTCTGTTCCTGGCATAATCTATTTCCTCTGGGGTCATTTGTTTTGTTTATTCATGTTGGTTCTTCTCTTTTATGCTGTTGGTTTTCCTCAAACATCTGGTTATCTATGATTTATGAATGAAGAACTGCATTGATTAGTACAGTAGCTGGCATGAGTTTCTTTTATAGTTGTACCGACAAGCTACCGTCTGGATCGAAAGTACTTCTCCATAGACATGCTAAAGTGAGGAGGTCTTTGCTTTGAAGTCTTTCAAAGTATTTCTGACTTTATTGTAGAAGTAGTAGACTTTAATGTATTTCATTCCTTGGTGGAACTGCCTCTCCTTGTTTGTTTGTTTGTTTGTCTGTCTGTTTCTCTTCCACATGAGACATAGTGTCCTCCTCCTCTGCACCCTGCCTTCTCCAGGCAAATGTATTACTCTGCTCAGGAAACAGGTCTTGGGACTCCAGCTAGGAACCAATATGGCAGCTGGCTACTTTGTATACATGGAAGAGGGGGAGAGGACAACTGCCTCTGTTACCCATTGACAGTCCTCTAACGTGGCCACCCTGATTGCTGTCCCACAGCCCATTTTTGCTCAAGTACTTGGTGACTCTGAGTTTGGAGCCTCTAGGGGGCTCTGCCAAAGAAAGTTTGGAGCCTCTAGGGGGCTCTGCCAAAGAAAGTGTCCACCACCTCCCTTCAGCCTTCTTCCATAAATATTTTGGATGACACCAGGGAGTTTGGTCCTACACAATACACTGTGCTGCTTCCCAGTACGTGTTTCCTGTCATTTGATTGGGTACTCACAGGACGAAGAAGTAAAACATGTGATCAGGCAGTCATCTGGAACCAGAAATGCTGCAACTATTTTCCAAATTTAACTGCAGTACTTTCCTGACTGTCCAGTTTAATAAAATGTTTACTGCATCAAACAACTAAAGATCATATATTCTTTTTAATATACTGTCTGTAGCTTTCAGGTATGGATCCCACCACAGGCTTACCTTTGCTTCCTTTGGTTGATGGTGGGAGATGGAGGCACAGTATCAGCCTGTGCCTACATCGGATATTCATTTGATATTTTTAGCAGCCTTATGCGGTGGATAATATCCCCATTTTATAGACGAGAAAGCAGAGGCTCAGGGAAATAGACCAATGTTGTATTGTCAGTGGCAGAGGTGGGACTGGAATCCAAATCTACTTGACTTCAATCCTGCGCACTTTCCTTTACATCAGTCTCCCGCCCCACCTTTTGCCACTGTCCTCTACAATAGGAGAGAACTCCGGTCAAGCTAACTGTAATCTTTGTAGGCATTAGAATTTCAGCATGCTATATATGAAAAGCATTGTTAGTTACAGGTTTTAATTGGTCATAGGTTTTTAGTTTAGTTTATCTAAGTTTCTTAGTATTTTAGCCATCTTTTCTCTTTGTCTGTGAAACACACATTGCTTTTCAAATCTCATGAATTTTTTTCCCAGTGGAGAGGCTGATATGGCGTGCTCCTTATTTCTATCATAAGCTTAATTAATAACCAGTAAATTCTGTTGAAGGGCGTGGTTGTGTTATTACTTGGGTTTTGCATGGACTGAGTTTGCATTTCAGGTAGTTGCTCATTTTTTTTCCCAAATAGGCAGCTTTTATAGAACCAAAGAGTGGCCATCCTAAACGCAGCTGACTGTTCCTGTCCAGCTGTAACCAGCTACACCCTACAGGCACTTGCTCAGTGGGGGAGCTGTGACTGTACCAGATAAACAAAGGTCCGAATAGATCAAGACCAGTGTGTTGTAGACTCAATAAAAGCAGGCTGGCTGCAGCAGGATCGACCCACAGACCAGGGCCACGGTTGGCGGGGGTGGGGGACAAGCTGCTCACTCTTTGTCTTCGTTCTGCAGTCTCTTCTCCACTCACTGCTACCAGACCATCCCAGCTCCACATGCAAGGACACCAGGGACGCACATCAGCACCCACTCCGACCTGCTGGAAGATGTGCGCCAGGGTCCTGGTGATGGCGCTTCCAGACCTGTGACTCACTCTCCCACCCCAGTTTTCCTCTCCTTCAATGAATTTGCCCATGTTTTGAGGGACTACAAAGCTCAAGTACAATGTCCATGCTCACGCGCGGCATCACCTTATAAATACTTATTCAGTTCATGCAGCTTTTAGACACAAGTCGAGTCAAGGTCAAGGAAGGCTAGGAGGAGGTGAGCGAGGTACTTGCGCTGGGCACGGAATTGAAGAGGTGCCAAAAAAAACCCCAAAACCCTTACTAATAAAGATGATTACCGTTGAAGTGTAGTAATTTTTTTAAAATTGCAATGAATGTAAAAAATTCCATGATGAGCAGGGTCGGATCCTATCAAAATGTTTTCTTAGAATGTGAAGCAAGGGCAAGAAACATCGTCAGGATTGTTGTGTTGCTTTTTATCACTTTAAATGAGAAAGAAGTATAAAAGTGCTTTCAAAAGATCTTAAGTATGGCATAAATGTAAAATATGACTCTATAACTATTATCATGTGTTCCCAATGATGACTGCCTGGTTGGATTGACATTTTAAACAAGTCTGTTGAATTCTTTGAATCACTAGAGATTTACACTAATTTGACTCTTTATTTTTTCCTCCAAGTCATACAGGGAGCATTCGATTCAACTTTCTGCCTCTTCTTTCTTTTCTTAATTACCATTTACTTAAACCACAAAACAGAGGGAAACACAGTGCCCGGCTCCCAGTCACAGTTAGAGAGATGCTGTTTCCAGTCCCACACTGAGAAAGGATACGATGGCAATTGCATTTTATAAGCAATTAGAGGAACTTCTGGATTTCCACACACTCTGTGAGTTGGCATCTTGGTAGAATCTAAAAGATTTTAATGTTAGTGCTGAAAGATGGTAAAAATCATGTCTTGTGATGTAGAAAATGGAAGTTCCTTCTAAAGCTGCATTAATGAGCTTATTTCCCTAAACTTCATTAAGCCAACCAGAGATGCTGTTCAGTTCCAGCCTGTCTCGCAGTTATTAGAAAATGGTGTCAACGCAGCAAAGATTTGGAATTTACAAGTTAGGACTTAGTGTTCAACCCCAGCCTTTGAACTACCCTGAAGTTATCTTCTAATTTAATTAAAGGCATGTGTGAATTCAACAAGCTACCTATCTCCTGTCTTGGCGTGCATTACAGGCAGTCTAGGAAGAGAAAAGAGAAATAAAGAAATTATGTTTATATAAATACAGTGTAGTACAGGTGTTTCTGGCTCCTGGAGGTATTGGATTCCTGTGAATGAACATACCATGGCAGGAATTTTAGACAAGCCTAGAAAATTACAGATTAGACGATTACAAAATAGAAAAAAGAGCTAAAGCTAATGTGAGGAAATTGAAATCAGCATTAGATCGGGGAATGTGTTCAATGGAGCGTGTGTGGCCTAAAAGTACAAACTAAAACTTGCCCCCTAATTGGGGTAGCTCAAGTTTGTGTGTGCAGAAGCATGACATTTTTCTGTACTTTTTCACTCAGGATTGATCACCTAGGAGAGTTTGGAAGTAAGGATGAGGGTCAACCATTTTCCCTCATAACAATTCCAGTTTTAAGGAGGGCAATTCTTTTTTTGTTTTAAGTTTATTTCTTTATTTTGAGAGAGAGAGAGAGAAGCTTTGCTTTAAGTTTATTTATTTTGAGAGAGAGAGAGAGAGAGAGAAGCAGAGAGAGAGGGGGAGAGAATCCCCAGCAGGCTCCACGCTATCCACGCAGAGCCCAACACGGGCTCAAACTCACAGACCGTGAGATCACGACCTGACCTGAAATCAAGAGTCTGAAGCTTAACCGAGGGTGTTAACTGAGCCACCCGGGCGTCCCATAAGGAGACCAGTACTTAAGGTTTCTCATTTCTGTGTTTCTGTGTCCAAATTTAGGAATGAAATGAACACTCCAAACATCCACCCAAACAATCTTATGTTTTCCAGCACCTTACAGTTTGCAAAGCCTTTTAACCTCCCCTCAGTTGTTTAATGCTGCTCAGGCCATCTTGGAGGTGAGACAGCTGCACAGGAGAGAATGGAGGCTCCGAGGTCCAGCAGCCCTGGGAGCACATCCTGCCTCCGGGTGGTAGCGCTGTACCCCCGGGGGAATCTTAGAACCTGGCTGAGCCTCATTTCTTCACTGTCCAAAGGAGATGGCAACACCTGCCTGTCCGGATGGTTGTGAAGTGTAAAGGAGCGAATGCATGCCAAGCGCCCGGTGCTGTGCCTGGCATGGGGTAAGCCCCGGCAAACATTTGCCGTCACTGTAGCAATTCTCCAAAGAGCCCTGTAAACGAGACAGGGTTATCTCTAACTCACATATTGAGAAATCCAGGCTGGGGGTGGTGAAATGCCTACCCCGCTCAGCAGAACAACGATTCGAGCTCAGATCTCCTGACTGAGGTTTAGGGCACTCTCCAGCCCCCAGAACCACCAGTGGTAAGCTAGTATAGTAGTCTCCAGTGGCTGCTGTAACAAAAGAACACAAATTTGGCAGTGTCGAGTGACAGGACGTGTTTGCTCGCAGTTCTGGAGGCCCGAAGCACAAAATCAGTTTCACTGAACTGAAATGGACGTGTCGGCAGGGCCCCACCCCCTTTGGAGGCCCTAGGGCAGAATCCCTTCCTTGTGTCTTCCGGCTTCTGAGGGCCGCCTGCAACCCTTAGATTGTGGCCACAGAGTTCCAGCCTCCGCTTCCATGGGCACGCTGTCCTCTCCTCTTCTTTGTGTGTCAGATCCCCCTGCACCTCTTTCTTACAGGGTACGTATGATTGCATTTAGGGCCTGCCCGGATTAGGCAGTGTCATCTCTCCATCGTAAGAACCTTAACTTAATCACATGTGCAAAGTCCCTTTTCACCGTATAACGTAACATTCAGAGGTTACCGGGATTGATTAGGACGTGGATATCTTTCAGGGGGCTATTATTCAACCTACCACAGCCAGCATGTGAAAATTTCAGTCTGGGCAACCTGCACCCAGCTAGATTCCTATCTCGTGCCGGTTTATTCCAATGCAAGCCCGTCCCCCGCCCTCCCCCCGGCTCTCCTGCTGGCTTGGATATCTGCGTCTCCGGGAGCCAATCTGGGCCCCGAAATTTGTGCACTTGCCATTTCCCCCCCCTCCACGTGATCAGCGTGGCTCAGGGGAGGCCTTTCAAAGTCAGGTGAGTTCCATCCTCCCGCAGGGACGGTTGATCACATTCTACAACTACACAAGGGGATACTAGTGGAAGGTTCTGGTTCACTCTGTTTGGCTGGAATATGATGCGGGGATTTTATGGCCTACGACCCTGGGCACCTTCTCCAGGATCAGAGTACTCTGAGAAAAACCTGTAGGGGCGCCTGGGTGGCTCAGTCAGTTGGGTGTCTGACTTCAGCTCAGATCATGATCTCAGGACTCATGGGTTCAAGCAAGCCCCACGTCGGGATCTGTGCATACAGCTCAGAGCCTAGAGCCTTCTTTGGATTCTGTGTCTCCCTCTCTCTCTGCCCCTCCCCCGCTCACACTTTGTGTGTGTCTCTCTCAAAAATGAATAAATATCAAAAAATAAAACAACCCATAGATACCTGCAGCTCTGGAACAAGGGCCAGCAGCCTGTAATCTCCTCAACGGATTCAGTGATAGTTACAGAAATTTCTTTTTATATATGCTGTGCATGTACAAACGTGTATGGTCGTATATGCACATATATGTATGTATCCTGTACTTTTCATCTAATACCTTATTTATGTACCTTAATACACATGAAAACTCAAATAATACCTCTTACTGGTTCTCATGCACTCGTGTAACATTTCCTGAGCACCTCCTCTATGCCAGGCCCTTTGCTAGGTGCCAGGGATACAGAAGTGAAACTGCTGTTTCACCTAAACTCTTAAGGGGATAACAGTCTAGGGAGTAGACAGATTTAAAAAGGAGTAATTAAACAACAGTGTGATTAGTTCTGTTAGTCTACACAAGGTTGGAACAAGGGTGAGGTACTTGCCTAGGGCGCACAATTTAAGGAAGCTTCGAAAGTCACTATTGATTGCTGAGATTTCCCCCCCAATGGTAAACAACATTTTAATGCAGTATTGAAAAAAATCAAAACTGCCAAACAATCCATGACAAATGAAAGTGCCCCCCCCCCCTTTTTTTTTCCCAGGTAAGGTAATATCTCCACCGGTTCCAGGGATCAGGTCACAGACATCTTACGAGAGGAAGCTTTATTGAGGCCACCATGGGCAGTGAAATGAGTGGGATCCTTTGTGGGGTAGGGCCTGTGGAAGGCTGAGGCAGGAGGAGGAAGGGAGGAGTGAGGCCTCTACCCCCACTTACTGGCAGGCCTTGTCTTGCCACTGAGTCTTTTTTTTTTTTAAGTTTATTTATTTGTTTTCAGAGAGTAGAGAATGAGCAGTGGAGGGGCAAAGAGACAGGGGGACAAAGGATCTGAAGTGGGCTCTGTGCTGACAGCAGAGAGCCCAACGCGAGGCTTGAACTCACGAACCATGAGATCATGACCTGAGCCAAAGTCGGACGCCCAACTGACTGAGCCAGCCCGGTGCCCCAAGTCTTAGTACAATGCTTGTTTGGGGTGTTGGCAATGGCTTAGCCTTGGGTGGAGGTCTGTGGGAACTTTCGTGTTGCCAAGACTGGGCACTTATCAAGTCTGGCAATGGCTGCTCTGGGAAATTAAAGCAGGAACTTGCCTAGACATGCTCGACCTTGACCACCTGCTAGCCAAACGCAGTCTTATGACCCTCTGGAGAGCTAACTTCCATACGTACTCAGGGGACTATTTTCTTGGAGTGGTCAAGGCAGTGACTACTGTGGTGTCTGCACAAGGGGCAAGATTGAAATTTGTGAGTAAATCAGAGCTGTTGCCTTCTGGGTGACATCCTCGGGACTTGGTGTTTCAGCAAGTTACTCAGGGCCACAGTGGACGTGGGGGGATTGGTGTAATGCAAATTTTAGAGGCAGCTCCCAGTAGGCAGTGGCTCAAGTTGAACTCTGTAAGCTTATCTTACTTGCACTGAAGAGAATTTGTCTTAGTCTGCTTCAATTTCAAGATAAAAGCTATGGCAGTCTGACTCTTGATTAAGTTAGTAGAGCAGAAAAAGAAGGCTTAAAGGCTGGCAGAAGGGCCAGGTTTCCAAGCTCACATTACTCCTCTCCTCTCTCCTCTCCTCTCTCCTCTCCTCTCCTCTCCTCTCCTCTCCTCTCCTCTCCTCTCCTCTCCTCTCTCCTCTCCTCTCCTGTCCTATCCTGTCCTGTCCTGTCCTGTCCTGTCCTGACACTCCATCCTCATAGCATCCACCTGTTGAAAAAGCCTCCAAGAAGGTACAAGTTTCATTTCCCAAACAGAAGCCATTTTCATAGTCTTCTAGCACATCTGTAGTCATGCTACATTTCTATTCCCAAGTCAGGGAAGGTTTCTATTCCCACATCAAGGTCAGCTAAGAAATCTCTTATTTTTTAATGCAGTTTTCTATTATCAAAGAAATGAACATTCATTACAGGAAACTGGGAAAATACAGAAAAATGAGATGAAGGAATCCTATAACCTGACTTCTGAAAGTTGATTATTGATAATATTATAACATATTTCCTTTCATTTATTGTTTATGCATCGTGACTTTTCTATGGGTCATTGTATACGTGTATGTATATGTGTCTGTATATAATATATACGTGTGTGTGTGTGTGTGTATGTAGGTATATATTTGCAGATGTCTATATATGGTATATAAACACACATATATAGTTATATACCATATAGACACTTTTATTATATATGTCTATATTATATGTATATTAATTAAAATGAAATTAATTAAAATAATTAGTTATATAAATTATATATGCCTAGATGGTATATAAACACACACATATATAATTAAGGGTGTTTACAGTCTTGTACTTTGATTTTTTTTTTTTTTACTTACCATTCTTTGTTCTCATCTGTTTTGACCTATCAGCATCAGCCCACACCGTCAACCACTTCCTTCTTGAAACACTCACTTCCCTTGGCTTCTCTGTTACCACATTCTCCTACTTTCCCCCAATTCACTTCCCACTTGTTCTTAGTATCCTTTGTCAACATAGCTCTCTCTATACGACCATCAAATATTGGGATTCGGCACAGCTGATGTCCTCCTCCTCTTCTCTTACTTTGCATTCACATTTTGGTGATTTTACCCATTGCCATGACTTTAAATAAAAATGACATGCAGATGTCTCCCACATTGCTTTTTAAAAATTTTAATTCCAGTTAGTTAACATACAGCCTACTATTAGTTTCAGGTGTACGATACAATGATTCAACACTTCCATACGTCACCCTGTGCTTCATCAGGACAAATGCCTTCCTTAATCCTCGTCACCTATTTCGCCCATCCCCCTCCCCACCTCCCCTCTGGTAATCATCAGTGCATTCTCTGTAGTTAAGAGTCTATTTCTTGACTTCTCTCTCCTTTTTTCCCCCTTTGCTCATTTGTTTTGTTTGTTAGATTCCACATATGGGTGAAATTATATGATACTTGTCTTTCTCTGACTGACTTACTTTGCTTAGCATTATGCTCTCTGGCTCCATCCACATCACTGCAAATGGCCAGATTTCATTCTTTTTATGGCTGAATAATAGTCCATTGTCTATATATACACCACATCTTCTTTATCCATTTCTCTATAGATGGACACTTGGACTGTTTCCATATCTTGAGTATTGTAGATAATGCTATTGTAAACATAAGGGTGCATGTATTCCTTTGAATTAGTGTTTATGTATTCTTTGGGTAAATACCCAGTAGTGTGATTGCTGGATTGTAGGGTAGTTCTATTAGCTTTTTGAAGAACCTCCATACTGTTTTCCAGAATGACTGCATCAGTTTGCATTTCCATCAACGGTGCAAGAGGGTTCCCCTTTCTCTGTGTCCTCGCAAACACCTGTTGTTTCCTATGTTGGTGATTTTAGCCATTCTGATGGGTATGAGGGGATATCTCATTGTAGTTTTGATTTTAATTTCCCTGATGATGAATAATGTTGAGCATCTTTTTATGTGTCTGTTGGCCACTTGGATGTTTCTTTGGAGAAATTTCTCTTCATGTCTTCTGTCCATATTTTAATTGGATTATTTGTGTTTTTTGGGGGTGTTGTAGAAGTTCTTTACATATTTTGGATACTAATGCTGTAATGTCCCTCATGTTTATATCTCTAGCACAAACTTCAAGATCCAAGTTCACAAATTGAGCTGCCTACTTGACATCTCAACCTGAATGTTTCATAGGCATCTCAAACACAACAGGTCTGCACAGAGCTCTTGACTTCCCCTTCCCACACTTGCCTCCTCCAACCTTGGCCATTTTAGCAAGTGGTACCACTCTCAACCAGTGGCTTAATCTCAAAGCTAAAGAGTCAACTTTCATGCTTCTCTTTTCCTTACCTCTCACATCTAGTCCATCACCAAATCTGGTCTATTCTACCCTACATTATATCTTGAATTGACCCACTTTTTTTGCCTTTTAAAAAATTGTAGCTTTGGGTTGCCTGGGTGACCCGTCATTTAAATGTCCAGCTTTTGATCTAAGTTCAGGTCATGATCTCACAGTTCATGGGATCAAGCCCCATATTGGGCTGTGCACTGACAGTGCGGAGCCTGCTTGGGATTCTCTCTCCCACTCATGCTCTGTCTCTCAAAACAAATTTTAAAAACAATAGTTTAAAATAGTAGCCTTTATTTTTTAATGTTTATTTTCATTTTTGAGAGAGAGAGAGAGAGCGTGCAGAAGAGGGGTGGAGAGAGAGGGAGACACAGTATCTGAAGCAGGCTCCAGGCTCTGAGCTGTCAGCACAGAGCCCAACACAGGGCTCGAACCCACAAACTGCAAGATGATGACCTGAGCCAAAGTCGGACACTTAACTGATTGAGTCACCCAGGTGCCCCTAGCCTTTTTTTATGGTAATGTTAGGTTTACAGAAAAGCTGCTTGGAAAGTATAGTTTCACATACTCCCTCTTCCCAGTTTCCCCCTTTTTAAATTAATTAATTAATTAATCTTCTGTTCTTTTTTTCAAAGTTTTATTTAAATTCTAGCTAGTTAACATATAGTGTAATATTGTTTTCAGGAGTAGAATTTAGTGATTCATCACTTCCATATAACACCTAGTGCTTAGCACAAGTGCCCTCCTTAATAACCATCACCCATTTAGCTCATCCCCAATCCACCTTCCTCCATCAACCTTCAGTTTGTTCTTTATTATAAAGAGTCTTTTATAGTTTGTTTCCCTCTCTTTTTCTCCCTTCACATATGTTCATCTGTTTTGTTTCTTAAATTTTACATATTGGTGAAATCATACGGTATTTGTCTTTCTCTGCCTGACTTATTTCACTCAGCATAATACACCCTAGCTCCATCCATGTCATTGCAAATGGCAAGATTTCATTCTCTTTGATGGCTGAGTAATATTCATTGTATATTTATGTACTATATCTTCTTTATCCATTTGTCAGTTCAGGGACATTTGGGCTCTTTCCATAACTTGACTGTTATTGATAATGCTGCTGTAAACATCAGGGTACATGTATCCCTTCGAATTTGTATTTTTGTATCTTTTGGGTAAATACCTAGTAGTGCAATTGCTGGATCATAGGTAGTTCCACTTTTAACTTGTTGAGGAAATTCCATACTGCTTTCCAGAGTGGCTTCCCCAGTTTGCATTCCCACCAACAGTGTAAGAGAGTTCAGCTTTTTCCACATCCTTGCCAGCACCTGTTGTTTCTTGTGTTGTTAATTTTAGCCATTCTGACAGGTGTGAGGTGGTATCTCATCATGGTTTTGATTTGTATTTCCCTCATGATGAGTGATGTTGAGCATCTTTTCATGTGTCTGTTGGCCATCTGGATGTCTTCCTTGGAGAAATGTCTGTTTTATGTCTTCTGCCCATGTCTTAACTGGATTATTTGTTTTTTGGGTGTTGAGTTTGGTAAGTTCTTTATAGATTTTGGATACTAACCCTTTATCAGATATGTCTTTTGCAAATATCTTCTCCCATTCCGTAGGCTGCCTTTTAGTTTTGCTAATTGTTTCCTTCTCTGTGCAGAAGCTTTTTATATTGATGAGATCCCAATAATTCATTTTTGCTGTTGTTTCCCTTGCCTTCGGCAACGTGTCTAGTAAGAAGTTACCATGGCTGAGGTCAAAGAGGATGATGCCTGTTTTCTTCTCTAGGATATTGATGGTTTCCTGTCTTTTGTATATCTCTATCGCTATTCCTTGGGCTTAGCAAATATCCTTTTACTTGGCTATGAGAATAGTTTTTAACTTTTGCACCTTCCAACCCATTCTCTACACAGCATCCATTATTATCTTTCTAAAAGATAAATCATTATGTGATAAAAAAAATCTTTAACCAGATAACCATCAACTGGTTAAATGAATTGTGGTACATGATGAAATACTATACAACTATAAAAATGAATGAGGAAGGCAGCCATGTAATGAAATGGAAAAAGCTCCAAGCTACTATTAAATGAAATAAAACCAATGTATGGAATAAGTAGTATGCCTGATACAACTTTTGGCAGATGACCTAGAGACAAATCAACAATTTACCTTTGATCTGCATCAAGACTGAAAGGATTCCTAAGAAACGAATGAAAATGATTACTTGTAGTTGAGTAGCAGGAAGTATCCAGTGGATAGTACAGGGGTGAGAGAGAGACTCATCACAGGAAACCTTTTTTTAATTGTTTGGACCTTTGAACTGTGTGGATGTATTTCCTATTCAAAAAATAAAAATGGAGATATTCACCCCATCCTACCTTTTATTCTCAGTCTTGACACCATGGCCTCTTCCTTCATAGCACCCGTCATCATTTTGGATTGTTTGTTTAAATAAATTGCTTTGTTGTTCATCCACTAGAGACTAAATTTCCTGAGTATGGGAACCACTTACATAATTTTCAATGCTGTACAACCAGCCTGTATGCAGTGCCTGGTGCATAGTAAGTGGTCTAGAAGTCTTTGTTGACTGAATGCATGATTGTAGATGCATAAGCATTTACCCACATCATTACAAAATTTTCAGCAATGTCCTTATAAGTTGCACGATATTCCATACAGTAGACATACCACAGTTAACATAACCATTTTCATATTATTTGAAACTTAGGTGGTTATTGAACCAACATATAAAAATAGGTTTAACCTCAACATCGTTAGTATTGCATATTGTCATATTTAAAATATTTTGATTTATGTAGTAACTCAAAAAGTGGTATCTTTAAAATTTTTAATTTGTATTTCTTCAACTACTGTTACAGTTTTACATATTTTCCATATTAGCTACTTGGATTTCTTTTATGGACAGTCCTTAACATCTTAAAAAAAAATTTTTTTAATGTTTGTTTATTTTTGAGAGTGAGACAGTGTGCATGTGGGGGAGGGTCAGAATGAGAGGGAGACAGAATCCGAAGCAGGCTCCAGGCTCCGAGCTGTCAGCACAGAGCCTGACATGGGGCTTGAGCTCACGAACCATGCGATCATGACCTGAGCCGAAGTCAGACACTTAACTGACTGAGCCACCCAGGCGCCCCTGGACTGTCCTTAACATCTTTAGAATTGCACACTTCTCCTTCCCCAGTGCTATTGTCGTAAAACAGGGTCTTATAATTTCTAGCTTGAGTTGCTTTAACAACCACTCTACTGGTCTCACGACCTCTTATCTTGCTGCCCTCCCGTGTTCCTTTCTCCTGAATGCAGAGTGCTTTTTCTAAAATGTGTGCTTGTTCATAGCATTGCCTGCTTCACAACTCCTGGGCTCTCCATTGCCTGGAAGCTAAAGATTAAGGTCTGCCATGTTATGTGCTGTAACTATAGCTCCAATGGCTCCAGCTACAAGTCTCACTCCAATCCAACATCACGCACCTGTATGCACTACATGCATAGCGCATCTCTGGGTCTACCTAAGCTGTGCTGTCTTTCTGGAAAACCCTTATATTGCCTCTCCTGTCCAGCTGAGGAACATCAACTTCTCTTCAAAAGTAGGTCAAGAGTCCCTTTTTCCATGAAACTTTATTCCCCTACCTTCCTTGTGTTCCACTTCTACTTCATTCAAACTTCTTTCGTGGCAACTATCACGCTTAGTTGTGCCATTCTGTTTCATGTTTGTCTCCCTGTGTATTTCAAACACTTCATGAGGCAGATTAGTTGTTATAAACCCAATGTTCCTCAGTGCCTAGCACATTTCTTGAAATGTCGTATGTGTCCAATGAATATATGTTCAGTAGCTTGTCCAGTTATTTGAGAATTCGTATTTTCCTTATAGATTTATAATAGTGATTTATATTTAAAAAAATTTTTTTTAACATTTATTTATTTTTGAGACAGAGAGAGAGCAAGAACAGGGGAGGGTCAGAGAAAGAGGGAGACACAGAATCTGAAACAGGCTCCAGGCTCTGAGCTGTCAGCACAGAGCCCGACGCTGGGCTCGAACCCACAGACCGCGAGATCATGACCTGAGCCAAAGTCGGACGCTTAACCGACTAAGCCCCCCGGGCGCCCCAAGTGATTTATATTTTAAAGTTAGGAATCCTTTGCTTTCTTTACTATGAAAATTTTTTTATCAGTTTGCAAACTGCCTTTTAACTTTGAACACTTTGGTTGTTTTAGAGGAGTTTTTAATATGTATAAAGTCAAATTCATTAATGTTCTAAATTATTTCTTACATTATTTCTAAATTTAGAAATTCCTATTCCTCTTATAGATTTGATAAATATTTATTTCTGTTTTCTTCTAGCTTTATGACTTGAATTTTCTTACCATTTAACCTAATAATCTATCTAGGAATTACTTCATGGTATGTCCTAAGAATTCCATCTATTTTTCCCCAGATAGTTAACCACTTGTCCCAATACCATTTATTAATAACCTTTTTCTTTCTCTTGATCTGATACGCCTCCTTTATCATATATTAGTTTCGCATACATCGTAGGATAAGCATGGAAGATATAAATGATTTCATTGATTTGTATATCTAAATTTGTTCCGGCATCCTAGTGCTTTAATAGTTACAGAGTTACAGACTTATAACATGTAGTTTGAATGCAGTGGACTCTAAATAAAAATGTTAATATCTGATAAGGCTAATTCCCCTTCATTACTCCTTTTGCAAAGTTTTCTATGTAATTTTCTTTCATTTGTTTTTCCTCCTAAATCTTAGGATTATTTTGTGACGTTTCCAAAAGAATCATGTTGGCGTTTTGATGGGAATGCAACTAAAATTATAAATAATTTGAGACCAAATTGATTTCTGTCTGTCATATTCAGGTTTCCAATTTAGGAATGTGGTATGTCTTCCTGCTTATTCGGGTCTTTTTTCCATATAGTTCTCGGCGAAGTTTTATAGCTCTCTTTCTGTCAGTCTCACATGGTTCTAATTAAAGTTACTCCTAGGCATTTTGGATATCATTCAGCAGACTTCTCTGGTATGACTGAAAATGCCCATGCAGCCCACTGATAAATCTAAACCAGAATATTGGGGCCCATATTTTCTAAGTCACATGATATGACAGTAATTGAGGCCATATAGTATAGTGGTTAAGTGCATGGCATCCAGAGAGATCTGGTCCTGAATCCTGGCTCTGTCACTTATTAGCTATGTAACCTTAGGCAAGATACGTAAGCTCTGTCTCAGTTGATTCATCTACATAGACCTGGGCCACTAATAGTACCTTTCCTGATGTGGATTTGGTGAGGTAAATACAGGGTCATGAAAGTGAAGGTCTAGCATGGCACTTGGCATATAATAAGTGCTCAGTAGGGGCACCTGGGTGGCTCAGTTGGTTCAGCATCCGACTCTTGGTTTCGGCTCAGCTCATGGTCTCACGGTTTTGTGAGCTCGAGCCCGGCATCGGGCTCTGCGCTGACAGTGAGGAGGCTGCTTGGGATTCTCTCCCTCTCCTTCTCTCTCTGCCCCTCCCCCACCTCCACTGTCCCTGACTCTCTCAAAATAAATAAATAAGCTTTAGAAAAAGAAAAAGTTCTCAGTGACTGTGAGCTGTGGTGATGGTGCTGCTGCTGCCAATAATTAGGGCACACAGAGAAAAATGGGAAATGGAACTGTCTTGAAAAGTTCAGATTGCCCAAATCATAAGGAAATGAAAAGGATAAAAGATTCAAAGGAGAAGGAAAGGTGAACAGGGAGAGAGAGAGCAGGAAACAAAAATGTGCTTGCCTTAGGGAGTTCTAAGGCTCCGTCTTCTAGTGTAATGACTGTGGAAAAGGGTTGTGTCCTTGTTGGGACAGGTGTAAGGACCGTGCTGGGGAAACCTCCAGAGTCTGAGGAGACCGAAGGGGAAGCAAATGAAATACATGGAAGTCTCTTCACACAGCTGCTCCCCCTGCCTACCCAGCTTGGCCTTGGACCCAAGATAAGTCTTCTTTGCTGAGAACCCCTGTGTTGGAAGGATTTGGCCTGGTGGCCGTGGGAAACCCTGGAACCAGATTTCTACTGTAAGAGATGCCATTTGGGATTGTATAGATCAGAGATGGCAGATGAATGATTCTCTGAGGGCAGCCACAAAGCGAGGCAAGCATGGTTCTTGGAAAGTGATGGAAAAGTGCCTGATAACCCAAACCCTTGAGCTCTGATAACCCAAACCCTTGAGTTAGTTGGCTCATTATTATTTTATCAATCATGGCATATGTTGTTTGAGAATGTTGGTGGCACTTAAGTAGAAGGGAAGATCACTTCTTAAATGGCAACGGGCATGGAATGGGGGAGTGGGAAGACTGGAAGGGAGAGAAGGAAAGAGAAGAGAAGAAAAAAGAGAGATCGGTGCCTATACGTGACTGCTTACACAAATGTATACCCAATTGAATAATTTGCGCAGCAGAGTGTGAGTTTTAATCTGTAGGTGTTTTTACACAGCCAGTTGCAAGGATGAAAGTTTATTTACTGTCTGTGGCAATGGTTGGGGAAAACTAGAACTAACATCCTTAATTTAATCTCAAGTACAGAGAGGAAAGCTGGAGGGTGAGGATCCCTGTAAAGAAATATGAGAAAACATCCTCTTGCCTAATGGTCCCTGTTCTAACTCCTTCATATTCCCAAGAAAAATTTCAAGATGCAATTCAGCAATGAGGTTTTCCAATAAAAGGTCCATTATTAAATAGCAGATGTTTCAGATATTCCTGGATAGCATGGTACCCTATAATGTTAATGCTGGAAAAGCCTTTTGAGACCAACCAATAGAGCCACTAGAGAAGGGAAATGACTCACGTACAGTTATGCGGTGAGCTGTTTAGCAGAGCGCAAACCCAGACTGAAGCCTCCTGACCTATAGTGCCCTTTTTTCCCCGTCATAATATAGGATCTGCCTATTTTTGGAACCCTCTAGGACATCTGTCTCTTACACTTACTCATTTTTGCCCTGCAACCTTCTCAGTGCATGTAGCGGATGTGTTATAAACCTACCAATGTAATTTCCTTTCTTTGGGGGGATAAGGTGATAGGAACATCGTACAGCCCACATGTGGAACATGAAGAAAGGCCTTCTGGATGCTAAATTGTCTATCTTTTTTCTTCCTTCTAAAGATATTTCTGAAAAGAGATTTAAAATTTAAACACTTTCATTTCATAGCATGAAAGACTGGCCTGTTGCGGTAAGGCCTTCAAGATGGGCTATGCCAACCCGGCTCTCCATCTGGTCTTTCCGCAGGATCCTGAGCACACCTTCGTATATTATTTATTTCACTGTGTGGTAGCTAGTTAGGTCTGAAGCACTATAGCACTCTCGGTCTCTGACCTCGCTGTCATGTCCTCCAGGGTCAGGACTGATGCAGATTCCCTAAGCCCATTGAAGGGCAGGTACCCAGGAAATACAGTAGAACCTTGGATTGTGAGTAACTCGTTCTGCAAGTATTCTGCCAGGCGAGTGAACATTTCTAACACATTTTAACTCGATAAATGAGAGCCGTCTTGCAACATGAGTGGTACGTGACACCGAACGTCATGTGATCACAACTGAGCCGAAGGTTCTTGAAATTTGCTTTGGATGACAAGCATGTTTCTGGAATGAATTATGCTCACAAACCAAGGTTTTACTGTACCCATGCACGGAATCTAAGGAGCTGAGAGGATATGAGGGAGAAGGTCGGGTTTTAGGCTCTGGGCTTGTACATGTGCTGTGTGGCCTTGGGCCAATCAACGAACCATTCCCAGCATCCGTCTCCTTTCTGTAAGGGGATGGTGATAATAGTGCCATCACTACCTCCCAGAGGAACGTTTCCATAAATGAGATTTTGATCACCAAAGCTTTCTGTCAACTGAAAGGGACTGTAGAAAGGTAGAGCATGTGATAGTAATGGCTGACATTCCTTGAGAATCCACTGAGTGCCAGAAAGCTCATGCAACCCATACAGCAACCCTAGGAAGAAGAGGTGATTGTTATATCCATTTCGCAGATAGTAAAACTGAGGCACAGGAAGGCTGGGCAATTTTTCCAGGATCCTACATCCCCACAGCTAGTAAGTGGTTATGATATTATAAGCCAGAGTTGGGAATAATTTACTTAAGCTAGCACAGCCAAAGTTCAGAGACAGAACGAAAATCTAGGTATAGAAAGTGAAATAAGAAGTTCTCCCTGGGCTGGAGGACTTCCAATCATGGGTCAGTTTTCAAAATGAGTCACCGAGGGACCCCGGCAACAGTCTGTTATGCCAGGTGGGTTGTCGAAAGTAGAGGAGCGGAGACCAACCTTGGTTTAGAAATGAATGACACGTTTCTGTCTCTCCTATATTTCTGTCCTAAACAATCTAGACCTATATCACATATATGTTTTCATGCCAACTTGCTGAAAAGTTATTTTAAAATAAGATATGGTACAAATATAACTTGGTGAACAGCAGGCATCTTTGTATTACAATCTGACATTTCTAATAAATACCCAGTGATGTGGGGCTTATTACCTGGCCTTTGCACATGAAGCTACGACCTTTTGGCCGTTTCTGAAAACAAATCCTACTGCTCAACACTAATCCAGAGATCCTTGTGCACCAGTAGTCCACAATGTGTGCACATTTCTGAGCCACCTACTCTGTACTCTTTGTGTGTGTGTGTGTGTGTGTCTGTGTGTGTGTGCAGTCCCTGTCCTCACAAAGCTTAGCATCAAGTGAGAGTGAAACGGCTGTACCCACAAAGCACTAGTTTTCTCCAAAGTATATCATAATAATAATATTAATAATAGCATTTGCAGAAGGATTTACAGTTTTCAAAATACACACAAACTATTTTATTTTTTAAATGTTTATTTATTTTGAGAGAGAGAGAGAGAGAGAGAGAGAGAGCGCATGTGACCAAGCAGGGGAGGGGCAGAGAGAGGGAGAGAGAGAATCACAAGCAGGCTCCACGCTCAGCATGGAGCCCGACACAGGGTTTGATGTCACATTTTGTGAGATCATGACCTGAGCAGAAATCAAGAGTCAGATGCTTAAGCGACTCAGCCACCCAGGTGCTCCCCATGCATAGTATTTTTAAAAGCTGTATTGTTTTTCTGGTTATGCATATGTGGTTGGCCTCTTAAAAATTTATCGGGACTCCAGTGACCGTCCCCCTTAATCCCACACCACTGGAGGGAGCTATCTCTGTTACCCATTTTGTGTCTATTTCCTACATACTTTGTGTTTGTGTGTGGGGGTGTATATTACAAACAAGGGAGAATTCAACACAAAGAGTTTTGCATTTGCTTTTTGTCACTTCTCTCGGTGTGTTGGATGGCTTCGTCTCCCCATACGCACATCTCCATCTTTATAATGGATGTATAGTATGCCATTGAAGTTACACTGTTTAATCCTTGTAATAGGAGTCAGCAAGTTACAGCCCCCCGGCCAAATCTTGCGCATTGCCTATTTTTGTAGATGAAGCTTCGTGGGCACTGAGGCAGACGCAATTGTTTATGTATTGTCTGTGTCTGCTTCCATGCCACAATGGCAGAACATATTCAGTATCTGGCCCTTTACAGAAAAGGTTCGTTGGCTCTGCCTTATAACCACCATCCAAATTAGGCAAGTCCAGGATCACCTTATTTAGGTGTGTGAGTGTGTGTTTTTCTGTGCACTTATATATGTATGTGTCTTATAAACCGCATGCTCTATGATATTCTCATTCCTGAAATAGCATGTGTCAGGTGAATGATATTTTCAATGCCCTCAGTTTGCTCATTAAAGAACTATTAAAGGAAGTGATTTGTCCAAATGAGGAGTCCTTTTGTAAGGTGAACAGGCACCACCTACTTTGTCTGTTTTGTACAGTATTTTGGCTTGCTATAAAGTACTCCTGTTCATCTATGCCTACACACACACACACACACACACACACACACACACGCTGTCATATACACGTCTTCAATCACACCCATGTGCACACATTGTCCCACGGTTACTAACTCACACATACACACTCATGTCGAGTGATATGCTGCGATCGTGCTGGCAGCACTGGCAGACTGGCCACCACTTCGTTCCAGAAGGTGCACCAGACTTCCTTTCCACTGAAGGAAGGAGGGGTTTAAAAAGGTGGTGTGGTAGGGTCTTTGACAGGCCCGCGAGCCCGAGCTTAGGGAAGGCATCCAGGGGAAAGAACAGTAGGAAAGAAGCTGAGTCGGGGGTGGTCATCAGATGCAGAGGGAGGAGGGGCTGGGGGACTCTAGAGGGGCCAGCCTGGTGGAGAGCCTGATCCCATGAGTCAGTGCTTCATTCGGGGGCGGGAAGGGGCGGCATGAGGGGGCATCGGCAGGGCCATAGGGAAGGTGGGAGCCAGAGAACCAAGTAATGGAAAAGACTGTGGCATTGATCTGAACACAAGCGAAAAGAGCTCAGTGGCAGCCACCAGTTGAACACTTCCTGTGAGTCCGGCACTAGGGTGAGGGCTTACCCAGCCCTGCGCCTTCCCAGCTGCGTCACTTCCCGTGTCTGAGCCTCCCTTTCCTCATCTAGAAAATGGGAATCATAGTGGCACCGACCTCACAAGTTTATGATGAGGGTTAAATAGATAAATACTTGTAAATACGCTTAGAACTTTGCCTGGCACATGCACACTACGTGTCAGCCGTTGTTTCTTGTTGTAATTCTTCTTCTTTGCCGATGACTTAGGTGCTTTTATGATCCCAGTTTTGCAGGTGATGAAATTGCAGTGCAGGGAGTTTGCATGATTTGTCCAAAGTCTCATAGTGAGTGTGTGGCAACAACAGCGATTGGGATTCCAAGGGAAAGCCCTTGAACACCGTCCTTTACCCCAGTGCTTCCCTACCTTCTGTGTGCAGCCATATGACCCGGGCGTCCTGTTAAAGTGCAGATCTTTGGAGACGGGCCTGAGACTCTGCACCTCTAAGGGGCAACCAGGTGATGCTGAGGTGGCTGGGCTTCGGGCCACATTTTGAGGAGCAAGACTCTGTTACGTCTCCAGGGAAGATGTAGGTCTTTGCACCGGGTAGACTCTCCTTAAGAACCTCTAGCAAAGGGACGCCTGGGTGGCTCAGTCGGTAAAGCATCTGACTCTTGATTTTGGCTCAGGTCATGATCTCACGGTTCGTGAGTTCGAGCCCGATGCGGGACTCTGCGCTGACAGTGTGGAGCCTCCTTCGGATTCTCTCTCTCCCTCTCTCTCTGCTCCTCCCCCACATTCACTCGGTCTCTCTCTCTGAAAATAAATTAATGAACTTCCAAAAAAAAAAAAAAAAAAGAACCTCTAGCAAATTTCCCAACTCTGTCCCCACTGAGTTTAGAACATTGGCTGTCAGGCTTTCTGTGCCTAGACACCGGTCTCAGCGAATTCAACTTCGTTTGTCCCATAGCTTGTCTTCGTTGCCAGACCTGGCATTCATGTTGGCAGTACAGAAACGCTCACTGAGTTATCCCTGCTTCATCAGTCAATTGCTTTCGGGACTTACCAAGTCCATTTCTGAGATACCAGATGCACGTTGTTAATTCTTCCCTTTTCATTCATGTAACAAATGTATACGGCATTCTTACTATGGGCCAGGCACTGTTCCAGGCATGCGGGATAGAACAGTTAACAAAGCCTGAAGTGCTTATCCTCCAGGAACCCTCATACTGTTACCGGGGAAGGCAAGAAAGAAATAAGCAAGGACACTAGAAAGCGTGTCAGATGATGATACTCTGTTACAACGCAGATGAGTAAATCCAGGCAGGAGGCTAGAGACGGCCAGGGTGGGCGATGGTCTTTTCTGCAGATAGCTAGCCAAGGTCTCACAGACAGTGTGGTGTTTAAGCGGAGCCCTCAGAGAAACAAGAGAGCACACCAAGTGGCTATTTGCGAAAAGAGAATGCCAGGCAGAGGGAACAGCAAGTACAAAGGCCCTGGGGCAGGAGTCTCCGTGGCCCATTTGGAGAACAGCCAGGAGGAGACCATGGGAGTAAGGAGACAGGAAAGTAGTGGCAGTTGAGGTTGCAGAAGTCATGGGGGATCAGGCTGGGAGGACCTTAGAGACCTCGTGCCATGGGAACCATGGCAGGGTTGTGAGCAGAGCAGTTTTTGCAAGATCACCCTTGCTTCTGTGTTAAGAATAATGGGAAGGGAGGTCTCAGGGTTACATACAAATGGAACAGAACCACCAGCCAGGAGGGAGGAAAGATTTCCTTTATAATATATTGTGACATGGTAAGCATTTAACACTGATAGGGTTACTGGGTTGAGCTCCGTCCAAAGATTTAGCAATAAGGACGTTAACAGCTACCACTAACTGAGGACCTACTCTGTTCCACACACGTGGTTAGTGGCTCCACATGGTGTGATGTTGTTGAATCCTTTTCACAAACTTATCAAGTAGGCCACTGCCATTTTCAGAGAAGAAAATTGAAGTTCAGAGAGGTTAAGCCACTTGCTTAAGGTCACACAGCAAATAAAGGGCAGAAACAGGAGTCAAGCTTAGGTCTCTAATTCCACAACGCTACTGTCCTCCCAGAACCCTAAGGATTACAGTTGAAGAAAAATCCAAACCACTGTCAACTCTGCAGCTTATCATTATTATCTAACTTTATTAATACTTTTTAAAACAGCCTACTGTTCCATGGCTTTATGATCCGCTTTTAAGTTCGAGTGCTCCAAAACAACATGATGAGTGCAAGGTCTCAGGCTGGGAAGTTGGGTCCGATTTCACCAGCTTCCTCCCCTGGCAAAGAATAAAAAAACCTGTTGGTTAGTTTGTGCTGGAGGCCATCTCCTGCGCTTGGCTGTGTAAGGTGTCTCACCTCTAAAATAACATGAAAGGAAAAAAAAAAAAGCAAAGCCAAGTTTCTATTGCTTTTCAGGCCTGGTATTAGAATACTCTCCACACTGGGTCGTA
This sequence comes from Acinonyx jubatus, assembly GCF_027475565.1. NCBI lineage: Eukaryota > Metazoa > Chordata > Mammalia > Carnivora > Felidae > Acinonyx > Acinonyx jubatus. The sequence goes on from NC_069389.1 coordinate 118,365,908, forward strand.
TACTCATGGAATCTGCTGCACCGTTTTAAGGGTCTACCATGCACCCCCTGCGTCTTAGAAATTCAGCGTAGGAGGAAAAGCTGCTGCTGTAATCTTTAAGATCCCATCAAGTCGGAAAAGCTGTGGTAACCTAATCAGGGAAAAGACCTTTTCCTCCTAGGGAGAACGAATCTACTAAGAGACCCATTTAACTTAATATTACCTTTCCACTCCCTCCCTGCTTTCCCAGACATGTATGTACCCTTGCACACACGCGAGCACGCACACACAGCACACACACACGCTCACAGGAAAGGCTGCAAGCTGTCTTTATAGACTTTCTATTGCTTCAGAAGCCACTTCCTGGCCTGCACTTTCATCTGAAATCTCGGTATGACATCTCAGCCCTGAAGGCAGTTATTTCTGTTGGTCTCTGGTGGCGAGATAGGCAACGTCCCATCTCTGAAGCTTCATTCTGTGGGTTGGGTAGCCATGCTGCTCCCCACCCCCACCCCAGTCTGCTCCCCACCCAACAACCAAAGAAGAAGAGTCAAACTGTGGAGCGTAGACCTAACTTTTTTTTTTTTTTGAAGACTGAAAATCCTTACTATTTATTGCCTGTGCATAAGCATCCTGCAGATCTGTGTGTATTTTCCGGCAAATGCTCAGAGATACATGGCCAGCTGTTGCCCAAATTAAAGGGCATAAGGTGTTCCCTCTGGGCAAAACCTGCAAGTCCTTTAGCTATCAGATGGCTAGCAAACCTTAAGGCTTTGCCACTCGACTGTCTTGTGACCACGAGCAAGTCAGTTGGGCTCTCTGAGCCGCAGCGTCCTCCGTGTAAAGGAGGGAGATGGCCCACTTCCTTTATTTGTACTCGTGTTGGCCCTTGTCTGCTCTAGTGCAGGCCCTCCGTTTTGGTGGTGACTCCATTTCCCATCCTGATTCATCTGGAGTGTAGTCTCCAGATATGCAAGGGGAGGGGGAAATAGCAGGTGAGAGCAAAGAGCTGATCACCTACCTTCTCCGCAGATCCATGAGAATTCGTGGATACACACAAAGTCCTTGGCCTAGAACCCACATCTCTTGTGACTTGGCAGAGACATGGAGAGACCAGCCTTTGGAGGAGGGTGAGCTATCTCAAGTGGCCAGAGCAGCGCAGGCAGAGGTGAGCGTTTTCAGCCTGGGCCTCAGGGGTGAGGATAGTCTGTACTTCCAGGCACTACTTTTCAGCTTATAAACATTTTACTGTCACAGTCTCATTCAGACTTCCACCAGTGTGTGGAATAGGCAGGGCAGGTATTGCTGTGCCCATCTGTACAAATAAATAAACTGAGACCCAGAACTGAAGGGATTTGGTCTTGAACACAAGAGTCAATTCCCCGAGATCAGTTTCTCAGCTTTCGTCATTATTAAGTCCGTGCTTTTTCACTGTACCCCTGCGTTATCGCTACATCTGTCCATGGATTTGAAATAGCAGTGTGGCTACTTTCCTTCCACAGTGCGTGTGGGAAAAACAATCGGAGCTGAAAGTCTTCTCTGTCTGCACTTTGTGCATGATGATCTCCTGGCTTTAAATATCACCTGTGCCCGGATGGTTCCTCCAGTGTGGACTCTTCTAGAAGTCCAGACTCATCTATCCAACTGACTCCCTGGCATTTCCACTGGGATTGCTAGGAGAGATTTCAAATTTAGCAGGGCCCAGACTGTAATCTTGATCTTCTCCACTCCCCTGCCCCCAATGGGCCATTCTTCCAGTCGCTCAGGCACAAGTCCCTGCGGTCCCATTGGATGCATCAACACCTACGTCTCACATCCAGGCCATCCGCAAGTCCTGTTTGGCTGTACTCTCAAAACAGATTCCCCAATCTAATCATCTCAGTACCTGCCACATCTTCCAGCCTGGTCTGAGCCCCCGTCATCTCTCAACTACTTTGATGTGCCAACTTCCTAACTGGTCCTCCTCTTTCTGCCATCTCCTCCCTACAGTCTTTTCCTCCAGAACAGGCCAGAGAGATCCTGATAAAATGTCCATCAGAGCACAACCCTCCTCGGCGGAAGATCCTTCTGTGATCTCCCAACTCACTTAGAGTAAAGTCACCACAGTGGCCGCTGAGGCCTAATGTGACCCAGACACACCACTACATCTCAGACCTTCTCTCCTATTACTCTCCTGGCTACTCTTCATCGCTCAAACGGTACTGCCTGCCCAGCTGTTCTCGGAACACACGTCCTTCACCCAGATGCCATCTGAGCCTCCGCTGCTCCTTCGACTCTTCTCAAACCTCACTCAGTGAGGTCCACTCCCGTCAGCCTCATTTATTTGCTTCACTTTTTTTCTCCCCTCCCAGCCCCACCTCTGTCACTCCCATTCACCATGTGACGCACATTGAAGCAGGCCTCTTCCTGTGCTTTATTTTTCCCTTCGAACTTATAACCTCTAACACATAGAATTAACCTGTTAATTTATTGTGTGTATTCCACCTCCCATGAAACTATAAGATCCACGGACAGGGATTTATTTCTGTCTGTTTTGCTCATCGGCGTATCTCAAACGCTGGAAGCGGTGTCTGACAAAAAGTAGTGGCTGGAGACATTTTGCTGAGTGAATGTTTGGTGGATGCAGAAAGAGGGAAATAGAAAGCCAGTGAATGTCAGACATGAAGAATGAAGGGCACCGAGTCGTGCTATTTGTGCCGGTATCTTAGCACTTGCCCCACCGCACTGTAGTTTATGGGTTTGTGCATCGGAGTGAGTCAAGGTGTTAGGGTAATGGTTAGAGACAGGGACCTTATAGGCTTCATCTTTGAAACCGTAGCTTCTAGAAGGGTATGCTGATTGCTGAGGAGAATGTTCACGGAGTCCGGGAAGCAATGATGAATGAGCCAATGAGCAAAAGGGGTAATTATTAACTAAAGATCAAAATGGTGAGGAGAGAGGGAGTATATATTCTTAAAGATGATAAAGATGCTGCCAACTATATGCAGCATTTAGCCCATGCCTGGCACTGTTCTAAACACTTCCCACATATTAACTCATTTCCTTCTCATATAACCCTCTGAGGTATATATGTGTCATGTCCTCACCTTTCCAAAGAGGCAATAGAGGTACTGCTGAGTTAAGTAACTTGACCATGACCATACAGCGAGTTAACTTTAGGGCTAGGATTTGAACCCAGGCGGTCTGATCCAGAATCCGTGTTCTTAACCCCCACATTGTAACAGACTAGAGTTTAAGATTATTATTATTAAAAAGGTTTATTATAGAAAAGAATTAAGACTATTATAAAAAAGTGTTAATACTATTTTCAGATGCTAAGTCTCAGAAGATTAAGGAGAGGGTAACACTATTAGAATTCAGTATTTTCCAGGGCGCCTGGGTGGCGCAGTCGGTTAAGCGTCCAACTTCAACCAGGTCACGATCTCGCGGTCCGTGAGTTCGAGCCCCGCATCAGGCTCTGGGCTGATGGCTCAGAGCCTGGAGCCTGTTTCCGATTCTGTGTCTCCCTCTCTCTCTGCCCCTCCCCGGTTCCTGCTCTGTCTCTCTCTGTCCCAAAAATAAATTTTTTTTTTTTTGAAAAAAAAAATTTTTTTTAAAAAGAATTCAGTATTTTCCACTGTTTTTGATTCCTTTTTTAAACCAAACTTTTAGATTGCCTTCTTGACTAATGTTTGGCAGGTTGTAGTATAATATATTATTCTTCTTGCTGTTTTTTTAAGCTCATTGTAACTTATGGGTTTGCATACCTTGACCATGAGTGAGACAGAGTTGGGGTAATGTTTAGGAATAGGGTTAGCGGTTGGCCCTCAAGAGCAGAAACCTCATGCTTTATCTTTGAAACGTAGCTTCTAGCACAGAGAAGATATTCAAGGAAGGATATAGAAATAAAGGGTTTTGCTCATGCTCCCCTGAAAATATCGTTGCTGGGCCTTCAGAGTGTGCTGACTTTGACCTAGGCTAGAATGCCATCTATCAAAGGACAGGAACAGAAAGTATGTAACCTTGGGAATGGTTTTGAGACCCAAAGACTAAAATGCTATGGAATTGCCCTACAGTAAGGAAGTTCACCAAGATGAGTGCATATTTATGCCAAGCTAGTGTAAATTAATGTTGTTTTCATTTTGGTGGTTGTTCTTTGAACATCCTGGGGAGATAGACTGACAAAATTTATACACATCCTTTCAAAGCCTTGGAAAAACACGTCACTATTATTGGGATGATGAAGAGACTCAGAACTGTTCAGTGTTGTTATCTTTAAATTGCATGATTTCGCGTATGGGACTTTAAAGCTGTATTCCTATTCTAGTGTTCCTTCAGCTACTAGAAACATTAAAAGTACAGTGAAAGTTGAATCAATGAGATCACAGTACATATACTCAACTGTACGTCTTCATTGACAACGGTACAACAAAGAGGGCTATGTTGTGGTTCTATGCCAGTCTCTCCTGGTGGCCTTCTTGATGAAGTATATTACTAGACAAGTTAATACTTCCTGTTAAATGTACACAGACCTCAGTGATCTATAAGTCCAGTAGGTTGCCCCATAAATTTTGTAAATTTTGTGATACAGTCTCGGTCTTTGTGGCTGTCTATATTTCAATATAATTAAGTGATTGGGCCAGGTGATTCTGATATATGGGGTGTCCTGTACATCAGGTTGAGAGACAAAAGCAACAAAAGAGTTGAACGCTCTCCTTCCGTGGTAGTTCCTAGAACTTGCTGTGGTTTTGCATTCCAAAGTACGAGGCCCGTGACAATATTTTGCTGACTTGGCAGAATGTATTTGCCACGTGCGGTCTCTGATACAGAGGTAGTCACCACAGGGATGCTGGGGAGAGACAGTGACATCGTGTGGCACCATTTAACAGCCAATTACATAGCGTCTGCTCCTTGCCAGGCCCTGTGCCGAGCCCCGACGTGAAGAAGTCTCTTAGTCCTGACCCAATTCGCAGCATTTCTTTGAGCTTTGTCGTACTGTCTAGTAGCATTAGCATCCAATGGGAAGCTGATTTGTGGTTGTGGGACATAAAGGTTTTGTTTGCTTTGAGGAAGGAAGGCATCATCGGGGCGTTCCAATTTGATTGCCTGACATTTTCCCTTTCATATTTTCTTCGGTGAGCAATGGCTTTCCATGCAGAAATCAGATGGGCTGGCAATTTGTAACGTGAGTGACTAAGGATTTTCCTAAGAAATGTGGAGCTGACAACAATTATAAATAAATGTTTAACTATTCGTAATTAATTTAGTCATAGTTTATGTATTACTACAAATGTTCATAATGTTGCTTGTAAATATATCATTGACTTGGAAATGGAAATGACTTATTGAATTTTCTAGTCCATTCTCTACCACTGCAAAATTGTTCCCTCCTGTATTTTCTTAATTATTTAAGCCAACCAGTCATGTTTTTAATGACTTGATATATTAATAAATTAAGATTTGGGGCCCACAGAGGGAAAATGTATACACATATTAGAGTAGATTATATTCCTTTATAGGAGGTTATATTCCTGCCAATGTAAGAAATATTTGCTTTTTAAAATAACAAAGGAGACGTCAAATTTTAGGAGGGGATCTTGAGCTTAATATAAAGGCTAGCAAGAAAATTATAGTTATTAACAAACCTGCTATTTATGTAAAATGAAACCAATTTAATATTTAGCTTCACTCTGTCATAATATTTTTCTTCCTTTGAGTATTATGGTTACATTTTGGATGCCATGTACCTTGGGATTTTTCCAAAATGTCCTTGAAGGATTGAAAGAACGACTGATTTTTTTTCAGGGGTGTGTACTGAATCTTCATCTCTAGTATCCCTTCGTCTCTAGAAGCCACATGATTCTCCTACTGTGAATGTCAATATCCTAATTGTTATCATAAAAGACAGTCTGTTGTGTCCTATGATCACAAATCAAACTGTCTCTCTCTCTCTTCAAAGTGTTGTCCCCTTTTTTCAGTACATCTTTCCCCTTCCCAAACTGGGAATAGATGAACAACTTGAGCACAATAGAAAACTGAAAGCATGAACAAATGGTGGCACATGGAATCTTTAAAACATGGGGTGTTGCTCAATACACCAAATTATTTGACATTTATATGAGACTTTGTTTTCTTGAACTCCTAAAGTACAAAGAACTTTGTGAGAAAACAGACACATAGACCAATGAAACAGTACTGAGAGCCCAGAAACAAACCCACACATATACAGTCAAAACAGTATTTGACAGAGGAGCCAAGAATAGTCAATGGGAAGAAATAATCTCCTCAATAAATAGTGCTGGGAAAACATGCAAAAACATGCAAAAGAATGAAATTGGACTCATAACTTATACCACTCACAAAAATTAACATGAAGTGGTATGAAGACTTAAACATAAGACCTGAAACCATAAAACTCCTAGAAGAGGAGTGCCTGGGTGGCTCAGTCAGTTAAGTGACCAACTTCAGCTCAGGTCATGATCTCATGATTCATGAGTTTGAGCCCTGCATGGGGCTCTGTGCTGACAGCTCAGAGCCTGGAGCCTGCTTCAAAGTCTATGTTTCCCTTTCTCTCTCTGCCCCTCTCCTTCCCTCCTTCCCTCCCTCCCTCCCTCCCTCCCTCCCTCCCTCCCTCTCTCTCTCTGTCTCTCTCTCTCTCAAAACTAAAATTAAAAAAAAAAAAACATAGGGGCATCTGGGTGGCTAAGTTGGTTAAGTGTCTGACTTCGGCTCAGGTCATGATCTCATGGTTCCTGAGTTTGAGCCCTGCATCAGGCTGTGTGCTGACAGCTCAGAGCCTGGAGCCTGCTTCAGATTCTTTGTCTCCCTCTCTTTCTCTGCCCCTCCCCCACTCATGCTCTGTCTCTCTCTCTCTCTCTCTCTCTCTCTCTCTCTCTCTCTCTTCATCAAGAATAAACATTAAAAAATTAAAAAAAATTTAAAAATTTTTAAAAAACATTAAAAAAATTTTTAAAACTCATAGAAGTAAACATAGGAAAAAAGCTCCTTGACAATGACTTTTTGGACGTGATACCAAAAGTACAAGGGATTAAAAACAAAAATAAATGGACTGCATCAAACTAAAAACCTTCTGCACAGCAAAAGAAACAATCAACAAAATGAAAAAACAACGTATGTGGTTGGAGAAAATATTTGCAAATAATATATCTTATAAGGAGTTCATATCCAAAATATATAAGGAACCCATACAACTCAATAAAAAAAAAACAATCTGATTGAAAAATCGGCAGAGGACCTGAATAGACAGATTTCCAAAGAAGACATACAAATGGCCAACAGGTACATTAAGAAGTGTTCAACATCCCTAATCATCAGGGAAATGCAAATCAAAACCACAATGAGATATTATCTCATACCTGTTAGGATGGCTTTTATCAAAAAGGCAAGAGATACCAAGTGAGGGTGTGGAGAAAAGGGAGCCCTAGAACACTAGTAGTGGGGATGTAAATTGGTGCAGCCACTATGGAAAACAGTATGGAGGTTCTTCCAAAAATTAAAACTAGAACTACCACATGATCCAACAGTACCATTTCTGGGTATCTATTCAAAGAAATAATTGATACATAGAAGAGATACCTGCACCCTGCTGTTCCCTGCAGCATTATTTATGATAGCCAAGACATGAAAACAACCTAAGTGTTCATGGATGGATGAATGGATAGAGAAAACGTGAGATATATAATATATTTATATGAAATCATCACACTGTAGACTTTGAACATTTATGTTTGTCGGCCACCTGGATGGCTCAGTCGGTTAAACATTTGACTTTGCGCCGTGAGTTCAAGCCCCGCGATGGGCTCTGGGCTGACAGCTCAGAGCCCGGAGCCTGTTTCAGATTCTGTGTCTCCCCCTCTCCCTGCCCCTCCCATGCTCATGCTCTGTCTCTCTTTCTTTCTCTCTCTCAATAATAAATAAATGTTAAAAAAATTTTAAAAAATGAATATATATATTTGTCAATCACAGTTATTTCTCAATAAACTTAAAAAAAAAGAAAATGTGGTATATTAACACAATGGAATATTATTCAGCCATAAAAAGGAAATCCTGCCATTTGAGACAACATGGATGGACCTTGAGGGCATTAGGCTAAGTGAAATAAATCAGAGAAAGACAAACACTGTAGGATCTCACTTACATGTGAAGTCTAAGACAAAGCCCCCAAACTCATAGAAACAGAGAGTAGATTAGTGGTTGCTGGGGAGGAGGAATGGGGGAAATGGGCAAATGTTAGCCAAAGGATATAAACCTCCAGTTATAAGATGAATAAGTCCTAGGGCTCTAATGTACAGCAAGGTGACTTATAATTGACAGTGCTGTATTGTATACTTGAAAGCTAAGGGAGGAGATCTTTAAAAAGTTCTCACTAAGAAAAGGTAAGCGTGAGGTGATGGATATATTAACTAACCTTGTAGTAATCATTTCACAATATATATGTGTGTGTTTGTGTACCACATCATCACATTGTACATTTTACACTTACCTAATGTTACATGTCAATTATATTTCAATAAAGGTGGGGAAGACAAAGAGCTTTGTGATAATTACTTATTTTCTTCCATGTTCTGTGTGGGAGTTCAGCATTACATCAAGATCTCCTTTACACAGGGGCACTTGGAGACTGACTTAGGAAGGACCCGCTTTCAGCACCACTGACTCATGGGAAAATATAGAGGAAACCCAGTACAATACTCATGGAACCAACTCCGCCTCCTAGCTTAGGCACTGTTTTCGTTGGGATCAGTAGATTAAAGCCATTTCCAGCGGTTCCTGTTCACTGCTTGAACTATGACTAAGGGACGGGCAATCTTTTCCTTTCTCGAGTTCAGAGAATAAGAACTTTGTATCCTCACATTCAGATTCAGGGCTACAAGATATTTACTGAACTCTGTTAATCTTACTTCTGTAGTTTTTTTTTTTTTTTTTTTCTCATGCTGCAAATCCCTGTGATATGAAAGAGGCATGTGGGGTCCTGGTAGTTTATTAGAATGGGAGAGACTGGAGTCCCGTGAAGTGAGAGAGCTGGCCCACCAGGGAGAGGTGAAAATAAAGGAAAGGAGGGAAACATCAATGGTGTAAAATTCCTGATAAAGTGAGAAGGCTATTTCATCCGTGGTGTCAGCGGGCCACAAGTAAGATTCTAGGATACTGATGCAGGAGTTGTGCAGAGTCCTTGTCACTCGGATGGTTACCTTCCCTGGGTTCCGTGGGAATGCAAGTTCTGCCTATGGCACTGCCTCACTCAAATACAACTGGCTCGGATCCTCAGGCCAACGTTCTTTCTCCACATTGTGCTGTTGTTGAAAACAGCATTATTTTAAAAATTATCTTCATTATTTGTAATTGGCGATTACCAGTTTCCTCTGCACTTTGTACATTCCGTCTAGTGCCTTGATTTAGAGCTGGTTCCTGCATATGAAATCAATCTGAGGGCCTGGATGCTCCTGGCCCAGATGTCCGACTCAGCCCTCTTCTCCCACTCCACTACCCGGGTCCCTCTCATTACTCAGTGCAAATGTCTTTTCACACTTATTACCATTTGAAATGACCTTGTTAAATGGTTTACTGGTTTATGATCAGACTCCCCAACCAGACTTAGAGTCCCCTGAGGATATGACTTGTCTCTGTTCTGTTCCTACAACCGTATCCAAAGTTCCTAGAAAAGTGCCTGGCACATAGGCAGCCTTAGATAAGGCCGTATCAGGAGTCTGTAAGAATCGAATACTCGTCCTTTCCCAAAGGATAGAATGTGTAATACATGCATGCATACATAAAGGCATACATACATACTCCATTAAAAGGGGCCTTCATAGCAGGGTGGGGTGCAATATTCGCTCTTTTAAAAAAGTATGTATTGAATTAAAACCACAAGCCATATACCAAGGTAGGTGTTTAGAGTAAAACAAAAATACAACATGGTCCCTGCCTTCAAGGAGCTCATAGACTAGTAAGGAAAGAGACATGTAAACAAAAATGGATGTACAGTACCATATTCCAAGTTCATATAAATCGTCCTTGACTTCCCATTCCTGGCTTCATTAGAGTCATCCACGGGGACTTAAAAAACCCTGAGGCCTGAAAGAAGCCGGATTCACAGGCACCGGATAGGATGCCTTCTAGATGAAATCTCTGGAGTAGGCAAATGCATAGAAACAGAAGGTAGAATGAATGGTTGTCAGAGGCTGGGGGATTGGGGTGGAGTGTGAGAGGGAACAGGGAGTGACTGTTAATGGGTATGAAGTATCTTTTTGGGGTGACAGAACTCTTGTAGAATTTGATAGTGGTGATGATTGCACAACCTTGTAAATGTACTAAAAACCATTCGATTGTACACTTTAAATGGGTGTGTTGTATGATATGTGAATTCTCTCTCAATAAAAGTGTTAAAAATTGCTGATGCCTGGCTCCTATCCCTATAGATTCTGATTTAGTTGGCCGCAGGTATATCATAGGCATTGGGGTGTTGGAGGCTTCTCTGGGGACCCAGGTTGAGGACCATTGGCCTAACTACAGCGGTGGCTCAGAGGAGGCAGAGAACAACACTGTTTGGATGGATTAGAAAAGGTGTTTTATGCTCCAGCCAGGGCTTAAAAAGATAAGCAGATCACTTGATCTTTCGTAGGTGTGATTAAAAGTTGATTGGGCAGAGATGGTCTGTTATTGCTAATTTGCCAAGATTTCATGAATATCTAGGCATTGATCTGTTTCAGCAGCATTGGCAGCAAGGGTGAGTTTTTTTTACATTCAAATATAGCATATGGGATTGTATTCTTCTGTATTGAAACAGTCAGTATGTATTCTGCTTGAATACGTATTCCAGGGCTGGCTGGCTTGCTCAGTCGGTAGAGCATCTGGCTCTTGATCCTAGGGTCCTGAGTTCAACCCCACACTGGGCATGGAGCCTAATTTAAAAAAAAAAAAAGAATATATACTCCAACCCTAATGTAGCCAAGTTTTTTTTTTTTTTTTTGATTTATAGGAGAGTTGATAAAGTCAGCAAGCATAACAAATTTTGAATAGCTTTGGATCATAGATGGCTTGCTGTTTGATCAGAGAGATTGCTTAAACCATGGGGGGTATTTCCTACCCTGTATCTGGTAAGACAGTAGATATATAGAACCAGTACAATTTAACAAAGGAATGTTCTTACGTGTTAGCCCCCACTTTTACTCTTCTTACAGTTACCTTAAAATTCTCTGGCAAAACAAGTCAAAGACCCTTTCATTATGGTTGTTTTTGCAATACAAAACAAGTTGTTCAAGAAGAGAATTAGGAAATCCGATATAAGTTAGAGAGGTACCGCTTCATGTTCCACAGCCCGAAATGTGGGTAATACAGCTGAGTTAACCTAATTATCAACTAAAAATCCTTCCCATCTCAGGGGACTATTAATGTTCATTCCAGTGCTTCTCTACCTGCTTTTACTTCAGCATTTAGAGCATGATCATAGGGGGCAAGAACTTTCACGCTTACTGGTGAGGACTCCAGTGCAGCAAGCCTAGGCTGTGGTGGAAATATGAATTTCTGCATGGTCCCACCCAGATGCACATGACCCCAGCTCACACTTGGAGCAACCCTGCAGTAGAGATGACCTGGAAGGAGCAGTAGCACTAGCGACAAAAACAGCGTTTTGTAAATATAAAGCACTTCTGCTTTTTAAAAAATTCCAATGTAGTTAACGTACAGTGTTATATTAGTGTCAAGTGTACAATATAGTGATTCAGCAGTTCTACAAATTACCCGGTGCTCATCATGATAAGTGTACTCTTAATCCCCTTCATCTGTTTCCCCCATCCCCCTGCCCAACTCCCCTCTGGTAACCCCCAGGTTGTTCTCTAGAATTAAGAGCCTGTTTCTTGGTTTGTGTGTCTCTCTCTCTGTTGCTACTTTTTAATTGTTATTCCTCAGATGATCTTAGGAGACAGACTGGGCAGATATTGTCCTGCCCATTTTACAAATGAGGACACTGAAGTGCGAGAGGTTAAATGATTTGGCCAAAGCTGCGCTATAGTAGGTGAAGTAGGTGATAAAAGTCAGGACTGGAATCCAACTCTTCCTACTCCTAGATGGGCACTGTTGCTATTAAACCCACAAATGCACGTTTAATAGTGCAATAACATGCAGTCATTTGGTGTAAGGGCGGGCAGTTGCACAAACCTCAGTACTCTTTATGGGCACCGGACAATAATCAATGCTAAGGCCTGTTTCATCAAGGAAATAGTCTTTAGAGTAGAAGATAACAGAATATATTGTGGGAAGAAGTTTTTTTTTTGTTTTAACATTTTAAAATTTAAAACACTTTAGAGGCACCTGGGTATCTCAGTCAGTTGAGCGTCCGACTCTTGATATTGGCTCAGGTCATGATCTCGCTGTCATGGGACTGAGTCCCACGTTGGGCAGAGCCTGTTTGGGATTCTCCCTCTCCCTCCCTACCCCTCCCCCTGCTCATGCTCTCTCTCTCAAAATAAATAAACATTTAAAAAATAAATAAAATTTAAGATACTTCAAGTCCTCTGTTGTTTTAGTTGGAGCCCTCACTTATATAGAATAACCTAATAAACATTTATTCATTTATTCAATAGATATGCCACAATCTTTGGAAACGCCCTCAGTTTTGTATGTATTATCATTATTTTTATCCACTATTATTATAAAATGTATCTGCATATTACACATCTTTATACTTTGGTGTTTTCCATGTGTAAATTCACTAATAAGCCCATTGGCTATACTTAGCAATTCCTTATTCAGTCATTAGTCTCTACTCTCCGTTTGCTTCACCCACTAGATGATTTCTAGCATATGAATCACCCATTCAGGTGACCATCATTCTTTCATCCCCCAGATTATAATTCTTTGCTCTTGAGTCTCATCCCTTTGCTCCGTTTGAATAGGACCCTATACATTCTCCTTCCAGCCATTGACTTGGTTCTTAATTTGTTTCTCACATAATCTTGGCTGAAAGGCTCTTGTGTAGCATGTTCTGAGCCTGTGTTGCCGCACGGTCTGGTGGGTTGGAGCTAGCCCCCAGTTACTTTCTTCTGCCTTCTTAACCTTGGGGCACTGAAATAATTCTTGGGCATGCTCAGCATTCCCTTCTCTAGTGGCAAGCTGCCTTCTGACTGTAGATCCAGAACACGTTTTGCAGGGAGTCATGCAATGAACAAGAAACTGATGCCAGAACGTTCTTGATCAGTCCTACAATTTCCTAATGACTGACTCCCAAGTCCTCCAGATGTCCCTTCCTTTTCTGATGTCTCTATTCCCATGTACAACTTCTTTTGCGTCATCTTCCCCTACAGACAATTTGGAAGGACTCTGACATGCCCTCCGTCCGCCTGTACATCTTGCACACCGGTACTCTTCCACTTAAGTCTCACGTGTATAGCTTTAGGTTTTTTTTCACCAAGTTTGTTTTGTGCTTCTTAAGCCTGGTCTAGATATTTTAAACCCATGCTGCCTTTCTTTTGCTGCTCCTGCCTATGTGATGGAACACATCAGCTGAATCCGCTGTGACTGGCGTGATTGGCCAAAGGAGGCCCCAATATGGACTGAAATGGAAAACAGGTACAGGTGCAGAAGAGTGGAGATGAGCCCACCAAATTTAGCAAAGCAAGAATTTCAAGTTTTAAAAACACACGACATTACGCCCAGATGATATGGTTTCCTGACTACTGTATTCTGTATAGGGTAACTTGTCCCTGGGTGTTGAGTATTAAATGTCTGAGCTCGGGCTACCATAACAAAATACCACAGACTGGGCGGCTTAAACAACAGAAATGTTTTTTCTCTCAGTTCCGGAGCCAGGAAGTCTGATATCAGAATGCTAGCATAGTTGGGTTCTAGTGAGGGCTCTCTGGCTAGCACATGGCCACTTCTCATTCTGTGCTCACATGACCTTTTCCTCTAAGTGTATGCAGACATGGAGAGCGAACTCTCTGGTGTCTGGCACTAATCCCATCATGAGGATAGAACCCTCCTGACTTCATCTGTGATCTCCCAACACTATAGAACTTCTAACACTATAGAACTCACAGCGTGCCTCTGAGAGATGCGAGGGAGACTTGGGCAGCCAAGCCCACTCATGCATCCTTTGAGATTAAACCAAAGTGACCTTGAACCTGCACTGGACTTTTTGGTTTGGTCTCATGCAACTGTAATCAACTGTTCTTTTTTATATCTCCACTGATCTGCTGTAGACCTTATCAGTGGGTTCACAGTCAACACATAGAGGAAGGGGCTCTGTGGGAGGCTCTGGCTCCCTCCTCGCCTCACGTTCACTTCTCCTCCCTGCTTCCTTCATTCTTACTTTTCTGGTGGTTGGTCCTGGATATGCAATTGCATTGGCATTGAATAAATCATCTATTCATTTATTGATTGATTCAATCAATCATTTAATCTTTCAAGAAATATTTTTAAGCACCTACCATGTGCCAGGTAGTGTTCTGGGCACTTAGGACAGAGCAGTGAACAGCAGAGGTAAAAAACCCTGCCCTTGAGCAGCTGACATTAGAATATTAGATGGTGTGCAGTATGGTGGAGGAAATGGCACAGGCAGGAAAGGGCGGTAAGGCATGCTGGCGGGTCACTTTAAATGGGATGATCAGGGAAAACACCACTAAGAAGTACCATTTGAGGACAGACCTGAAGGAAGCGAGAGTATAAGTCATTCAGGTAGCCTAGGAGAGACGGTGTCAGGTGGAGAGGAGAGCAGGTGAACAAGCCCTGATGTGGGAACAGGCTTGGGATGTTTGAGGAACGGCAACGAGGCCAGTGCGGCTGTAGAGGAGCAGGGGCCCGGTGTCACGCAGGGCACTGCAAGGTCCCCACGGGATCACACGTTCCTGTTATATACTGTACCACACCAAAGCATGAAGAAAAGGCAAGATTTGTTGAGGATCAAGTGGACTTTCCTTCATTCATCCATAATAAATATCCTTTCTAATCTCCCTGCATGGGCATTTTCTACTTTAGGGCAAGTCCAAGTCTACCAGTTATCTCTGGATAAAGCCCACTGCTAGTCTTGACTGTCATGGATATACGTTTGTTGCTTAACTTAATGTAGTTCACATTCGGTAATGTAGTTCACAGCCAGTTTCTGATGCATCTCTCTTTTAAAAGCATTGTTGTAAGGGTGCCTGGGTGGCTCAGTCGTTAAGCGTCCAACTTCAGCTCAGGTCATGGTCTCGCAGTCCATGGGTTTAAGCCCCGCGTCGGGCTCCGTGCTGACAGCTCAGAGCCTGGAGCCTGCTTCGGATTCCGTGTCTCCCTCTCTTTCTGCCTCTCTCTCTTTCTCTCTCTCTCAAAAATAAATAAACATTAAATGCATTGTTGTTATACTATAAAGTGTTATCAAGAGCTATCATATATTGAGTGCCTGCCATGTACTGGACACCTTACAGATGTTGCATCATTTATTCACCCAACAATTAGCCAACCAATTAGCCTTTGGGGTAAATATTATTATTATCCCCGCTTTACAGACGAGCATACTGAGACCCAGGGAGGATGAACACCTTGCCTAAGATTATAAAGCCAGACTTTAAAACTGTACCCGAGTCAGAAGATCCTCTTTTTACCACACCTGGCTATAGTTCTCCTTAGATGGATGGATTTCCCCATAACGGGATCTCATAGTTGGATAGGGATTTTCATATCCATCCTATATGTACGTGTCAAATGTTTTGTCTTTTGATAAGTTAATTTCAGTTATTACCAGAGGATAATCAGAAAAGTTACTATTTTTCCCTTTTAATTACATAGCACCTTTTCTAGCACTTACTTCTTAGCAATTCTGTTAACCTATTTCTTTTTTATAACCTTTTTTTTCAGAAGATATTCATAAGTAGCCTCCATTTCAGGATTCTCCCATGCCCATTCTAAATGTTTGTCATGTTTTTGCTGCTTTCAACACCGTCATCTTTTTTGTTGATGTGGTTGATATTGCCTCCCATCCTCACCCTTCAATCAAATAACCTTTGATATTTCACTTTCCTGTACAGTTTGGGGGTCATGAGGTCATATCCACTCCCAGTGTTGATCTTTTCCACTCTCATGTTCACATGTGTGCGTGTGCACGTATCAGGTACCCAACCAATATGTCTTTCATTCTTCTTAAATCCTAATGCCCTATGACACCCCCTATCCCCCTCTGCCATTCAATCAGTGGTTTCCAGTGCTTCCAGGAAGGGCAATCCTTTTTTTCTTAAAATAGCCATTACTGGGCTTTCATCATCCAATTAATGTATTTAAATCCTCACGGAGACAGTGGCTTTCAGAGTTAGGGATCTCTAAATTTCCAAAATTCTGTTGACATATCAAAAGGCAAAACTGTCACGTCCATGTGAATGGCTATAATAAAAAACTGACAATCCAAGCACTGGCAAAGATGTGGGACCACAGCTGCACTGCTGGTGGGAATGTCAAATGGTGCAGCCACTTTGGAAAACAGCCTCACAGTTCCTCAAAAACTTAAACATAGCATTATCCGTGACCCAGCAATTTAAGTCCCAAATATATACCCAAGAGAAAGGGAAATCTAGGTTCAAACCAAAGCTTGTACATGAATGTTCATAGAAGCATTACTTATAACAACCAAAAGGTGGAAACAACACCTACTTCAATCAACTAGTGAGTGAATTAGCAAAATGTGGCCTCTCCATACAGTGGAACATCATTCAGCCTGAAAAAGAAGGGAATCTGGTACACACTACAATATGGATGGCTCTCGAAACCATGCTAGGTGAGAGAAGCCAGTCACAAAATTCCACATAGTGTATGATTCCGTTTATATGAAATATCCCAAGTACGTAAATCCATAAAGACAGAAAGTAGATTGGTGATTGCCTGGGATTGTGCGGAGGGGGGAATGAAGGCCTCTAATGGATTCGGGGATTCTTTTGGGGTGATGGAATTGTTCTGAAATTATATACCGGGGATGGTTGTATAACTCTGTGAATATACCAAAAACCACTAAATTGTACACTTTAAATGATGAATCTTATGGTAAGTGAAAGACACCTCAATAAAGCTGTGAGAAAAGAAGAAAGAAGGGAAGCAGAGGGAGGGAGGAAGGAAGGGAGGAAGGGACACGCCTGGTCAACGGGGACTCTAAGCTTTACTATAAGCCACGAACTGGAAAAACTGAGAATATGACGCAAGCAAAGGATCTAGTCTTTAGAAACAGAAGTGGAGCATGCCGAGAGGTAGGGGAGAGGGTGGGGGCGGGGAGAAAGAAGTATGAGGAAACAGTCAGACACTGGTGTCCCATCTCTCCCACTTATCCCATATTAATAAGGGTGGAGCCTGTGGGGGAGTGGAGTTTGACAAAATCATTCCAACCGAGTTTAAGGAGGAATTCACAACAGAGTGTACTTAAGCCATCTTTGCTCTTTGGAACCCCAGGAGATCACCTTTCAGAGCGCCCCTCATGAACAAGGGGCAATCATAATAGGGGAGACATCAATGCAAAAGAGTGGGCCACTTTCTCCCTCGGCTCCTACCTGGATTAGACGGATCCAGAAGTTTCCATGTGCTCCTAGTGGATGACATGTAAGCAGCTAAATGTTGGGAGTGAGCAGGCCTGCCATGGGGCCACTGCAGTGAGGCCATGGTGGCCCACGGCAGAGGCTGCAGGTGGACAGCCTAATCCAGGGACTGGATGGAAGATGTGGCTGAGATTCTGAGGACCTGAAGGGCAGGGCTGAGTCATCAAGGTGGGCACAACATCAGGCCTAAACTGGGCTTAGAGAACTGACTACACCTTTCACAAGCCCTGGCCCTCATCATTGGATGCCAGGAAGGTGTTCAATGATGGAGTGGGGGTACCTAGGGACATTACTGGAGAGGCCAGTGAGGGCCCCTACAGGGACCCCCATATACCAACTTCTGTTGCCATTTGGGGGACTTTGAAATAAGGGTGGGTGATAAAGCTCTGAAACACTGAGAATTTGCCCAAAGCTACTAAGGTAGCCCAGAAGAAACTATTTTTAATGGACAGAGAACTGAGTTTCCATTGATGAGAAGATAATTAAGATACCTTTCACCACTGCCATCCATGAGAATAGGCATTTCAGGCAGATATGAGAACGTGTGCCAGGGTTTCTTGGCCTTGGCGTCACTGACATTTTGGTTGGATAATCCTTTGTTGTGGGGGTTGTCCTGGGCAGTGTAAAATGTTTAGCAGCATCCATACCCTCTACTCAGTATATGCCAGTAGCAACCCCCTCAATCATGACAGTCTGTTCCCTGGGAGGCAGAATTGCCCCAGTGAAAAACCAGTTTATTACAGCAATAAAGAATGCCATGCGTTGTAGATATATCTGAAGGTGGAGGATAAGTTTCAGCCCCTCTGTCTATATACGCGTCCCAGCTCAGGCCTCGAATATTTCACGCGACGTGAGCCAAGCCAACTTTCTCTCTCGTATGACTTCCTACCCCTGTTGACCACTGTGAAGAGCCTGGAAGCCATATTCTTTCATGCATAATACATGTCCTTCTTTGTATTCAGTCTTGTTTCTTATACTAAAATTACATCTTGTTTCTTTACTCTCAGAGCCCCACAGGCTCTGTGTTGAGCTTCCTGTGTTTTTATATTATTTGTATTACCTGTTCTGAGATGTGCTTTCCCCGTTGGTGAGATTTTAATTAGTCCTTCCAGGTTTCCTTTGACCTCCCTCGTCTTCCTTCCTCCTCTACTGCCTCCCTTGGCTGCTGCTACTCCTGCTTTTCCATTTGCCTCTTCTTGCTTGTACTGGACCCATGTCTGTTGGCTCACCTCTTTGGTCTTATCTTCCATTGGCTTCTTGGAGGCCTGTCTGCTCCACCTCTACCCTGCTGCCTTCTCTGTGCGATCCGGCAAACCACGTCTGCTGACTAAAGGAAGCAAGGGTGAGCCTGCCATTCCTGTCCCCACCTCTCTCTTCCTGACACCTCTTCTTGCCCCCTAGCATTTCTCTCTATTGGTCTTCTTTGTTTCTTGTCCACTGGAAGCTGAAATCCAGCTTCTTCCTTCTTTACCATGCTTGTGACAACATGTCCCTGGCCCTCCAGCTGCTGGAGGGCGGACAGCCTGTTGGAGGGGAAGGGCACAGGGAGGTGGATCCTGGACCTTAACACTTGACTCATCTGTGCAACATGGGAGTAACACGAGTACCCAGTCCAGGAGGGCACTGGAGGATTAGGGGCTTTGGCAGTTTTCAACGTACAGTACATTCTCGACCATCTAGTCTGGCATCTAGTAGATAACAGAGTGAATGTTTGTCTGCCAAATGGCTGAAAGTTTGCATCACCACCATCCAGCCTGAGGCCAAGGGCTCAGTAAGTGCTCAAGGCAAAAATGTCCTTGAATGGAACGGAACCAAACTTTCCTTCCCACATTGGACTCGACAGTCCAGACCTCAAACCCAAACCTCACTTTCCTCATACGTCACAACCTTTTCTCCTTCAGGTTGAAACCTCTCCCGCATCTACAATTTGATTTCTCGGGAAAGCAAAGATGTTACCTGAACCTACTACATAGAATCCTTCTTAAACCATTCCTGCTGCCTTTTCTCCTGGTGCGCTCACCAAAAGAAATCCACGTTTTCTGCTGATCTGAAGCTTATACCAAACTCCTTTACTTTCTGGGATTTAATTACGATGAATACGTCCCTAGGGCTCACGTTGATCGGATTAGGAACCAGGATCCCCGGCACAGGATCGCAGTGCAGCATCTGAAGCCGGTCCACAGGCCACTTCTTCCCTTCGTGGAGTGTGCAGTCGCTTTCTTCCCCGAGTGTGGAATCTCTCAATGCCTGGCTTCCGCTCTGTCTGCAGCTCTTATGGAGGGCCGGCGAGAGAGGCTGCCTGCATGGTCTGCTTTCTTGTCACTTCCTTCTTCCTGCTCCCCATGCTTTCGCCTCCCTCTACCCTGCTGCCATTCTTCGGACTTTTTCTTTGCCCTCTGATTACTAAAGTCAATTTAATCCTGTTGGATGAATTGAGCAGGTGGTATTAGCTCCCCTGACAGATGAGGAAACAACTGTGAAGCAGTTAGGTGACCTGTTCACACCATAGAGTGGCCCATAACTGACACAGCAGAGATTACAAATAAAGGCCCTACCTCTTAGCCTGTGGCTTTTTCACCCTGTCTAAACTATTCAACTCTATTATTTCTCTGTTTATTTATCTATTTTGAGAGAGAGAGAACGCGTGAGCTCACATGAGCGGGAGAGGAGTGGAGACAGAGAGGGAGAGAGAATCCCAAGCAGGCTCCGCACTGTCAGCACAAAGCCCAACATGAGGCTTGATCTCGCAAACTGTGAGATCACAACCTGAACTGAAATCAAGAGTCAGACGCTTGACTGAGCCACCCAGGTGCCCCTAAACTATATTGACTTTAAGTAGAGCATCAGGGATGGGCAAAGTGGTCATTACTCAGTCTCTACAGAATCTATGGAATGCTGTGGTTTTGTCCTTAAAGGTTAATGCAGATAAATACTACAGAAGGAATGTGCATTAGCTCCCTCTAATACTTGTATGGAGGTGGTGTTCAACATCATTAGTCTTTTGTTCTTTCCAAAATTATTTATAAACCTCAACAGGAAACAATAACTGCAAGTGTATAGCACTTTAAATTTACAAAGTCCTTTTATGAACCATGTTTCCTTTGAATCCTCAAAATAATCTTGCAAAGAGGACATCATTAACCCCATTTTACAGATCATGAAACTGAGGCTCAGAAAGCCTAAATGATTTAATGCAAGACACAGCTAGGAAATAGCAGAGCTGTGACTTAGACGCTTTTCCTCATGACTCCAAACCTCATATTCTTTCTCTTTTAGCATTGCACTTCACACACGAAGGGGCTGCATTTCTAAAACCCATTTAGCTTAGTTTATGAATATTTATTGTTAAGAGTAGAAATGCATCAAATTTACTGACAAACAAGGTAAAGGCAAATCAGTAATATTATGTTTAGCTATTGATATGAAATGGAGCTGCTTGCAAAATTAGAATTCATTACAAGCAATAGATCTTTTTCATGACTAGGCTTTGCTGGATCTTATTATCTTGTAAATAGCACCAAAATAAAAGACTTGGGGTTTAATAGGGTAATGAAACAAGTTGATTTAGTTCCCAATTGAGCATGGTGGGCCGCAGCCTGGCTGATCGCTCACTCACAGAACCCAGGGGGGTTGTGGCAGGGTCTGGGGGACCAGACTGGGCTCTGCAGAGATACATGGGTGTCACCTGCATTGTCAGCATCAGGGGCTTGATCAGGATTTTTGTAATGAAGTTAGAAGCGAGGAAGATTTGGATTATAAGACTGTATTATGTAACTCCTTGAAAACTCAGTTTGGAATAGAATTAAGCCCCAAATGTGCGAATTCACTTAGTACAAGGAGATGTGGTTTCCTCTAAGCCAGAGATTCTTACTCTTGGCTCCATGGATGGACTTCAGGTGGTGCATGAGTGCCCTGAAGGTCAGGGGTCATGCTGAGAGGATACATGCTTATGTGCGTGTTTCTGGAGTTTCACAGAGATGGCAGGGAATGGTGAGCTACTAATAGGGTGCAAGTGGGTACTTACCAGGTACTTGCTAGGGAGTGAGTAAGCCCACCTGAGGAGAGTGGGGACACGGGAAGTTCCCAGGCAGAACCTGGGAGATCAACCAACTCTAAGATGTATCGGATGTTTTAATACAATGATTCTCAAGTCGGTATCACATGAACCACAGATGGCATGAATGGATCTCATGCTAGGGGGTGATTTTTGATGACTTTTGACCTGGGCCTATGGGTGCACCATATGAGGTTCCCCACGTCCCTGCAACCGGATGTGACGTTCTGCGTGTATGTGCGTATGAACATGTTTCTAAGGAGAGGAGCTCCAGTGTTTCACCAAAGTCTTGCAGAGGGTTCTTGATCCCTGAAGGTTAAGAAGCCCCGAGGTGGAAGAATCATCCACGAAGCTTTGAGCTTCTGGCAGTGACAGGGATTCAGATTCCTTGCTATGTCCTACTTTCATCTTTATATGATCTCTTTTCCATCTCTCTCTCCCCCTCTCTCTTCTTACTTGACAAGACAGCATATTCGGCGCAGAACGATGAAGTCCAATCTGAGGATATGAGAGCTGGCTGGGGAGAGCTCAAGGGGGTGATTCCTCGGGGATTAATCTCAGCAGGTGTCCCAGAAGAGGCCTCTTTTGCAGTGAGGTCTAGCAGGTCTGCCCAGCACTGAGTCCTGCACTGGCATGCGGGAAGAAGACTTTTTGGGTAGGGAGACGTGGATAGGAGGGCTGGGGCTGACCATATAATGGAGTATCGAGTTTACACGCAAGGCGAGGGATTTCCCCTTTGATTGTGTAAGACACTATAAATGAGGGAGGCCATTGCCAGATGGACTACTTCATGGGCTATTTATCATTATAAAGTGGGCAGGAGGAATTGACCGACCTGGTGGGTTAATCAGAATTCTGAGCAATGGCTTCATTACATGATAATTCAGCGCACAAGATTTCTACAGCCCCTGTCTTCATTAACAATATAAATATTTCTTTAAAATAACATTTGGAATGGAACTCGAGAGTTTCTTCCCTCGCCGAACTGCTAGGAATTGATTCGCACCTAGGCTTCGGTGCTCCCAAGAACCAGCCACAAGACGTGAGTTACTGTGCTGTAATTCTCACCTTGCCAGGGTTTCTAGCTTTCATGAAGGAAGCTGTCCTTGGCATCGGTAGG
The DNA here is from genome assembly GCF_027475565.1 of Acinonyx jubatus. Taxonomy (NCBI): domain Eukaryota; kingdom Metazoa; phylum Chordata; class Mammalia; order Carnivora; family Felidae; genus Acinonyx; species Acinonyx jubatus. The sequence goes on from NC_069389.1 coordinate 118,388,607, forward strand.
AAATCTCCAGGAGCAGATTGGATCCGTGACAGGACTGCCTCAGAATAATCTGGAATCCAACTGGTGCTCTCGAGCTTACCTATTCATTCCCAGCGAGAGCCAGCGGCTCTTGCTGGTATGCCACATTTACGTAATAGGTGTGCTTCTGAAAATCAGTAGGGAAGTTACACAAACATCGACATACATAATGAAGCTTTAAGTTAACATAATATGGTCACTATTGCAGAGCAAGTTTTTACGAAGTGAAATCTTTTTTTTTTGTACTGTGCATATCACCACTGGTTTTATAAGCATGTGTTTTTGCCTATTAAATTTGCTTAAATTGAAATCTATTTGTATGTGAGCCTAGGGAACTCATAATCGCTGTCTTCATGTGTTTAAGCTGATTGGATCAATATTTTCCTTGGGTCTCTAATTCTTTTTTGTTGGGAGCAGATGGCCCTGTTACATGAATAATAAAGTATGAAAACTGAGCATACATGAAAAAATTAGTATTATAATCAAACATAATTTATGGCATAGTTAAAATGAAATATGTCTAATGATTTGTGTGGTAATTGCATCAAAATATTAAGTGGTTTCAAAAAAACCCCAAAATATTAAGTGTTTTCTATAAATGGCTATAATTAGTGTGACTCCTGCAGGCCTATGAAACATTTGTAGGGACAGACGTCACTGAAGAGAGTGGTAAGGAAAACTGACTGGTAGCCTCTTCTACAGCCCCTACCTAATCATGACTCAGGGAGACTCAAGCCTTTCCTTCCTTCAGCTGGCTGTTTCATTGGCCCAACTTTCATGGAGCTCCTGATAGACAGAGATTTATTGTGTCACACCTAACCCTGTAAGACCAAACCAGAGAAATCACATCCGCCATGGACCAGTGGTTCTTCAACTTGTATATGAGTCACAATCCCCAGGAAAACTTGTTAAGGCATAGATTGTTGGACCCCAATTCCACAACTTCCCACTCAATAAGGCCTTAGGGTTGGGCTCAAGAATTTGCATTTCTTTTTTTTTTTTAAGATTTTATTTTTATGTAATCTCTACAGCCAATGTGGGGCTCAAACTCATGACCCTGAGATCAAGAATCGCATGCTCTTCCCACTGATCCAACCAGGCACCCTAAGAATTTGCATTTATTTTTATTTTCTTTATAAAGATTTTATTTTTAACTAGTGTCTACACCCGATGTGGGACTTGAACTTACATCCCTGAGAGCTAGAGTCATATGCTGTACTGACCAAGCCAGCCAGATGCCCCAAGAATTTGCATTTCTAACAAGTTCCCACATGATGCTGTTGCTGCTGGTAAGGGGACCACACTTTGAGACTAGTGGCTAAAAGGCAAGACTTAGAACTTCAGGATTCAAATGGTAATCAAGAGAAGTCCAAAAAGTGGTCACGTTTATCCCCCAGCATGGGGAGAAAACTGGGTATAGTGGTGACTATACCTCAGGGGCTACCAACATTCCTCACAGTCTCTCCCCACAGCATTTCACGTTTGTGGATTCCCTAGTTTGTTAAAAACTTATTTGCTCAGCACCTACTAGGATAAAGCATAGAACGAAGCATTGGAGATGCATCAGACGTGGCTACTACGGTACAGAAGTTTACAGTAGAGAAGGTGTGATGAGACATACTCACCAGTGAGGATGTAGGTTGACAGTGCTCACTGCCTACAAGAAGTAGCACTTCTGAGCCAACAATACTCTCCTGCTCCATTCACCTCCCACTCACCCAGATGACAGTTTCCCACATTCTCTTTCTACAGTCACCTAATGCCCTTTCTCACTTTTGGCTGATGGCCTTACTTTTTACTTCACTTAGAACAATTCAAAGAGAATTTCTGTGAGCTTCCACAACCACCTTTCCCCAACTACCTGCACCTGAGCCATGTACCCCCTCCTCTCCCATTACACTGAATGTAGTAGTCAAGGTTCTCCAGAGAAACAGAACCAGTAAGGGTGTGTATGTATGGGAGACACAGAGAAGAGATTTATTGTAAGGAGTCGCTTCACATGATTGTGGGGGCTGGCAAGTCCAAAATCTATAAGGAAGGCCAGCAGCTTGGCAACCCAGGGAAGAGTTGATGTTGCAGCTGGAGTCTGAGATAGTTTGGAAGCATAATTCCCTCTTCCTCGGGAGATGTCAGTCTTTTTCTTAAGGCCTTCCATTGATTGGATGTGGCCTGCCACCTTATGGAGGGTTAACTGCTTTACTCAAAAAGTCTACTGAGTTAAATGTTAATCTCATCCAGAAAGCACCCTCGCAGAAACATCCAGAATAATGTTTGCCCAAATACTTGGGTGCTGTGGCCCAGCTAAACTGACACATGAAATTAACCATCACACTGGGTTAAGTGGTTATGCTTTTGTCCAGCCCAGCCCTTCCAGTGATGCCCTAGATCCCACATCGCTCACCTATTTAGGGGCTTTTCTCCTACCATTGTTTCCTCGTTCTCCTTCCTCATCAATTTTTCTCACACTCCCGGGTCTTTCCCATAGTATGGAAACATGCTAAATATCTCTCATCACTGCAAAGCCCTGATTCTACATCCTCCTCCAACCACTGCCCTGTGGCTCTGCTCCTCCTGCCAGCAAAACTCACCCAGAGAGCTGTTTAGACTTGTCCTTTCTACTTGCACTCTTCCTCATTCTCTACTGAACCCACTACAGTCCAGTTTCCATCCCTCACAACTCCTCTTTCTTCAAATATGTCCTTAGCTTGGTTTTCAAGATACCACATCCTTTGGGTTTTACTCTTAACTTAGCAGCTGGCAACTTCTCAGTCTTCATTGATGGCTCCTCCTCCTCTCCCTGACTTCTAAACATCGCAGTACCCCTTGGCTTAGTCCTGGGCCCTCTCCTCTTTTCTACTATGTCCACCTCCTAGGTGAGCTCATCTGGCCTGAAGGCTTTAAATGTTTTGAATACACTGATGACCCCAAAATTACTCTACTGGAGGGGTAACGGCAAACTGTAACCGGTGCTCGGAAGAAAAGATACACAGTATTGTGAGATCACATACCAGAGATGCTTGCCTCGCTCTAGAACAGGGGCCCGCAGACGTTAACCTGTGGGCCGATATTGGACCTGTCTTTGCCAATAAAGTTCTGTTAGAAGTTAGCCACCCCCATCTGCTTGTATCATCTAAGGCTGCTCTTGCACTAGAATGGCGGAGACTACACCGCCTGCAAACCTGGCAGTATTTACTATCTGGCCGTCTGTAAGAAAATCTGTTAACTCCTGGGCTACGAGATCAAAGAGCGAATGATATAGGAGTTGAGGTCAGGAGGGTGAATGTGAGTTATCCAGGCAACAAAGTGGGGACGGTGTCCCAAAGCCCCCAGAAGAGCACTTGTGTGGGTCTTGTGAGGGAAGGGAGCTTGGGGAATCAGGGGACCCGATGGAAAGCTAGTGCAGTGGGAGAATGCAGATTCTGATTCAACAGGTCTGGGATGGGGCCTGTTATTCCGCTTTTCGAATAAGTTGCTAGGTGATGCCTAAAGGCCAGGGCCATATGCCACCTAGAAAGTAGAAAGGCATGATCTCATTAAAGCTGAGGGGTTGGATGAGGGGCCTGAAGGAAAGGAAGGAATCAAGGATGATTCCCGGTTTCTAACTTGAGCTGCTCAGCGGTACCCCTTCCTGGTAAGGGAAGACCGGGGAGCAAGCAAGTTAGAGTACGGAAGTGATGAGTCACATCTTGGACAAGTTGCATTTGTGATGTCCTTGGGACATTTACACGTAGACCAGCAGGTAGTTGAATGTTCAAGGTCGAGGCCAAAGGGGGGAATTAGGATTTAGGAAACATTTCTCAAAATTAGGTGAATGAGGCTTGAGTATTTTCATAGGCTTAGGGGAAGGTATAGGTGATGGGGCAAAGCTTATGGAGCTGAATCCAGAGGAATTACTACCCATGGACAGGAAGAGGTTGGGGCGTGACAGGTAAGAATAGGTATTTATGCAGGGACGTTGGGTAGTGCTTGAGGACACTGGCTGCTGGCCTCTATTTTCTTTGTGAAAAATGAAGCAAGGCCATTCAGTGAAACTGCAGTGATAGCATTGAGAAAGGGAGGAGAGGAGGAAGGAATTTTCTGTATATGTGTGAGTGTATGCGCAAAATATCAAAAATTTGGGTCTTTTGGGGACACCTGGGTGGCTCAGTCAGTTAAGCCTCTGACTCTTGATTTCAGCTCAGGTCATGATCTCGTAGTTCGTGAGATCGAGCCCCATGTCTGGCTCTATGCTGATGGGGCAGAGCCTACTTGCAATCCTCTCTCCCTCTCTCTCTGCCCCTCCCCTGCTTGTGCATACTCTCCTTCTCTCAAAATAAATAAGTAAACATTAAAAAATTGTGTCTTTTGTATACGTGCTGCCAAAGCAAGCACTAAAAATTTGTGTCTTTTCATAATTTTTTTTTCCTTTAAGCATCATGGTTAAGTGGTGTTTTGGAAAAAGCGTAGAACTTGGGAAGAATCAAGAAGACTGCTACTGACTTTCTACTTGACCCTTGACAAATCCTTTCCTTTGTGTGCGCCTCAATTTTCTAACTTATAAAATGAGAGGGGTTGGAATTGATCCCTAAAGTGTCATCTAGTTTTATGGTTCTGATTCAGTACAAGAAAAGAGTTTTAAATTTAGCATACAGATAAAGAAATATTTAATAGAAATGTTTATATTTTATCTTGGATCTTAATAAGGAGTACCTACTCTGCCTAGAATTGGATGAGTCAAGTAAACATTTCATTTCAAATCATCCTAAAGGTATTCAATGCATTATAAAGAATAAGGGCCATGTAGGGATGTACGTCTTGCAGAATTTCTGACTGAAGGTACACGACACCATATAGCAGTTATAATCTTCCAAGGGTTTGGTAATCCGGAGTCCATCTGCACAAAATGCCTGGGAGATTTTTACTTCCTCTTAAGATGGTGTCGAAACCGAGGCAAGGAGATTGTGACTTGTCTAGGGCTTGAAAGGAAATCGTGTAGTCCTGTTCATTAAAGCTAGGACCTGAAGAAGAGTCCCGTTTGCCTGATTTTCTTTACTTGACAGGAAAGGGCTCTGTAGAAAGCCCGTGGGGCGCCCGTGCCGCATCACCCTCACAGTCACATAATGACACGAAGTGTATCCTGTGAACAAGGTGTTCTTCTTTCAGAGGATATTTGAGAGGCTCCTTAAGAGCTGGGACCACAGGGCACCTGGGTGGTTCATTCGGTGAGGCGTCAGACTCGATATCAGCTCAGGTCATATCTCTCGGTCCCTGGGATCGAGCCCCACGTCAGGCTCTGCGTTGACAGCATGGAGCCTGCTTGGGACTCTCTCTCTCCTGCTCTCTCTGTCCCTCCCCTGCTTCCTCCCTCTCTCTGTCTCAAAATAAATAAATAAATAAACATACAAATAAAAAAGAGCTGGGACCACGTACAGCTCTTGATGTTTCCTACAGTAGTTGAATCAGAACGTGTTTCTTTTTAAAAGCTGTGTTTTTTTTCGAATGAGAAAGTTTGATTTTTCCCGGCGAAGGTCTGGCTCACAATTAGGAAGTCCTAACTGATCCTTAGGTTCCTAGTTTTGCTTACAGAGAACGCGATTCTTAAACTGAGTTCCTGGCAGGAGTTTGGTTTTTGCCCAATCCGCTCTCTGGAATGAGAAAGTGGATCTTGGCCTCTTACTAAGCTGCTGTGTGCCCCTGTAACTCAAGTTCTGCTTTTCTGTGTTCCCATTTAGTAGTCCAGAGCAATAGTGCCTCCACCTATCTACCTCAACAGCTTTTGTGGAGATAACTTTTAAGTATGCTGAGCTCTTAGAAGAAGGGTGTTATATATATGCAAAGTATTGTCATATACATGCCAGATGCTTTCTAGTGAAGATAAACTTTAGTTTTTTGAATGTTCATTTATTTATTTGGAACGAGAGAGCATGTGTGCGCACAAGCACACACATGAGTGAGCAGGGGTGGAGCAGAGAGAGGGAGGGAGAGAATCCCCAACTGAGCGACCCGGGCACCCCTAAGATGAATTTTAAAACCAAAATAAAAAGAATTTGTAGAGTAGAAGTTAATAAATATAAATGAATATTCTGGTCGTATCTGCTTCACAGGGGAGTTGAAAGAACTAATTGATGCTTGTAAGTTCCTCGCAGTCTTTGAATTAAAGAGTCTAGAATTTGCAAGGTATGATTACCTTCTGTATTATAAATGTTATAATTAATACACACATATTTTCCAGTTCAGATGCATAGCTTGGACTTGTTCAAAATGAATAAACCCTTTAAAATGAATATTTGGGGGAGTAGCTTTTACATCCTCTAGAGTTCTGACTCATCTGGGTGGGCACCAATCAATACCAATCGGTGGACTCTCGTCTCACCCAAGTACATTTTATCACCTGTGCTTTGTAATTTGAGTAATCTGTCTTGCATTCGTGGCAGGAAGAACTGAAATAACCTTGTGTTATGATTTATTCAAGCTTGACGGAACAGGAGCCAAATAAAAGGGAGGACAGATATTTCTCTGTCTAACAAGGTTACCTCAGATTGCTTGATGTTCTCTGTGACATTTGCTTGCAAAACATTCTTCCAGCTTCATTAAACTGTCTTTGGTAGGTGGCAACTGAATGCTCCCTGTGGTCTAGGTTTTCACATTCCCAAGTGAGTGGGTGGGCTTGGATGGGGGCAGACAGTGGGTGTGGTCATGGGGCGTGGCAAAGAAGCAGTCTTTAAGCAGCAAAGACCTTTGGGACTTTTGGGAAGCATAGTATATTTACATTCATTTACTGAGAAAATAGACACACTTTGTTTAGATTGCAAAGGAATGTCCCATTTAGGCACACACTGTTCAGAGGACAGAGGGCAAAATGCTGCTGCCCAAGGTGACCTGGTCAGAGTATATCAGGGAAAATGAAATGAGATGGATGTTTTTATAGTTCAAAAACACTCGAATGCTGTTAACCATAACGTTCTTCCAAATTTGCTATAGGCTTGAAATTTTTCTAATAAAATGTTGGAATAGGAAAAATAAGAAACGCTCTTGACTTCTTTTACACTACCAGATCTATTTCATTCCCTTGTAAGTTAGATATTCTGGAATATCCTTTGCTCTTCTAAAGTGAATATTAGGCACTTCTCTCCCATCACGCAAAGGGGTGACAATAAGATTATTAGAGCTACCTATGGTAATAGGTTCTGCAACACACTGAATCATACAGGAAATAGGAAAGATGATAATGACAGACCTCACACACACATATTACTGACACCCACGCAGCCAGGGGGACCTGAGCTTTTCCTTTTTGGAGATGGGTGTGAGGGAGACGGGAAGGGGCAAACAGTTGGCAGTTAAATAAAAAAGGCAGTGGTTTTCATTACGTGATGTGCTCAATAGGTTCTTTAAAAGTGTGGATCAACTATTTAAAAAGTGAACTAACCAAATCTCATTGAGTGACTGTTGCAACTATGAGGATTGTATTTTCCAACCCCCAAACTGGGACACATACGGTGACACTGGGACTGCCTGGAAAATTCAGGATATGTAAGACATCCCACACTCTGGTTCCGGTGTCTGTCTTTGTACTCCCAAAGGCTGAAGGAAAACATTTGTGATCAACTTCTATGGTTTGTCATGAATCTCATTTTATGTAAAGGGACAATTGGCATTTTGAATTGGAGTCCTGGGGCTGAAAGCACATGTGCATAATGTAAATATCTTAATTATCATTCATTATGCATCTTTGGGAGGTACATTATTATACATAATTATGCATAGGCCTGTAAAGAGATATGGCTCCTACCTACAGTGACCACATTTCCCAAATCCCAAACTGAGAAGCATAATCAGAAACGTGGTCTGACAAGGAGATTGGATTTTTAAAAACCTGGGCTGCCTTGGAAAAGCTCTAAGCCGGGACGGAGTCTGTAAGACCCTAAATCATGGTGGTCTTCAGAGGGAGAAGTTTAGATGGAGGTCACGACTGGGTCACCTAAGAACCACTTGGTTGTGTATCTTTGGCATCTGGGAAGAGTGAGGGAGACTTATGATGGAAGCTTTAGGCACTAGAGAACATGGTCTCCATTTGGCAGGAAGACAGAGGGGGAGAGGAAACAAAAAGAGACTAGTATTTCCAAGGGCAGGCAGTACCCCAGCTTGGACTGAGGGCTGGAGCCCCAGGCCCCCCGCTCACAGTGTGTCAGCCTGCAAGCTGTTACGGGCTGGTTTGTGTTCCCTGAAATGTGTATGTTCAATTTCTAACCCCCAGTACTGCAGAATGTGACTACATTGGGAGACAGGGTCTTTAAAGAGGTAATTAAGTTAAAATAAGGTCAGTCGGGTGGGGCCTCATCCCATATGACTGGTATTCTTCTAAGAGGAGGTTAGGACACAAAGACAGGGGAGAAAAGCATGTGAACACACAGGTAGAAGACAAGGCCAAGCAGAGAGGTGTCAGAAGGAGTAAACTCCGCCAACATCTTGATGTCGGACTTCCCACCTCCAGAGCTGTGAGACAGTACATTTCTGTTGTGTAAGCCTTTGGGTCTGTGGTACTTGGTTACAAAGCCCTAGCAAACTAATGCACAAGCAGAATGTTGATGTGATACAGGGGCTCCAACAAGAAAGGAGCCATGTGGGCCTGGGAGAGAATAGGCCCTCTGGGGATGGCTTGGCCCTGGGGTTGAACTCATCTGCTTCTTGGAGTAAGCTTCAAGGACAAAGGTAGAAAGCGTGACACTCTGTGAGGTCTATGGCCTGTGAGGTTTTTACCCCTGGCTCTAGCCTCTCCAGAGGGATTCGAACATCACGTATATCCAGTATGATGCTGGACCAGAGTTTACATGAAACCAGTTTGCGAAGACACCAAGAGGCTTTGTGTGTGGATTTCTAATGATATTGCTGATGGCTGTTACCCACTAGTACCCCTAAAGAGGGGTACAGGACCACAGAACAGCATCATCTTCAACAGATACCCCAGGAGCTGTGTGAATCTGATCGTACACGAGGACAACATTCACTTGCTGTTAGCTTGTTTCCATCTGTTCCCAGCATAGCTGCTTTTTCCCAGGTGAAGTGAAACTCAGGTTAACCACAAAGCCATCGCAGCGTTTGTCTCTTGACTAGGCAGATTGAGAGGTGTCCGGGAGGAAGAATTGCCTCTGCTATTTAAGGTCCTTCTATCTGGATTAAGAATCAAATTGACATGAAACCGATTAACAGGAGAAAATCAAATATAATAGTGTATGTACACACGGGGAATCTACACAGACATGGAAATTCCAAAGAAGGTGAGGCAACTTAACACTTACAGGAGCTAAGGAGAGGGGTGGGGGTCTGAGGACACAAAGGGGAGAAAGACCTTTAGCTGGAAGGTAGGAGATGTTTGGAAAACAAAGGTGCCCTATTATGCAGATAAGTGTCTTAGGTAAAGAGGAATCTCTGTTAATAGCTCTCTTCCTGATATTGGCAAGCAGTTGACTGGGAGGTAAAGAGCTTTTCCTGAATGAGGTGGATCTTGATTGCTTTGAACTCAAAATAACATTCAGGCCAAAGTGACCCATCTTGGGGTGCCTGCCCTCGGCCTCCAAGGAGGTCCGGACTTAGCCTAGGAAGACAAAAGAACGAGAGGGGGAAGGAAACAGGGGAGGCTCCTGACACCTCTCTCCCTCCCTCTTATAGATGTCCTTTGCGCCAGGGCTGTTCTAGCTGATGGACGTGCCCTGTCTCATTCCCTTCTCGCATCCAGCAAATGAGTCAGGTGGGGGAGGCAAGAGAGGCTCAGAGAGTGAAAGGGACTTACCTAAAGTCGCAGAGCCAGTGAGTGGCAGGGCCAGGGAGAGAAGCCAGGTCTGCATAACTCAAAGCTTATGCCCCTGATTACCCCACATGCCACGTCCCCGCCGAAAGGATATAAATAGATGATTCTGGACTTACTCATTAAGTCTCAGGATGCTAAAACGAAAGAACAACTTCCTTCCCTGCATTCCTTGAACGCATCCTGAAACTGGGAGGAGGCAGTCATGTTCGTGTTGGGGGAACAAAAATACTACTTGGTTTTTTTTTTAATATTTATTTTTATTTTTGAGGGAGAGAGGGCGCGAGCGGGGAAGGTGCAGAGAGGGGGACAGAGGATCCGAAGTGGGCTCTGTGCTGACAGCAGAGAGTGGAGACCATCAGTTCTGGCTTTGGACTGGTAACTTAGCCAACCACTCTTCTGTCTCATTCGGTCTTCACCATGGTCCTGAGGCGGTGGCTAGTGTCACCTCTGTGTTACTGGTGAGGAACTTGAAGCCAGAGCACTGTGACAAGAAACTGGAATTATCTAATCCTTTTAATTCAGGTTTTGAAAAAAAGGGGGGGGGCAGGAAGCTTAATTATGACTTCCCAAGTGAAGTTGCTTAAAGAAGGTTGTTCCAGTAAATAAATGCAGTTTGATATGGCAAAATATTTCAAAATGTGTAGCTCCCAGTGGAGAAAACCTAAAGAAAAAGCGATGAGTACCATGGGGCCGTCTGTCGGCTTAGGTCACGTCGTGAGCGAGGGCCTTGTACTGGGCTATTGGAGAAGTCCGAGAAGTTGAGAGCAAACCCTAACCTTTGGGGCACCTCAAGGACAGCAGTCTCAGAGCTGGCTGAGTCACCGGAATGACCCACTTCTTATAGAAAAGCACAGAACACAAGAAATCAGTCATCCTGTACCGCTGAGATAACTCACAAATCCAGAAACGTGCACAGAAGCTACACACATAGACGATAAACCCGTAGCTTGGGCCCCATTCCTATGCTAAAATGTACCACTCTCACCTCCTAGTCTACTTACTGTCACAGGCTACACTTTGCTCGAATGCTCACATCCACTGGGGGTAGAAATCCCAAGCATAGCAACAGTGTCCAAGCAGAAGCAGCAGTCAGATGTCCTTAACTAGCAGAGGAAAGGCCTGGGTAACCATAATGGAGCTCAGGAGCCAGATCGGAAGTGGGTTCAGTCGTAGCTGGCATAGCAGGGGGCTGGCAAGTGCGCGGGTGGTGGTGGTGGTGGTGGTGGCAGGCAGCCCCTGGCTTTTAGTTTTTTTGCCCCAGACCCGTGGAAATCTCGTGCTTCTGGGCAGTGCAGCTGAGTGCCTCTCGGCCAGTGAGGAGAAAAATGCTGGCCAAAGAGGCTTGATCTTCCTCAGAAATGACAATAATTGCCATCGAATGATAGCTTACCATACGCCAGAGACTACTCTAAGCAGACATCATCTCATTTCATTTTATTGAGTGACCAACGGCAACCCTATGTGGCAGGCATTATTGTGATGCCCCGTTTTCCGTGTGGGGAAACAGAGGCTCATGAAGGTTAAGTAACTTCTGAGGTGACACAACTTCAAAGTAACAGGATTTCTGGTACGTGTGAATTCCGAGTCCAGGTCTTTACCCCCTAGGCCAGGGGATTGCAAACTTTAACGAAAATTTTTGTGTGTATTTTTATTTTAGAGAGCGCGAGCAGGGGAGGGGACAGAAAGAGAGAGAATCTTAGGCAGACTCCACACTCAGTATGGAGCCCGACTCGGGGCTTGATCCCACAACCCTGGGATCATGCCTGAACCAAAACCGAAAGTCAGAGGCTTGACCAACTGAGCCACCCAGACGCCCCAGATAGCAAACTTTTCTGTAAAGGGCCAGAAAGTAAATATTTTCAGACTCAGACCACACGCTCTCTGCTGCGAGGACTGAACTCTGCCCTGATAGAGAGTATGCAAATAAATGGGTATGGCTGGGTTCCAATGGAAGTTTATTTAAAACACAGGCAGTGTGCCGGGTTTGGCTGGAGTTTGCTGACCTCTGAACCAGGCTATAACACTTCCCTGTCTGCAGCCGCACGTTGGTCTGGGCTTACAATCACATGCCCTGGATTTAGAGCCTGATCTATGGGAAGGAAAAAGAACTAAGGACTTGGGGCTTGAGCCCCAATCGTGGAACTACGTTTCCGTGGGAATCTGGGGGCGTTCTGTAGTGCCTTTGTGCTTTAGTTTCCCTATTTAGTGAGAAAAAGGAGAATCACTGTTCTGTCTACGTCTCTGGAATATATGTTACCAGGATGATGTGGAAAAGATACATGGCCCGCATGTTGAAAAATGAAATTACCATGCAGATCTTAAATGCTTGCTTTCGCTTACACCAGGGAGTGGCCGTCTGGAGCCCCTGAGCCCTGATTTCCCCAGAGATTACAAGAGAGGCCTGGCCCCTAGTGTGTTCGGACAGAGCAGCAGGTGAGTCCCCGGCACTTGCACATCCATATGAAAGTCGATTCCTATGGCAACAAACAGAATCAGAAGCAGCTCCCTGGCTGTGCGAAAGAACAATGGGAAGACAATAAACCAGAAAGTGAAAATCAGACAAGATAGGGGATGGCGAAGAAGAGTCCGTGAAGCTCAGCTTGAGTGGCCAATGCTGATACCGAAATAAACTGCTGATGTTGATAATGCGTCTCTCTCAGCAATAAGGGATTGTTTTCATCGGGTGAGAGAAAGCTCCGGCTTTGTTGAAGCCTGTGTGCGTGACACCATTAAACAGTCAAATAATATACTCCTTCCTGACAAGGAGCCTCTCCTGCCAGTTGCCAAGAGAAGGCGCTTCCTTTTGCCTTCTCGTCCCATCTGGGCACCCACGGGAAGGCCTTCCCTAGTCCCTGAAGCCTCGGTCCTGGAAAGAATCTGCACCAAGGGGCCAGGAGCAGCGGCACACTCGGGGAGATCATTTTATCTAACTATTTGTGTTTCCACAAGGGCAAGTGACACCTGAAAGGTGGCCAGGAGGAGGCCCTCTGATGTATAGCAAGACCCACACTACACAGCAGGTCTGCTGACTCTCTTGCCCCATGAGTTGCTCCGTATTTGGAATCTGAAATGTTTATTGCCATACAGCTCTTTTTGTGGAAACACCCCGATTTTGGCAAGTGAACCCACGTCGAGAATCTCCTTACATTTGGGCACGTCTTGGGTTCACAGCCAACTATCGGGCCTCTTTCCTTCCAAAGAGAAATAAAGAGAAAAAGGTCCTGTACCCCTCTGAGTTCCCATGGAGTCGTTTAAACAATTAGGCTACAAATAGTCCCTTGTTCTTTTCCCTTTGTCCCAGTGGTTGTGACTTATGGTCACATTGAAAATAGCTGAACAGGTATTGACTAGAGTAAGATACCTGCTTCAAAGCTTTCCTTTACTAACAACTGTGAGACCTAACCACTGTGTAGTCCCTTTTAACTAATACTCAGCAAATTAGGCCACTGAAGTTTCCAAACAATGAAGTGTTTTCTTGCAGCTTTGCCGGTCTAGGAAGGACTCAGACAACAAAAACCTCTTCCTGCCTGGAGGTGATAGTTAGCTGTGCCTCTAATTAGCCTCTCGACCTATTTGCACACAGCTGTAGTAGCTTTCTAATATTTCCGGCTGTAGTGTTTCCTCAACGTTGTCAACGTATTTGTTTACACACTCTGCGTTGTACACTTGAGGAAATATGGGGGTAAGAAGAGGTTAAATATAGAGGTTAAGAACTTGGGATTTGGAGGGGCGCCTGGGTGGCTCAGTCGGTCGAGCGTCTGACTCTGGCTCAGGTCATGATCTCACGGGTCGTGAGTTCGAGCCCCGCGTGGAGTTGGCGGCTGTCAACACAGAGCCTGCTTTGGCTCCTCTGTCTCCCTCCCTCTCTTCCCCCTTCCCCCCGAAAATAAAAATGAAACATAAAAAAAAAACACAACAACGTGGGATTTGGAGTCAGCGTGGAGTGACCGTGGGAAAATTAGCCAATATCCTCTGCTCTTTCATCGATAAGGCGCGGAAAATAACGGTCCCTGCCTCCTAGGACAGAGCTGCAGGTGAAATGCGCTGATGCAGGCAGTACTTGGCAGACGCGCGCTCAGGAAGTGTTAGCCATTATTTCCTTGGGGAGCCTAAGAAGTTTATACTACTTATTTTCTATGATACAGGAAGACACAGAAAATATTTATTTTGGAGCCGTGAATAATGTGAGATAAAAATACAGAAATGCCGATCGTTAGTGCTAACACACACCCCCTCTCCGTGAAGCCTACTTAAAGTCAGTTTCTCCATCAAAAATTCTGTACTGAGAGAGACTTTTTTCTCTCAGCCAAATGCCTTCCGTTTTCAATGTAACGGGTGTGTCTTATTATTGCTACATCATTTCCCACTGAAACATCTTTCCTCCAGAGCATGTGATGTCATTTACAGCTACTGGCACAAACATTTTTTTCCATATTTTGTCAATTAAGTGTGTCCCCGAATTGAATGTTTACACTCTTGTATGGTTTACTGAACTACTTGCAGGAATAAGGGAAATAATGACATGGGGGAACAAAATCAGAGATTGTACTTTTCGGTGCTGAAGAGCTGAGGGTAGAAACCTACCCTGTTGACTTCATTAGTGAATATTAAATATAATTACGAGGTTTGTAATGAGCATACTGATAACTTTGGTAAGCATTTCAAAGAACAAATTAATATTTAATATTTGGAATTCAAACTTTTGTACCGATGCTTGCCAATTGTCCCCTAACAGACAAGATTTGCTTTCGGAAGCACATTGTACAGCACACTTGTGCAAGGTAAGGTTGCTTATTGCCAAAACCTAGGTAGTGCACAGTCAAACTCATTTGTGTAGGTGACGCTGGTATGCTAACATGGGCAGTCACCGAAATCTGTATATGCTGTTTCGTATATACGCTGTTTCGGTGTACGCTGTTAGGTCTGGATTCTGTTCCCCTTAAATTCCCATTTTGAAATCCTCAGCCCCAGTACCTCAGAATGTGACTATATTTGGAGACAGGGTTTTTAAGAGGTGACTGAGTTAAAATGAGGTCATGAAGGTGGGCCCTAATGCAATATGACTGGTGTCTTTATAAAAAGAGATTAGGACCCCGACACACACACACACACACACACACACACACACACGAAAGACCATAGGATGACACAGGGAGAAGGCAGCCATTTACAAGCCAAGGAGACAGGCCTCAAAGAAATCAACTTACCTGGCACTGATCTCAGCCTTCCAGCCTCCAGAACTGAGGAAATAATTTCTGTTCGTTAAGCCCTCCAGTTTACGGTACGTTGTTATGGCAGCCCCCCCAAAAACGAATACAAAAGCTCAGTCATTGATGCGCTTGACCCTGCCAGCTGAGGCAGAGAATCGTAGTTGGTTCATATTTGTGTCGCCTTCTACTTCAGTGACCCAACGTGTGAGGAGCAAAGCCATCACAATACCCATCCAGCCCCGGCCAAATGGCTGCCCCTTAGGTAACAGAAGAGCTGGGTGTTTCAAACAGAGGTCAGGCATTGGGCACCAGAGATTGGTCAGGAGGTGGGAAATCTAGGTGGACAAGGCATAGGCTAAGTGGACGGGAAGGTGTCAGAACTCAGGACAGGCATAGAAGTGAGCTGGGCTAAGCAGAAAATGCCAGTGATCGACATGCCAAGACGTGAACTTGATTCAGATGTTGAGGTCTGCTTTAGCCGGAGGTCTCCCACCTTCTTCTTGCAGATGCAGGGACTAGTCCTGGGATGGGCAGTGTTGAGCTGGAAGACACGGCATGGTGCAGTGGAAAGAATATTTGGCCTCCAGTCAGGAGGCCTGCTCTCAGTTTTGGATCGAAATTATTTTGGCAATTCGTTGTCCTAGAATGTATTGGGTATTATCTATCGATCTATCAATCTATTTAGGTAATGTTTATTTTTGAGGGGGGGACGGACAGAGAATCTGAAGCAGGCTCCCAGGTGTCTGCGCAGAGCCCAATGTGGGGCTCAATCCCATGAACCACGAGATCAAGACCAGAGCCAAAACCAAGAGTCAGACACATAACCAACTGAGCCACCCGGCCACCCCTGTACTGGGTATTTATTTTTAGTGATCGGGTTCTGAACAAGCACTAGGGACACAAAGTAACTTGTGGTCTGGAGGGAGAGAAGGGGAGATAAAGAAGGAAATTGCAGCAGAGGTGGGAACTTCCAGTTAAGCTTAGTCAGAACCTCTCCCACACACACCCCCATGAAAATTTAAAACACTGGGTAGGCCAAATGTGCTCAAACTGCCCAAAAGCAAGAAAGAAGTAGCAGGCTATTAAAGTACCAGCAGGTCAAAATTCAAGGGAAATGGGAACTGAAGTGTTCTGCCAATCCAGGCGAACTTGGCTTTTCAGCTGTGGTGGCCTCCCAGGGTAAGGGGGTGGAAAAGAAAACCCAAGGCCTGCCCTAGAGAAAGAAACTAATAGAAGACTCTCTCCCATATTAAACTTGGACCCCAAAGAATTATACTCTGGTAGACAGTAGGAACCGAAGGTATTCTCCTTCAGAGTTAACAAGAGCACTGGAAATAAAAGAAATAAAAGAAGAAAAACTTGTCACTGAGAATTGTAGCCATGAGTCTGTCCTCATGTGAAATTGTACATAGGCAGTTGGCATTGCCTATGTTGGCATTAATGGGTTGTCAAAGAAACATCAAGCTGTGCACTATACTGACGGTGGTCTTGGACCGGTAATGCCCCCAAGCACCTGGCAGAAGCAAACGCAGATCCTTCTGGAAGAAATGACCTTCATGTTCATCCTGAAAATTGCCTACAAATAATTCTACAATGAGACATACACTCCACCTCAGTTTAAAGAAAAATAGTGAAATATTTGAACAGCACTTTAAACACACTTGACCTAATGGACTACATGGAAAATATTAGAATCCACAACTATATTATTCACATTCTTTTGGGGCACGTATGGAACATTTTAAAACTTTGATAACACCTTGGGCCAAAAGTCTAAACTTATTTCAAAGTATTGCAATCAGCTCACTGCAATAAATAGAAATCAACAGGAAAAATACACCTGACACAGTCTTATGTATTTGGCTTTTATATTTATTCATCACTTAACTTTATTATTTTTAAAGTATGCTCTATACCCATCATGGGGCTCGAACTCATGACCTCAAGATCAAGAGTTGCACACTCTACCGACTAAGCTGGCCAGGTGCCCCTCATGACTTAACTTAAATTCTTCTGCAATTTCTTCATTTTTGCATTGAGTTATGACATGGATACAGTAATATATAAAGTGCACTAATCTTTGGTATCTGGCTTTATTTATGTATGTATGTATGTATGTATGTATGTATGTATGTATTTATTTATTTATTTTAGAATTAACATCCAGTGGAATTGACTGGTAGATAGGTCTATGAATTTTATACCATTTATAAGTTCATATAACCATCACCACAATCAAAATACAGAATTGTTCCATCACCTCACCTTTAACCCCTGGCAACTCCCAATCTGTTCTCCATTATTATGGTTTTAATTTTCTCTTCTCAAGAATATCATTAAAATATAAAAATACATACATGCAGGCTGTAACCTTTAGAGACTGGCTTTCTTCATTCAGCATAAATTCCTCCAGATCCATCTAAATTGTTGTGTGTACCAATCGACCATTCCTTTTCATTGCTGAATAGTATTCCATGGTATGAATGGACCACCGTTTCTTTAATCGTTTACATGTTCAAAGGCATGGGGGTTTTGCTTTCAGTTTGGGCTGTTATTAATAGAGTTTCTATAAACATCCATACACAGGCTTTCGTGTGGATATTCATTTTCATTTTTCTGGGGTAAATGCCCATGAATGCAATTATTGGGCTGTATGTTTAATGTATGTTTAATTTCATGAGAAACTGTCAAACTAATTTCTAGAATGTCTGTAACATTTTAAATTCTCACCAGCAATGTATGAGTGATTGTTCTGCATCCTTGTCAGCACTTGGTACTTTCAATATGTTTTAAAAAACTTGTGGTTTGAAATAATTTTATTTTTTTAACAGACATTTGTGTATCTATTCATTCATTGATGTATTTATGTATGTACATATGTATGCCTGTATGTATTTATAAGTAAGCTCCACGCCCAATGTGGGGCTTGAACTCATGACCCTGAGATCCAGAGTCACACGCTCTACCGACTTTTGCCACGTCTGAGAACTTCTCTCCTAACCCCATGTCGTGAAGGTTTTCTCCTATGTTATCAGCTAAACGTTGTATGGTCTTAACATTGTATGTTTAAATCTGTAATCCATTTTGAGGATGATTAGATATGAGGTTTAGACTGAGGTTTTGTTTCTTTGCCTGCGGATGTCCAATTGCATCAGCACCATTTGATCAAAAGACTGTCCTTCTTCCGTTGAATGCTTGTGTTGCTTTGTTAAAAGTCAGTGAGTCATACCTCTGTATGTCTCTTTCTGGATTCTCTAGTCTGTTCCATTCATCCGTGTGTTTATTCTTCTGCCAGTACGATGCTGTCTTGAGTATTGTAGCGTTATAGGTCTTAAAATCAAGTAGAATGATTCTTCCACTTTGTTCTTCTTTATCAAAATTGTTTTGGATGTTCTAGTTCCTTTACCTTTCCATATATATTTTAAAATCCTTTTGTCTGTAATCTACAGAATGATCCTGCTGGGATTTTGATAGGAATTGTGTTAAATTTGTATATCAGTTTGGGGAGCGTTGACATCTTTACCATGTAGAGTCTTCCACTCCATGAACATAGTGTGTCTCTCCATTTATTTAGGTTTTAAAATTTCTTGTATCAGAATTTTGTAGTTTTAAAAATCTGTTTTGCATTTGGATTTATGTGTAAGTATAAAAAAGAGCAGGATAATGAAGGTGCGGCTGTAATTTCAAGTAGGTTAATCAAGGTAATATTTGAGAAAAGACACGAGGGAGCTAGTCATGCCAATATTTGGGAGAAGATCATTCCTGGTGCTGCAAAAGCTTTACCAGTACAAAAGCTCTAAGGCAGGAGCATTCCAGGCATGGGAATAGTAAGGAGGTTAGTTGACAGGTAGGGCAAACGAAGGGGAGAGTAGGGAGAGAGGCAGCCAGAGAAAGAATGGAGGGACAAGGCTGTATAGGACCTACTAGTTCAGGCCTTACACAAGACTGTGGTTTTTACCCTGAGTGAACTGGTGAGCCCCTGGAGGGATCTGTGCAGAGGAAGGCCTTGATCTGACTTTGATTTTAGGAGAATGCCCGTGCAGCTGTGTTGAGAAAAGACTGTAAGTGATCAAGGATAGAAGAAGCGAGACCAGTTTAGGAGGCTCGTGCGATAAACCAGAAGTGGTTGGATTCTGAAGAGTTGGTTCATTTAATTCATAAGCATTGGCCAACAGTGGAGGCTGTAGGAAGTTATCGATGATGCCGCCAAAACTCAGGTAATGATCTGGAAAGTGACAACTATGAAACCAAATTTGGGAAGGAAAAGTACATTACAGCAGCATGAATAGCCATCTAAATACAAGTGTTAAAACCTAATTAGTATTCAGTTTATAACACCTAAGGTGCAAACAGCAGTGTGTAGGAAGTGTGGGATGCTGTGGGACCCGTCCTCTTTGCTTGAGTGAACAGCAGAGTCTCTATTGTCTGTCATGGGTCTCCACAGATATATGGATGGCGTATCTACTACCTTTGAAAAAGTTATAAGGACTCGGTATTAGAAATTAGGCGATTAATTTAGCAGAGATAGTATTGCACCATAGGTTTACTCCTTGAGAAAACCAAAACTTGAATTAAACTGCTAATTTGAGAAGCCAAGCGGAAATTTACTTAGCTTTGTTTCTGCTACTCAGCTGATGATATGTGACCCCAAATCACACCTCCGCTTTCTGATGCGTGCATTCATAAATGCTTGTCATTGGGCCTGATATAATTAAATGGATTTTGAAATGTTTTTCGAGGTACGTTGCCTCTCCATCCTGTAGATCCTCATTAGGCAAAGGCTTACAAATCTTCAGTGACTTCATAAGGATGGATTATAAAATTAAATCAGGGTTTTTAATGTTGAAACTTATGAGCTGTAATTTTATTAGGGCGTAGTTTTCTTCCTCCTATTGCACGTATCTGCAAATAGCTTATACTCTTTGTATAATCCCAGTACTAGTTATAGACTATTTACTTGTTTAAAAAAGTAATTTAGACTGGAATGAATAACTATGCCTTAATAGATATAAATATGTTAAACTTATTCCTGTGATTAGTTCATCATTTTGGTGGGGAGGGGGGTGGGGGGAGACTACATAGAATTATCCATAAGGTGAATTAGGACCTAATGGGGGCCTCCTAAAATAATGAAATAATAAATATGAATTCTCTAGTTTTTTCCAGAATCATTGGGTAATGTCATCTTAGAGGTAGGACGCTTAACTGTTATCTGGAACCATATCTTCTAAAGGAAAAATTTCTTTCCCCAGACTCCCTAAGATTTGGTCATCAAGCCTCTGCTTGGACATCTTCATCAAAGGGGAGCTCACCACATAGTCGAACAACCTAGTCTTATCAAATCGATCTCCCCAGCCCTTCTACCTTCTGGTCCCTCTGGAATAAATCACAGCTGGTCTACTCCCTCTCCCACTTAAAAACCCTTCAAATACTTGAAGCCAGGAGTCCTTGACCTCTAGACCTTTCCCCAAGCTGGTTGCCTTCCTCTCTGAATGTGTGTATGTTAGCTTCTTTCTCACTATTGACATCCTTGGCTTTGAATACCAAACACTTTGGTATCTTAGTTGGACCTTTTCTTTCCTCAGTTGGAGCTTCTTGAGGGTTCTGTCTCAGATCATTTACCTTAATAAGAAAAAAAAAAATCTCCACAATGTTTCTAGGTCTGTGTGGTCTAGAAGAGGAAGGCACCCAACAGTCTGGAAGGCTATCTCAGAGTCATGCAGGATACTTTTTAAAAAAGTTTATTTATTTTTGAAGAGAGAGTGTGCATGAGCAGGGGCAGGGGCAGAGAGAGAGGGAGAGAGAGAGAATCCCTAACAGACTCCACGTTGTCAGCACAGATCCTGACACGGGGCTCAGACTCACGAACCATGAGCTCATGACCTGACCCGAAACCAAGAGTCAGATGCTTAACCGACTGAGCCACCCAGGCGCGCCAGGATACTCTTTAAGTATGGACAGGAGATCAAAGAGTGTAAATACAGTAAAATCTTTGGGTTCCCCTACACAGGTATAACCCTCCTCCACAGGTACAATCAGACAAATGTATTTGCTGGAATGTTCTGGAACCTTGCCAACCATTCTGTCCGCCTAGACTGTGGCTAATTGCTAGCAGTTACATTTCATACTAGTGAATTAGGCAACTCAATGTCCTGCTTGGTTAGTAAGGTGATCACTGGCCCACAAATAACTGAGGGTAAGTTTACCTGAGACTTCTCAGGGGCTAAACTGGATCAACTCATCAACCATCCAGTCCACTATTCAGTGACTGACCGCCAGAAGCAAATGTTAATTTGCTTGGTTTGGGTTCATTAATACTAGCTAATACTGATTGCCTAGTATGTGCAAGACAATGTGTTAAGCATTAGGTCATTTAATCCTCACAACAACTTTATTAGGGCAGTTTCATCATCCACATTGTACAAATGAAAAACTGAATGTTCAGAGAGGTCAAGTAACTTGCCCTGGGTCACACAGCCAATAAATAGCAGAGACAGAACTCAGGTCTGAATCAGTCTCACTGCAAAAGCCTAAGGTCTTCATCTTTACATTACTGTGCAGTGGTCTATGCAGCACAGCTCTGGAGTCGTAATGTCAGGTTTAGGGTTCATCATGTGAGTCTGTGGCAAGGGGAGAGGTGGAGTTCTGGTGGGGAAATAGGCCATTCCAGAAGAGACGTTGTCAGTTTATTACTAACTGTGCCTCTCTTTTCACCCTCAGTATCATCATCCAGGACCCGCTGGGGATCCTTTCCAATTCATCCTAATATGTGGATAAGAGAAAGCTAGAGCACATATGACTCAGAATCTTCCTTATCCTCTCTGGTAACATGTTCTTACTTAATGGGAGACTTCTGGATGAACACCTTTGTGTTAGATATTGAACTTTGCACAGTGATTAAAATGCTGGGGTTTTAGGTCAGGGAAACTCCCCAGCAAGCAGGTGGAGATATGTTGGATCAGATATGACCTTGGGAGCCTTGACTGCAGCTTTTTGTAGAGCTAATTCTATAGATGCCCGATGAAAGCCATCAGTTAAGAATTTGGGTATCACATCCACTTTCATAAGAACATACCTTTCATAGGCAGAGTTTGGGCAATGTTTTCATCTGTGGAAAAGCCACTAATCAAGCCACTTAATCAGGTTCAGTCAATCAGGTTCTTTGGTTTGCTAACCCAGAAAGTTACACTGAATAATAAAGCTAGCTTCTTGGCTGCAATATAAAAGATAAGGTGGGACGCGCACGTGTGTGTGTGTGTGTGTGTGTGTGTGTGTGTGTGTGTGTTTAAATACATTTCAGATAACAACGAGATTATGATCACGAAATTCTAGGATCTACTGGCTATAAAGTGATACACTAACAGTTGCTTTCCAATTTTTGGTTGTAATGTGTGAAATAGATAAGCACGTCCTTTTATCAACAGCAGTAGAAAATGCAAATCTATTGGAATAGTGATATGAACTACTTGGTGCTAATGAAGAGAACACTTTTTAAAGGAAATAATAGGTGTTTGGGACTGTTATTACCAAAGATCTGTGAGCAAATGGGGAAGGGTAGAAACTAAAATCTAAAGAAGCAGAGCAATATAAAAATGACAAGTCAAGTGGGGCCTGTGGAGTTAATTTCACAAGTGACAGATACTTGAGCTTGAATGTCCAGTCTACACAGTGGATATCTATAGTTTATTTTGAGTAAACAATATAACATAATTAAAGCTTCACCCTAGGGGTTTTTGAAAAATGGCATGGTTACCCATTTCGGGTGTCCATCCAGACTGGATTGGTATTAGCATTCCATTCTTAAAATCAGCAAAAGAGCCAAAATAATTTTTGTTCAGTGGGAGACTAACTTTGGTCCATAAGGCAAGCCAGAGCAATAGTGTCTGTATTAGCTTCCCAGGGTTGTCAGTAACAAACTGCCACAAACTTGGTGGCTTTACCCAACAGAAATTTGTTGTCTCGCAATTCTAGAGGCTAGGAGTCTGAAATGAAGGTGTTGGCAGCGTCGTGCTTCCTCTGAGGGTTTCGGGAGAAGAAAAACGCCTGCCTCTTCTAGTTTCTGGTGTTGCCAGCATCTTTGGCTTGCAGATACATCACGCCAATCTCTGTCTCCATCATCAGGTGGCCTCCCCTTCTGTGTGCCTGTGTCTCTTTGCCTACAGTCCCCTCTTCCTATAAGGACAGCAGTCATCGGATTAGGGTCCACACTAATCCAATAGGACCCCATCTTAAATTGGTTACGTGTGCAAAGACTATTTCCAAATGAGGTCACATTCGTAGGTATGAGGGGCTGGGACTTCAACTTACCTTTGGGGGAGACACCATTCAATCCACAGCAGTATCCTATAAAATCTGTGGATTTTTGAAGCTCTCTTTATCAAAGAGATGCCAATCAAACGCACTTCGAGGATGTCATATCTGCGGGACTGACTTCAGATGCTTGAACGAGAAGGTAATAAAGGGCAGAACCAAGAACTGGAATACTCTCTCCTAACTCTTCCCACCCACCATCTCTGCCAGCCAGTATACTTCTTAGGGCTAGTGGACAGGGTGGGGAGTATCTTCTGAGTGGCTACACACTCCATCCCCAAGCTTCCTCTGATTCCCATTTGTCACAGTGTCCCTGATTAAGAGCACAGACCCTAGAGTCTGATTGTTTAGGTGTAAATTTCAGCCCCTACTTGCTAACCGGCTCCGCCCCCCCGGCACCACCTACCAGGCAAATTGGGGGGGGGGGGGGCTGGCACGATTCCTTTAATTGAGTTTCTGACAGTGAAGTTGTTTAGTGACTTCTGTCATGTGGTGTCAAACTCACTGCTCCAACTCTGTTATCTTTGGGATACTTTATTTTTTTATGTTTTCATCAAAAGAAAAATATACTTCTTGATGCGTTACATTCTTTTATTCATACACAACTGGATGCCTAGCTCTCTATTCTGAACCTACTGCACAACGTGGGGTCTGGCCCATTGACCTTTACAGTCTAGTGGAAATGAGCACAAAAATATTTTCTGGGAGTTCTTTTTTCTAAATATTATTTTTGACAAGTGCTGGATATTTTAAGTGATCTTTGACTTAAACCCTGGCAGTCTTATCTTTTATGTCCTCCTTTACTCTTGTGGATGCGTTTGGGTAATTATTCTGAAAAGAATGTCAAAACACAGCAAATGGTTTAGAATAACTCTGTTTATATCCCTGAGAGTGAGAGGGGAAAGGTCTTGGGAGTGAATTAATAATGTCCTATAGCTGCTTGCAGGGGACATCAAACAAATTGATAGTGATCTTGTTTGTACTGTAAGATAGTACTGAAATTCATAAGGATGAACGAAAGCCACCGAGCCAAAGGCCTGGACCACAAGTAGGGGGTGTTCCCGCGTGGGTGTGGGTTGCTCATTAGCGAAGGAAGGAAATTCAGAGACAAGATGGGTGGTCAGTAAGCTCATCAAAGAAACGTCTTTGTGGGTGCAATGAGGGTATGATTATTTATAGTCAGCAGCAGAGTATATTTGCTTTTGTCTACATTGTGAAATTATTCTGTATCTCAAGGGAATCCATCCGGGCCACTTTGAAAGGAGCTTTATCTTTTTCTTCTCCCAGGTCACTGAGTATTAATGGGACAACTCATCACTCCACGGCACCGGCATGCGTATCAGGAAAGAGGAAGTTGCCCTTTAATAAAACTAGAAAACAGCAATATTTTCTCAGAAGAAATCGCAATTTTCATTTTTAATGTGTTCTGATAAAGTCGCAGAAGATCCAGGGCTTTCTTTGATTCTCTGAGGTCAGTAGGGGTCCTTGACTATTATTTCCAGGGCTTCGGTAGAGCCCTTCTCCACCTCCTGGACTCCCAAAGAACCCCAGGCACACCAGGGAATTCAATTTCACTTATAAAGCACAACGTGCAATGAGGGCTTGACCCCTGGGGCAGGAAGTGGCACAAAGGTACCTGCAGTTCAATGTAGATGTTCTCGGAGGAAAATATTCTCATTTCCAAAGAAAATCTGCACCCAGAAAGGGGCAAAAATTTCCAGAGCTGCAGGTAGGAAGGCAGATGGCCAGGGTTTCTGCCCCCAGCTCTCCCACCGGCTCCCCGTGTGGCCATGAGCAGGCAGGCCTCGGTGTTCCCATCTGTAACATGATTGGGTTTGACTCGATGAAATCTAAGGGGCTTTTCTTGCTCTCAAGCTGATATGCTTCCCGACACCATGCAGCTGGTATCTGTGTGGCTTCTTGGGTCCATTTCTCTGGCCAGGATCTTATCCACACTTTCGTCCGAATACCTTTCCATTTCTTCCCCTCCTCTGCTCCTTCCTTTCTCATCATTTTGCTTCTTCTCTTTCTTCTGGCCCATCCGTCTTCTTGTCTTTCCCTTCAGCCTAAATGAGGACTAAGTAAGTTCCCGTTGGGCTCTGTTTAATGTTCAGGTGGTATTTGGCTCTATCAACGTCTGTTCTGTAGACAGAACAGACTTTTTTATTTCAAATCAAGTTTTAAAAGGTATCTGGGAGGCTCTTAATACCACTAGAGTATGAGGAGGTGGCCTCAAAATACTGCAGTAGCTGTTTTCAATGTAGCACTCAGGGGCCCCTTCACCAGACTGCTGACATTACGTCTGCAGTCTGCGTTCTCTCTAACCTCAGTATACCCACCCCCAGCCCCAGGGAGTTTCCCACGGCTGGAGAGACGGGCTGATTTTATGGGACTCTTCTCTGAAACCGAGCTACTCTAACTCCAAGAGTACAGACGTTGGCCTGGAAGGTCTAGGGGCCTGTCCACCTCAGGAGCCACTGCGACACAGGCGTGACGGGCGTCTCCTCCGTAAGCTGGCTCTCACAGCCAGCTACTGTTGGGTAGGGACCACTACTGTGAAGGGTTTGCAATCCAACCCCCTCCGCAAGCAGGCAGAGATCTGATCTGTTTCAATATTTGTACAGCACACTTTTGCGGCCTTTTAGGTTTTCAGCGGTCACCAAATACTCTCTGCCCTCTGATGTGGGACATTGGAACTGAATAGACGCTAATGTGTATTCGCCGTGCGCTCAGTCCATCCTTGACACAAATCCGTGGGGTAGACACTATGATTATCGGCCCTAGTGTGCACAGCTGCGGAAGTTGAGGCGTGGGGATGTCAGGCAATTGAGATAGCATATATAGCCAAGGAGGACTTGAACCGGGTGTCAAACCCAGGTAGCTCGGGAAAAAGTATTGACCTGTACCCACCGTGCCGTGCTCACGCGTGCTGTCCCATAGTTCCACACGTGTGTAGTGTGGACCCATGACTACCTGTGGCCAGAGACCACATCCTCGGCTGCCACGTCCTGCTGGTGCATGACGAAGAGAGGAAGGGGCCCAACCATGCTCTGCCTTCTCTCTTTTGGTTCTGTTGCCACAGCCATTGAAGTGTGGGGGAAATTCCCTGAACGCAACCGACAGTCGTAGGTTGCCAGGCTTTGGGGCGTCACTCCGTAAAGCAGAAACCTGACGCTAAATGCATCCCTTGGGAATTACAGAACTGCCAAACTAAAATGGCAGGTAAATTGTGATACCTAAAACCTGGGCTTGAGGCAGAAACCAATGGGGGTGGGGGAGGCGGGGACAGGGAACTCTGTAAAATAGACTGTTAGCATTCATACAATAAACTTGGGATAAACTTGGCAATTGTCATAATATTTGGTTTCATTGAGAACACAGCCTCTTAGCAACGGGGAATAACTTAATCTGTTAATTAAATACAAAATTCAGTTCTCGTAAAAACATAATAATTAGCCTTTTCTTACCTTAGGATATCTGCATCAGCAAATACTGGAATTTCTCAAGAGGGGAGATGAGGGGGTTCTTACGTCTGTGATGCTCACCGTGGCTTTGGCACTGAGCTTTGCAAGTTCAGCACTCAGGAGACTGTTTTTTACTTCTAGATGCTTTTCTTGCAATTAGGGTACGCTAGTATCCAGTGACGGCGGATGACTCAGTTAAATTCATGTTGCTTGAACTACGAAAGATTCATCTATTATAAGCACGAGTCCTGCTGTGAATTTCCACTGCTTTAAGCCCAACTAAACCTTGCCTCCCCACCCCCCTCCGAAAAACACCTCACTTTAGCAATTTAAGAAGCAAATCAGTTAACCATTAATTGGTAAAGTTGACAATTGTCTAGAACAAGAGTGAAGGGACAACCCCTTGAAGATGTGGATAATTGCAAACATCTGTACGGACAGGATGGTGGCAGGTGAGGCACCCAGGGACTCGGAGGGACCTGCCTTCCCAATCCAGCCCTTTATTGGTTTAGCTGCAGAATCATAGGTGGGCCAATTATTTAACATCTCAAAGCTTCCCTGTCTTGTTTGGAGTTAATTACATGTACCTTTGTAGTTTCATTGTTGTGAAGATCAAGCAAGATAGTATGAATGAGAGGCTGGGCCCAGGGCCAATGTCGCCCCCACCCTCTCTGCCCTTCTCAAGGCCTCATAGTCCCCTTCGGCCCGCTATGCCTTTGTCTTCTCCTGGCTTACACCGACTTGTTCTCTAGGCGCGCATTCAGAAGTCACCTTCCTTAAGAAGCCTTCCTTATGGTTGATTGTGCTAAGTGTGATGACGGCCATGTTTTTTAAAAAGTCCTTCTAGTGAGTTCAAGAAGCATAATAAAGTATTTACAGGTGGAATGGTGTAATGTCTGTGATATGGCTTGAAATACTTCAGGAAAAAAAGTAAGGGGAAGGGGATGCATGGAAAGACAGTTGGCGGGATGTTAAGAACTGTTGAAGCCATGTTATGGGGACACGGGTTTCATGTATGTTTCTTTTTCATTCGGGATATATTTAACATTTTCCATAAAACACAACCAAATCTAACTTCGCCCCCCTCCTCAGGTTGATTAGGTGTTTCTCACAGATACTCCTTTTTATTTTAAGGTCCATTTATTTATTTTGAAAGAGAGAGAGACCGAGTGGGGGAGGGGCAGAGAGAGAGTCCCAGGCAGGTTCCACGCTTTTAGCGCAGAGCCTGATGTGGGGCTTGAACTCATGAATCATGAGATCATGACCTGAGCCAAAAATCGAGGTTCGGATGCTTAACTGACTGAGCCACCCAGGTGTCCTTCTCCTACGTGCTCCTTAACCACGCCGTTATATCATCCCTTAACTGCTCCCCTAATCATCTATTTTCCTGGATAGTCTCCACTATTAGACCGTGAACTCCTTCAGGGCAGAGACCTACGTATTACTCATTTATGTATCACCATACCTGGCACAAAACATAAAAATGTAAAAAGATCACTTGGGAGCAAATTATTCATTGAGTTGAATATACATTTTGTTTGGAATGTCTCTTGCCTGTCTTGAAGCCTCCTCCGAGGAGCTTGTTTTCAGGACCTTCCTAGGGTAATTTTAGGAGCTGATAATCCTCTCCTATTTCAGTCACTGGCTTTTAGAATTAATTACAGAAAAAAAAAACCATTATAACACATCTTGTGCTAAGAATCGAAAACTCTCCATCACCAGTTGTCTTTAATTAGAAGGAGGTGATTTTCCACTTTATTCAAAGAACGAAACCTCCACCTTCTCCCAACAGCTTTAAGCTGCAACTTTGATTTAACATGTGTTTACATAACACTTCCTTAACAGTTCCCCAGCAATGGCTGTGGCCTCCCAAACCATCATTTTCTAGGTGGTGAGTATAGACTCAAGGCACATTTATGACATGTTGGTGCTGCCTAGGGGTGTCCCAGACCTCCACCTACCTGGCACCTTTAGATTATGCATAAAGGTAACAACGTGTACTTAGAACACACGGTATGTTACTGAAGATCAAACTTCGGACGTTAGGATACATTCCACTTAATTGCCAAAAGTCTGTGGTACTACTTTGCCCATCTTGAAGCATTGAGGCTTTTCCTCATCAAATAATTAGAAGCAAGTTACTCACTCAACAAATAACTGTTAAGCTCTTCCCGTGCGTGCCAGACCTGGCCCTGTGGAGCTTACAGTTTAGAGAGTTCCACTAGTCCCATTTCAGGGATGCAAACAACTAGTCTTGGAAGTTCTTATTGGGGGGCGGGCACCCCGGTGGCTCAGGTCATGATCCCATGGTCATGAGATCAAGCCCCCCATTGGGCTCCATGCTGATGGCGCAGAGCCTGCTTGGGATCCTCTCTCTCCCTCTCTCTCTGCCCCTCCCCTGCTTGTGCTCCCTCCCTCTCTCCCTCTCTCTCTCTCTCTTTCTCTCTCTCTCTCTCTCTCTCTCTCTCTCAATAAATAAACATTTTTTAAAAAAGGAAGTTCCTACTGGGGCTGTCGGTGAGAGTTACTCCTTCGAGCATTACATTTTTCCCTTCTCAGTGGTTTTCTTTGCTGGATCATGCCCATCAGCATACACACATGTCATGATTTCTCCCAGTTAAGGAAAAACCATCCCTCTCTAGCAACCACCAGGTTTCTTTGCCCCTCTGTACAGTAAAATCTCCTACAAAATATTGCCTATACACACATCTCCACTTTCTTGCCTCTCATTCTCCACTCGTATTAGCTGTTCCCTTCCACTGGAAAGGCTTTTGTCGAGGTCACCTCTGACCTTCGCTTTGTTAAACCCAATGATCAACTCCTGGTCCTTATTTTGCTGACCTGTAAGAGGCATATGACTCAGTGGATCAGTTCCATCTCTGAATCATGAATCATGTCTGGGACACCACACTGCCCTGAGTTTCCATCCCCCCTTACTAGCCATTCCCTTTCACTCTCCTTTGCTGGTTCACCTCTTTCTTCCATCCTGTATCTTTACCCCACCTGCACTCATCTCCATGCTGCTGTCAGCAAATCTCAGGCCTTGAAAGACCACCTATATGCCAACTGCTCCCAAATATCAGTCTCTGTGCTAGACCTCTCCTTTGAACTCTGGGCTCATACATGCACCTGTCTGCTCGACACTCCTGCTTGGGTATCTAGTAGGTATCTTAAACTTCACATAACCTAAACTGACCTCCTGATCCTTCACTCCCTTCCAATGGCTTCCTAGCTCCGTTAGGAGTAAAACTCCCATTCCTACAATCACCTATTAAGACTCTACATTCCAAGTTTTTTCTGCCTGGAATACCTTTCCCACAGATATCCGCATGGCTTCCTCTGCTCTTTCTGATCTTTGCTCAAATGTCACCTTCTCAGTAAGACCTTCCCTGATAACTCTATTTAAAAGTACAACCTTCTTCTGGCCTGCACTCCATATCCCCTTTATTTTACCTATAGCTCTTGTCATAATTTAACATACTACACATTTTACTTTCTTGTTTATTTTCTACCTGTCCCCCCCACCCCGCCGACACACACACATACACTGAGAACATAAACACCAGAAGAAGCAGGACTTTTTTATCCGCTTTATTCATTGCTGAATCTCCAGTGCGTAGAACAATGCCAGGCACATGGTAGGCACTCAGGAACTTGCTATTGATTTCTTGAATGAATGAATGAATGAATGAACACTTCTTCTTAGCCAGGCACGGGAGATACAGTAACCAACAAGACATAGTTCCTACCCTGAGAAGCTCACAGTGTAAGGAGGAGAAATAGAGAAGTTAACAGAATTTCTATTCAGTGTGTTAATTGCGGGACTAGGGATGCATGCCAGCAGGGCTATGGGAACACATGGTAGACAGTCAATAAATGCTTGCTAAATGTTAAATGAATGATTTCTAGTTAGTTTATTAATAACAACAGAAAGACTTCTCTTGAAAAACTGACAGCTTCCTAATGCTTCTTGTCCTTTTCAGCCCCTGGGGAGCCACCAGAAGCTAAAAGAGAGCCTGTTGATATGAACGCTGTCCGGCTCTACCCCCACAAAACCTAAAGCACTGATCTTTGTTACTTGTTCAAATCACAAGGCAAAAATAGCGTTAAATTGGAAGTCAAAAACAAAAACGTGCCAGGATACATAGTTCCGCTGAGAACTACAATAAGACTTATTATGCCGCATTAAGATGTAAATTGCATAGTCTTTTGAGTCAATATTTGCTGATTTTATATTTCTTTTAGCCAAAGGTGAGTCCGTTTGAGGTGGGGAAAAGAGAAAATAACAAAAGCATGAATTCCTGCAATGGAGCCTTCCTCCTGCTGCTAAAACTTTGCACTGAAGCTGTGCCTGACAACAAAGCAATAGATTGAAAAATGAAAAATGGAGTCAACCAATTGTTCTGTCCACATGACATGCATCCTTTGGCTTCTTTCCCCACTGAATTGATATTGTGTATATGTGGTTTGAAGGGTTGAAAATGGGCCAGTGGTGGGGAGAGTATTATGAGAGGCATTTGGTTCCGGATCCTTATGTCTTTCCCGTTATCTGGCTTTTCTTGGGTGGCGGGAGCTTGGGAGTCAGCATGAAGAGTTGCGCAGCTACCCTAAATGTGGTGTGCATATTGGGGTCCACAGTAGTCCTGTTTCATTTTTGTTCACATCCTGAGAATAGTGCACCTTGATGTCTACCAGAAGTAGACAAAGTTTTCACAGAGGCCATCGGTAGTTGGTACTGTGGATTCGGGGCACAGAGAGTGAGAAAGAAGGACAGAGAGGCTCGTCTCATGGGAGCCCCTGCACTGAAGGGGCCCGTAAGAGAGAGGATGTGAAGACAGTAGTCAGAGAAGCTGGAAGAGTGGTCCATTTCAGTGGTCAAGGGAAGAAAGGATTTATGATGGAGACGAGCAGCATCCCACGTCTCCAAAAGGTCAAATGAGAGGAGGACTAGCCATCAATTTGGATCAACCTCAATACCCATCAGCTTATGAATAGATAAGCAAAAAGTGGCATATCCATGCAATGGAATATTATGTACGCTTCAAAAGTATTGAGGCACTGAACTGTGCTACAATGTGGATGAACCTTGAAAACATGATGCAAAGTGGAAGAAGCCTGTCACAAAAAGACCACATGTTGTGTGATTCCGTTTATATAACATGTCTAGAACAGGCAAATCCCTAGAGACAGAAAGCAGGTTAGTGGTCACCAGGGGCTAAGAGGGGAAGAAGAGTGACGGATTAATACCTACAGGAAAATGTTCTGAGATTAGAGGCGATGGTTGTACATGTGAATGCACTAAATGCCACGGAATTGTTCAGTTTACAATGGTTAACTTCATGTTAATTCGAATTTCACCTCAATTTAAACTTGCTTTTTTAAGTTTATCTATCTTGAGAGAGAGAAAGAGAGAGAGAAAGTGAGTATGTGAGCCAGAGAAGGGCAGAGAGGGAGAGAGAATCCCAGGCAGGTTCCGCACTGTCAGCACAGAGCCCCACAACGGGCTCAAACTAACAAACCGTGAGATCGTGACCTGAGCTGCAATCAGGAGTTGGACACTCAACGGACTGAGTCACCCAGGCACCCCCCACCTGAATTTAAAAAATAAGATTAGGACTGGGGCGCCTGCGTGGCTCAGTTGGTTGAGCATCTGAATTCAGCTCAGGTCATGATCTCGCAGTTCGGGAATTTGAGCCACGTGTCCAACTGCAAGCTGACAGCACGGAGCCTGCTTGGGACACTGTCTCTCCCTCTCCCTCTCTGCCCCTCCCCCACTTGTGCTCTCGCTCAAAATAAATAAACTTAAAAAAAAGTAAGATTAGGACTGAGAAGTGGACATTGGATGAGGAAGTCACTAAGACTTCTGTGGGAGCAGAAGGCTGAGGCGTGATGGGCTGTTGAGAAAGGGGACGCAAGGAGTACAGGGAAATATGTCAAGATGCAGCATAATAGGACGAGACTGGAAGGGCGAGAGGAGGGTGTCGTTTATTCATCGTCAGATCAGGGCGACCTGAGCCTTTGTATCAGCTGAGATGAAGGAGCCTGTGGAGAGAGCAGGGCTGAGGATCCAAGGACACTGGACGTCTGATGAAGCACGGTCCCCGCAGAGGACATGGTGACGGGAGCCAGAGAAAATTGAAGGGGCGAACCTTACATAGCAAGCAGGAGTATGCCTCCCCCTCCATGGGAGGCGGGAAGAAGGGATGCCAGGGCAATAGGGATGGGGAGAAGAAGCTAATGACGTTCCCGTCTCTGGCATTGTCTCTGTGAGATGGGAAGGGAGGGCAGTACATAGAAGAATGATTAAAACTGGTCACCTGAAGTCGCCCCATGTGGTTACTGGAAGCTAGCTGACTTCCTTTCCTATAATTTTTAATGAGAGAACAAAGATTGGTCTCAGGAGTCTTTAATCTTTATTTATTTCAATTGTCTATATTGAGCTCATATTTTTTTTTTGTCTTGAATCTCTTCATCCCCCACACACATGAATTCAAGTTTCGAATTTCATTTGTCTAATGAGTAAATATAATTGTAATGATAAAAAGAACAGTAGATTCAGCGAGTTCTCCAATTGTAATAATCTTAAAGTACAGTGTCTGAGGCATCTAAAGTTCAGCACCTTAGAGAGTTAATTAAGTCAAGTTAATTGGCAAAGATCTAATCTCCAGATAGGTAACATGGTTGATTATCTTATTTATGCGTAAATAGTAAAAAGTCATTACAAGACTTTTTAGAAGATTATTGATTGATATATAATTTCTTAATTAATTTTGATTGACAACATCTCTTCCTACGTGAATTCCCCCTCCCCCTCTTTGCAATCTCAACACAATTGATATTATTGAAATCATAATGATTTAGTAAATGTGTTTTTTTGTATAACCTAGTTTTAACATGACAAAAATCCCCTGCCATTTGGCATTTTACTGTGACTCTCTACAAATCAAACATGTGTGGCATGCAGCCAAGGACAGAACCGGGAAGATGGAAGTTTCTGGGAGCGTTGGAGTTACTAATGCGTGCTTTAGTCTCCTTTGATCTTCCTTTTCCTCACTCCCACACTATGTGAAATAAACACACACTCCAGGTAAAAACCATGTGCTTCCTGGGCACATGTGATGTCGAGACAAGCTTTCCAATCCGTCTTCCCAACCAGTCTGCAGCCTCCAAGCCCCTGCTCCACAGAAATGTTAGTCACTCTGGTCACTCTGTTCAATGCAACCATTTCTAACAGTGAAGGTGGAACGGACTGCTTTGTCACTGGAAGGCACTGTGAGCAGGAGACAGCATCTGCTTGGGAGGCTGTAGAAGGAGTTTCTAGTTTGGATACTTCAGACTAATGTGATCTCCTGGGTGCGTTTAAAGATAAATTCTTTCATTACAAGATCTACAGTAAGGTTGAACCAAAGAGATGTTGAAATCATTCAAGTGTAACTATCTATGTATCTGTGTATAGTTCATTGAGATGTCCCCTGGTATAATGTTACAACTATTAAGACCCTTGTTTATCTGGGGGCGCCTGGCTGGCTGAGTAGGTAGAGTGTACGACTCTTGATCTGGGGGTTGTGAGTTCGAGCCCAATGTTGGGTATAGAGATTACTTAAAATATTTTTTTAAAAGATACTCGTTTAGCTAGATCCCTCTGTTTCCTCCAAAATAGTATCTTAAAATGTATTTCCTATCTTTCCTTATAACAGTAATTGTTTCTAAAACTATATTCCCAAAATACATTCTGAAGGCTAATTAACTTTCTTTTCTGGAATATTCCATGTATTAACGCTAATGATTTCAAAGCATCTATCTGGAACACACCATGGGCTTTTGGAGAAAAGGAGCTCATGTGGATTCTAACTCACTTTAAAGTGCTTGCTTCCACATTTGCAAGTTACCTTCACCAAACGACTGCTATTCTGACCATTTTAGAAGCATAAAAGATGGAGTCCAAATGATCAAGTTGAAAAGAATGGAGAAAATCGACAATAATACATAAAGCAGCTGTGTTTAAAAGAAACCTTCAAGTATTCCCCACCTCATCACTGGCACAGCTGTAGGGGAAACTGCTGTAAATGAGCATGTTTTACATTTGGACAGTATAATGAATTTTCCCATAACACTTAAGCAATTAGCTAAGCATTGGTGTTTTGCATAGAATTTTGTCCTTGTTATAATAATTTCTTACATGTTTATATCACTTTAGGGTTTACAAACGTGATTTGATGTATATCGTCTTACTTTAACAAGTTTCTATGCCAGGCATTTGGCACACTCCATAAGCCATTTCATTTAGCCCTCACAACAGTCCCATGCAGTAGGGCCCGTGATCTCCGTTTGGGGATGAGTGGACTAAGGAAGCAGAGCCCAGCTTCGAACTCCAATCCAAGGGACCCAGAACCCATGCTCTTTCCCACCAGGCCGTGTGGCCTCTGAACTTTGCTTTTGCTTTCTGCCTGTCGTACCCCACGTCTTACTAACCCGTGATCCCTCTTTGTGCAAAAGCTTTATGACTAGTCACTCTGGAGAAGTAGTCATATAAGAAAGAAGCGCTGAACAATGACAACCATAATTACGACAGTAATAACAATAACTGCTCGCATTCATTGAGCTAAGCTGACTATCTGGCACCGGCTGGGGGGCTTTAGATTCCTTATCTCATTTAATGCCCACTTCGTACCACGTTTCATTGGAACCTTACGCAGTTCTGGGAGGCTGGCAGTGGTCGTGTCATTCTTCACTTTACAGATAAGACCTCAGGTTCCTTGAGCTTAAAGGACATGTCTGAGGTCACGCTGCTTAGCAGTACGGATTCAAGAGTCCAGATCATCTGTCTTCCTGTCAGTTACCCTTACTCTCTCTACTACACCTCACCAATACCAGCCCTTGGCCACTCTGCACCACAGATGATACTCTGTATCTTTGTTTTACCATTTTATTTCCACAGCAGGCACCAATACTGCAGTAAAATTAATGATTGTGTCCTTCTTTAGTGCTCCTCTATTCAAATTGCTTTGTGCCCCAAGGATGAGCAAGTGATGGCCTCTCTGCGTATCTGTGTCTCTTCTTCATTTCATCTCGTTCCTGACAACAAATTGAACTTCTGATGGGGATGGATAAGATTCTGACTCATTGAGCTGCAAGGCAAGAATGACTCAGTAGAATGAATGTGTTCTCTGGGAAGTCTAGAGAAGTGATCTTAAGGAAGAAGAAATGTACTTTCTTCATGTGTACTGAGAAAACTATGTCTCTCTACAGGCTAACTGACTGAGTCAGTGCCCCAAAGCATATAACCTATCTTGTTCAAAGTTCTGTGAGACATCCAGCTACTTTGTCTCTGTTGTCTAGGAGGAAGCGAGCATAGGGAACCGGAGAACTGGGTTCTAGACCCAGATCTATCACTAAGCCTAAGTCTCTTCATTGGTGAGAGGATGATATGGTAGTAAATCATCTATAAATGCCTTCCTGCTTCAAAAATAACAATAGCTAAATTTGGTAGAAGACTTTATGAATCACTTTTATGAACTCCATCCCATTTACTCATCATTACAAGCCTGCAAAGTGGATGTTTGTCTTTCTTCATTTTATGGATGAGGAAAGGATCAGGGCTCAAGAGCATAAGTGATTAGTCCATGGTCATGAAGCCACAAGTGGTGGAACTAGAACCAATTCAGGTCTTTTTCACCTTGAACTCCACCTTCTTTTCACTATCACACATCTGTATGTGTTTATTCTATGTTTGCACAATCATTTGAACAGGAGACAGATGCGATCTAAGGTTTAAGAAAGAAACTTAAGGGGGTGTCTGGGTGGCTCAGTTAGTTAAGCGTCTGATTCTTGATTTCTACTCACATCACGATCTCATGGTTGTGAGATGGAGCCCCATGCTGAGATCTAGCCCCATGCTGTCAGCACAGAGCCTGCTTGGGATTCTCTCTCTCTCTCTCTCTCTCTCTCTCTGACCCTCCCTCATGTGCTCTCTCTCTCTCTCTCTCAAAATAAAAAATGGGTAGCTCAGTCGGTTAACTGACTCTTGATTTTGGCTCACGTCATGATCTCATGGTTGGTTGGATGAAGCCCCTCATTGGGCTCTAGGCTGATGGTGCAGAGCCTGCTTGGGATTGTCTCTCTGCCTCTCCCCTGCACTCGGTCTCTCTCAAAAATCAATCAATCAACATTTTTTAAAAAGATATGTCTTCTCCATCACCCCCACAACCAAATGGTTACATTCTTCCTCTTCAGTGTAAAAATGCTGAAAAAATTGGACTCATGGTTTTCTTTCCATCATAACTGCCATTTAGGCATCATTAATGTCATAATCACCTTATTAAGTATATCCAATTTTTCCTGTATCTCCCCTGCCCACTAATTCATCCTTCCATACCACCATCTAAGGTTTCTTTCTATTTTTTTTTTAATTTTTGTTTATTTTGAGAGAGAAAGTGCGAGAGAGAGTGAGCCCCGATGTGGTGCTCAGACTCATGACCTGTGAAATCATGACCTGAGCTGAACTCAGGAGTCAGATGCTTAAGTGACTGAGCCACCCAGGCACCCCGAAGAAAGACATATGCAGGATGACTTTCAGGTTTGGTGCTTTGGGAACTGGGTCAATGGCTCCTTTCCACCAATAATAATACCGGTGATTAAAAAAAACACAAAATGTGTTTTACATGATGCTTACTACGAACCAGGCCCCGTTCTAAGTGCTGTACACAGGTGAACTTGCTTAATCCTTGCAACAAACTTTATGAGGCAGAACCTCTTATCATCCCCACTTTGAAACATGAAGAAATTGAGGCAAAGAAAGGTATGATTATCTGCCCAGATTCACACAGAGAGATTTGTGGCAAAGTTGAGATTGGAATCCAGGAACTTTGGCTCTTGAAATCCATGCTTTTTAATCATGACACTAAGCCACCAATAGGATATGGGAGTGCCCGTAGTCCTATAGCCTTGAAAATACTTCATATGCTGTCAAAAACTATTGCCAATGTCAATACAAAAGAATACCTTATTATTACTTTATATATTTATATTGTTAATAAGATGGAACAGCTTTCATGTATTTATTGACCATTTAAAATGTGTACTGCCTGCTAGTATCATTCATTGATTTCT
Source organism: Acinonyx jubatus (assembly GCF_027475565.1). Classification (NCBI taxonomy): domain Eukaryota; kingdom Metazoa; phylum Chordata; class Mammalia; order Carnivora; family Felidae; genus Acinonyx; species Acinonyx jubatus. Next base: position 118,426,505 of record NC_069389.1, read on the forward strand.
CTATTGGGATTTTTTCTCAATGTTGTAGAACTATTTATATATAAGGAATATGAGGTCTTTGTTATACATATTAATTTATATTGTATGAATTTGCCAATATTTGACCATGTATGATTACAATAATGGCAATTTCAGATGGTTCAGCCTAATGTTTTCATTCCATTAGTCATAAGAATAACTGATATTTATTTAGTACTTGATATTTGTGAGGCACTGTGCTTTATTTGCATGCATTGCCTCCTTTGACTCTTACCACTACCCTGGGAGGTGTGGACTCTTATCTCCATTTCCAGATGAGGAGACCGAGGGGCAGAGAGGTTAGGTAACTGGCTATAATTCCTGAAGCTAGTTAGTTGGTAGGCATGGGTGGGAGGTCTATCAGGAGTGAAACACAGTCTTTCTGACTCAAATTCCTGTGATCTCAACCACTGCCCTATACTGTGTTGCATTTTCCTTCTTCTAGATAGGTTCCTCAAAGAGTTTCCTGGTGGAATTTTAATTGGGATTGCCTTAGTATAGATTAGTGTGCGGGGACTCAGTATCTTTATACTGTCAAGTCCTCCTATCTGAAAGCAAGGTATGTTTCTCCATTAATTCAAGTATTCTTTTACCCCCTTTATAGAGTTTTATAGATTATCCATAGGATTAATCACAATGATGATTCCAAGGATTTACTGAAGGTTATCCTTTGGGTTTTTAACTTTTCTGTTGCTAATGTGATAGGATTTTTTCTCCTATTATATGATCTAAATGCTTATTATTATTCTTACATGGAAGACTATTGATTTTTGGTACATTATTTTTGTAGTTATCCATTTTATGGGGTTTTCTTTAAGGATCTATTCCTCTCTCAGCCGGCTGACCAAGCAGCCTTTAAATCTTTAGGTGGATCCCCACTGCCTTAGGAGACATGTATGTGCCCTCATAAGGTATCCAAGCCTCCCTGTGGCCTGCCCTGGTCCACCTACCTTCCCAGTAATGTCTCTTGCTACTTGCCCACATGGATTCAACATTGGAGCCAGACCAACCATTCTCATGCCAACTCATGCCTTGGTACATATTACACTCTGAAGTGCTTTTCTCCTTTCTCCACGTCTGCCTGGGGAATTGCCTTCGGGTCTTAGCTCCTCAACTCTTCTCTGAAGTCTTCCGTGATTGCTGCAGGCAGCTTTCCCACACCTTTCTTTTTGTCCCCACGTGGCACCATGCATATACTCCCATTATTGCAATTGCCAGGCAAGAATGTCATTGTTTCTCTACACCAGTTAGTGGTTAAGATGGGCTTTAGAACTAGACAGACCCGGGTTCATACCCAACACAACCAACTGCTACTTGTGTGACCTTGGGAAGGGCATATTACCCCTTGTGGATAAGAATAAACACTCTAGAGGGCAATTGTGAGGATTACTTAGGGCAATGTGTACAAAGTACAGAGCCCAGGGCTAGGCACCAGTAGATGCTCAGTATCTTATACTTTTTTTTGAGAGAGAGAGAGAAAGAGTGGGGAGGAGAGGGACAGAGGGACAGAGGGACAGAGGAAGAGAGAGAGAGAGAGAGAGAGAGAGAGAGAGAGAATCTTAAACAGGCTCTATGCTCGTCACAGAGCCCGATGCAGAGTTTGACCCTGGGATCATGACCTGTGCCGAAACCAAGAGTCAGATGCTCAACCGAGTGAGCCACCCAGGTGCCCCTTCAGTATCGTTTTAAATTAACAACATAGAAGACAAGAAGAGGGTAGACTAACCAGAACGTGGGGGCTTTCAGGACAGGGGTGTTGCCAAGGAGAATTTAGGGTAGTTACACTGCACAGCAGGGAGAGTGTAACTTACCTTTGGGCCTATGTAGGAGGGCTATGGGAAAATGAGCAGCCTCCAACTGGGAGTATTGCTAGACAATAACATTTTATTTTTTTAATTTTTTAAAGTTTATTTGCTTTGAGAGAGAGAGAGGGGGGGAGAGAGAGAGTGTGTGTGTGCGCGCACACAAGCTGGGGAGGAGCAGAGAGAGAGAGAGAGAGAGAGAATCCCAAGGAGGCTCCACATTGCCAGAGTGGAGCCAAATGCGGGGCTCAAACTCAGGAACCGTGAGATCATGGCCTGAAATCTAGAGTTGGACACTTAACTGACTGAGCCACTCAGGTGCCCCTAGACAATGGCGTTTTAAAGGAGATTCGAGTTTTAGTTGAGGCAATAGAAGCTGAAGAGGGAATGTTTAAGGTCTCCACCAGGAGTTGCACGTGATGTTGTACCTGGGAACCCTCACTCTTCCTACACCAGAGACCAAGTTGGCCTAACAGTTTGAGGTAAAAATGGAGTCCTAGTGGTGGGTCTTGGGAGGGAGGCCAGATGTGGGGCCATCACGCATGCTAGTCAAGTTTGGAGTGACAACAGTCTTATTTTACTAGCTGCTTAGGGTTCTGAGGATCGGAGGCCAGAAACTACCTGAGGCTTCTTTCTGAGTCAAGTACAGAAAATGAGTCCCAAAGCCGTGCCTCATGGTATGATTTCCCCCAGCCCTCTACCTGACAACCTTATTCCAACCCCAGTAACCAAAGGCCCTCTAATTCCTTTGTGCTGCTTTCTGTTGGGATAATCTGCACAGCTTTGGTCATTTGGCAGCTGCTATGCCAGGAGGATGGGAAAGGGGCTCCATTATCTTCTATTAGGGTATCTGGGCCCCATGCGTCCTTTGCCTCCATGTGTCTTCTTGGGAAGGCCTTTCCGGGGGTTTGGCTGGATCTTAATTCTGATGGAATATACACCCTCATGCTGTGATGTCTAGAACTAAGTCAGCCCTGGATTGGGGTGTTGACCATTTCCTTTGCCAATGGTTTTGCTTTCGTTTGTGCAGCTCAAATCTTTCTCTGGTAAGGGAAAAGCTGAGAGAGAGAGAGTGAGAGTGAGTGAGCAAGACTGAGACCGAAACGGAGGCAGAGACAGCAGGGGAGTGAGGGGTGAAATCAGTTCACTGTATCAGGGCTCCTGGGTGGCTCAGTCGGTTAAGCATCTGACTTCAGCTCAGGTCATGGTCTCGCGGTTTGTGAGTTCAATCCCCGTGCCGGGCTCTGTGCTGACATCTCGGAGCCTGGAGCCTGCTTCAGATTCTGTGTCTCCCTCTCTCTCTGCCCTTCCCCCACTCACGCTCTGTCTCTCCCTCTCTGAAAACTAAGTAAACATTTTTTAAAAAGACAATTCACTGTGTCTTTGTTTTAAGAGATAAACCAGCAAAAATGCAGATGGTGGAGACAGACAGATCTAAGTATAGCACCAGCTTGACTACCTACATTTTAAGCCTGTGGTGTGGGCCTGGTTATTTAATCTTCTGAGCTTCATTGTTTTCATCTGTAAAATGAAGATATCATTTCATGAGCATGAACATCAGCAAATACACTTACAAAAAAAAGCGACTTTCTTTCATCTACTTTTTTTTAATATAATTTATTGTCAAATTGGTTTCCATACAACACCCAGTGCTCATCCCAACAGGTGCCCTCCTCCCTTCCCATCACCCACTTTCCCCTCTGCCCCACCCCCCATCTACCCTTAGTTTGTTCTCAGTCCTCAAGAGTCTCTTATGGTTTGCCTCTCTCCCTCTCTAACTTTTTTCCCACTTACCCTCCCCCATGGTCTTCTGTTAAGTTTCTCAGGATCCACATATGAGTGAAAACATATGGTATCTGCCTTTCTCTGCCTGATTTATTTCACTTAGTATAATACCCTCCAGTTCCATCCACGTTGCTGCAAATGGCAGGATTTCATTCTTTCTCATTGCCAAGTAGTATTCCATTGTGTATATAAACCACATCTTCTTTATCCATTCATCAGTTGATGGACATTTAGGCTCTTTCCATAATTTGGCTATTGTTGAAAGTGCTGCTATAAACATTGGGTTACAAGTGCCCCTGTGCATCAGCACTCCTGTATCCCTTGGGTAAATTCCTAGCAGTGCTATTGCTGGGTCATAGGGTAGATCTATTTTTCATTTTTTGAGGAACCTCCACACTGTTTTCCAGAGCGGCTGCACCAGTTTGCATTCCCACCAGCAGTGCAAGAGGGTTCCCGTTTTTCCACATCCTCACCAGCATCTATGGTCTCCTGGTTTGTTCATTTTAGCCACTCTTAGTGGCATGAGGTGATATCTCATTATAGGTTTGATTTGTATTTCCCTGATGAGGAGTGACGTTGAGCATCTTTTCATGTGTCTGTTGGCCATCTGGATGTCTTCTTTGGAAAAATGTCTATTCATGTCTTCTATCCATTTCTTCACTGGATTATTTGTTTTTTAGGTGTGGAGTTTGGTGAGTTCTTTATAGATTTCAGATACTAGCCCTTTGTCCGATATGTCATTTGCAAATATCTTTTCCCATATCTTTTCTGTTGGTTGCCTTTTTTTTTAGTTTTGTTCATTGTTTCCTTTGCAGTGCAGAAGCTTTTTATCTTGATGAGGTCCCAATAGTTCATTTTTGCTTTTAATTCCCTTGCCTTTGGAGATGTGTCGAGTAAGAAATTGCTGCGGCTGAGGTTAAAGAGTTTGTTCCCTGCTTTCCCCTCTAGGGTTTTGATGGTTTCCTGTCTCACATTCAGGTCCTTCATCCATTTTGAGTTTATTTTTGTGTATGGTGTAAGAAAGTGGTCTAGTTTCATTCTTCTGCATGTTGCTGTCCAGTTCTCCCAGCACCATTTGCTGAAGAGACTGTCTTTTTTCCATTGGATACTCTTTCCTGCTTTGTCAAAGATTAGTTGGCCATACATTTGTGGGGCCAATTCTGGGGTCTCTATTCTATTCCATTGGTCTATGTGTCTGCTTTTGTTTTTCATCTACTTCTGAAGAAATCTCTTTTTAAAAAGCAAAATCTGGCCCAGAAGTTGTCTGGCTGAAAGTACCGTGGATTAAGGATGCACCCAGACCTGAGCTGAAGTCCTATCACATCGCATCTCAGAGCCTCAGTGGTGTTCTGAGTGGTAAACCTAAATTGAATTGAACTCAGTATAAAGTGTACATGAACTACCTAGTGTGGCTTCTGGAATACAATAATACAATAGGGCATTAGCAGTTTTAGCTGTTACTGTTATCCCCATCATTTTCCTCCTCCCCTTCTTCCTCCTCATTATTTTATGAAAGGTGACCTAAGCAGGGAGATTATGATCTGGGGGATATATACCAAATATGTTTGTATTTCTAGTTTTGGTTTCAATAGCAGCGACAAATGTTTATTTGATGCTTAATGGTATTCCAACAGGTGTATTCTGTTTGTGCTCCCACTTCTTAATTAAATGTTGAGTAGTCTCAAGTAACGGAAATGAAAGCTGTGTCGTGGTTTGGCTTATGTCTAGTCGCCGCCTATCAGGATGTGGGACAACATGCCATCTACCAAGAGTCCCTGGAAGTTCTTTGTCCTCAAAACTATGAACCCTTCCAGCATCACCGGGATCAGGCAGTATCTACATGTCCTGAACCAGTTGCTATCCATGTTCAGTCCCTACAAAAAGAGGGCTTTTTTTCCTTCTTTTGTGTGCATTTGTGTGATGAGTGGAGGTGTTGATGGAAAGTGGCTGCAGCATGGAAAGGGACCAGATCTTTTCCCTCTTTGTCATTTAAGAAAATGATTCAACTTCCCATTTGGGGAGTGTCTAAGGGTCACCTTTATGCAATTATGACTCATTTTCTGTTTTTTGTGTTATATTCTTAGACTTGAAAACTCATACAAATGAGATTTTTTTATATATGTTTTCTTAATAACGGAAATGACTAAAACTTGCTAAAAATCAAATACCTTTGTGAGGGTGTCGCTTAAAATTGGAAAATGAAATCTTTTGTTGAAAAAGAAACTCTTATAGGTAGTAGTAATTCCTTCTCCCCTAACAATGCCAAGGTGGTGAAAGAATTATCTTGGGTGCTTAAAAAAATGGATGGATTTAATTTTTCACATCCTAAATTGTTAACAAAAGAACAATAACAAAATATTTCAGTAGGCGGACATGCACGCACACCTGGGACCAATTAAATATTTTTCCTTCATCTTAATCAGAATGATCAGGCTTTCTTTCATAGTAGACCTACATTCCTCCGTTTTGAGGGTTTTTTTTAAGATTATTTTTAACAAGCCAAACTCAGTGATTTTACCAATTTCACATGGCTTTCGTATATTATTTCATTTGATTCTCACAATGGATAACAGGTAACAGTCTTGAAAGGTAAGCCGGTCAGGCATTGTTTTCTTCCTATTTTACAGGTGAGGAAAAGTGAGTTTTCCGCCAATTTAGGATCACACGGGATTACACGTTAGCCACAGAGTCAGACTCAAACCCAGGTCACCCGACTGCCTGGCCCCGTGCTCTTCCAGATGTACCAACCCGACTACTTGATGTGTCTTTGTTTCCTTTCCAGCCCTTTAGAATGGTGTGCAGAACTAGATCAGTTTCCCACAGCCTCTTCCAACAAAGTCCACAAACTCGGTGGCTTGCAATAATAACGATTTATTTTCACAGAGTCCTGGATTCCCCAAGTCCAAAATCAAGGGTTCAGCAGGGCCATGCTTCCTCTGAGAGCCCTAGGGGTATATGCTTTTTTTCTTCCTCCTAGATTTTGGTGATTGCTGGCAATGCTTGGCATTCTTTTGCTTCCGGCTGTGTCCCTCCAGTCTCTGCCTACGTTGTCACATGGCCTTCTCCCTGTGTGTCTCTGTGTCTGGGTCCAAATTTCTTTTTTTTTTTTTAATGTTTATTTATTTTTGAGACAGAGAGAGACAGAACATGAGTGGGGGAGGGTCAGAGAAAGAGGGAGACACAGAATCTGAAACAAGCTCCAGGCTCTGAGCTGTCAGCACAGAGCCCGACGCGGGGCTCGAACCCACAAACCGTGAGATCATGACCTGAGCCGAAGTCGGAAGCTCAACCGACTGAGCCACCCAGGCGCCCCATAAATTTCTTTTTTTTTTTTTTAAGGGCACCACTGACATGGGACGAGAGCCCACCCTACTCCGGTACAACCCCACTTAACTAATTGCGTATGCAACAATGCTATTTCCAAATAAGGTCACATTCTGAGGTACTAAGGGTTAGGACTTTAATGTCAATCTTTTTGGGAGACACAATCCAGCCAATAACAAGAATGAATTATGGCTTTCTTTTTTTGGAGTGTAATTTAATAAATTATACTAAAGCCCATAATACATTATCACACCCAGAATCAAAGGACATATATAGATACTGACGAAAACACACACAAATAACTTAATCAGTGATATGTTGTTTGGTGATAGGAATCTACTACAAACGGCCAGTGACTTGGTGCTTTTAGTCCACTTTCTGGGCATTGTCGTTTATATGGGCACGTCTTCTCCCATAACTGACATTTCTTCCTTGAGGCATGCCAAAACCTTTTAGTTCCCAATGGGAAGGAAGGTTACTGGAGATGGATATTTTTGAAAAATGTCTTCAGGTATTTAATGTGCATCTTTTGTAATGCAGATCTGGATATCACAAGAGCTATAACTGAATTCTCGTTTAAGTGTGATTCTCACGGGCAGTTGCTTTTGGGGGGTGTTTGGAGGGATTTTATCATTAGAGAGGAGTCATTGGAAGGTATTTCCTTCCATTTTGGGCAGCAGTGTAAATTTCGCTTTGAGAGATAACCTGAATCGGTGCTTCGTAGGGCAAATCTCCGTAACATTCATGACCACAGGCCTTGGCCTTGCAGAAGGCCTCTAAATAAATAGTGGGATTTGGTGAAATGGACATTAATTTAGCAGTTATTCTGTGCAAGGCCCTTTGCTGTAGTGGACACAGAAAGTCATCACCCATGCTCCTTACCCTGCAGGGAATCCAATCTGGCTATTTAATTAGAAAATACTGGCAACTTCCTAGGTGTCAGGAACTGTGAAGACACTGGTCATATAAAAGATATGGAGAGAAAAAGGGGAAAGAAGAAGGAAAGACTTCACAGAAGGCTCCACTTCTAGTGGGTTGGGGAAGGCAAGTAAGAAGCCTTACATGATTCAGTAGGTTCAGGCTGTGGCTGGAAAGAACGGGTGCACCTAACCTAGCATGGGGCCTCAGGCAGAGCCGCCACCGTGCAGGACTCCGTGGGCCATCAGTCACATAACTTGCAATGTGGGAGTTTCTTCTTCCAGGAGGAGGTGCTACCTGAGCTGATTGGGTGATGAATTAGAGTGAGTCCGGTAAAAGGTGGAGCAAGGAGAGATCCACCTATAGCTCACGCTAGTCTACCAATTAGCCCCTTTCTCTAGCTATGTGCAGCATGGCGAAGGGAACATAGCAGTCTAACTCGGAGTCTTCCAGCAGGGTAGGGGCATGGCAGTGACGACACGGGGAAGATCGCCCTGGCAGCGAAACATAGAAGAACGCAAGGGGGAGGGTGTGGAGGCGGTGAAGCCAGTTAGAGGCCATTTGTCACAAGGGTCTCTTTAGAAGGGAATGCTGTCATTCCCCACCAGGCCAGTAACTTGGTCTTCCCACTCCTCGTCTGGCCCCTGCTACAACCTATTCCCCACCCAGCAGCTGAATTCAGTGGTTTAAAGCATAAATAGAATCATGTCACTCCCTGTTTACTGCCTATCAGCGGCTTCTTATTGGCTCTTAACACAGCTGGCCTTGGTGTCCAAGGCTTGGCGATGGCGATGGGGAAGCCTCCCTCTTCTTCCTATCTCTTTCAACCCTTTCGCTTTCCCTCTCCAGCCGAACTGCTTTCTTTTCAGGACTTGAAACACAAAGCTCTTATCTGTTTTGAAACCTTTGCACTGGCGACTCCCTCTACCTGGAAAGCTTTCTTCCCAGATCTTCTAATGATCCTAATCTTCCAGATTTCAGATAAAATGTCATCTACTCTCAGAGAGGTCTTTACCTCACCACCTCATCTAAAGCCTCCTCCCTACTGCCCTATCTCCTCATCCTGCACACTGGACACTGCTGATTGCCTACCCAGCATGAATCTTCCAGTCCTTCCCTCTTCCTTCCAAACAGAAAACTCAATTTGTTCACATATTCACCCCTTCCCCATTCAATCCTGAGTCTTAGGGGAAGCTGATGCTACCCCAGGTCCAGGAATGGACATGCCCGGGCTACAGATTATTGCATTTCACTTGCCGATGACTGGTTGAGGAACCCAACTCTGGACGATTTATTCTCTCAAACAGCTGTGTTCCACACACCGCTCTGTGCCCTGAGGATGCTGCAGTGAACAAAACAAATGAAATCTCTTCCCACGTGAAGCTCACATTCTAGTAGGCAGACAGGCAAGGAGCTAGGCCGAAATATGGAGAGTGGCTAGAAGATGATTGCAATAATCCAGGCAAGTGAGGATGACTGTGGCGATAGCGTAATGCTGAGAAGTTGTAGATTCTGGATATGTTTTAAGGTACAGTTGACAGAATTTCCTGATATATTGAATGTGAGGTATAAACAAAAGAGAGGAATCAAGGGTGATACCAAGATTGTGTTGCCTGAGTAACCGAGAGAATGGGGTTGCAGTTAACTGTATAAGGCAGATGGCAGGTGCTATGGTCTGAATGTGTGCGACCCCCCTCCAAAAAATCCGTACGTGGAAATCCTAGCCTTCAAATTGATGGTATTAGGAGGTGGGGCCTTTAGGAGATGATTAGGTCATGAGGGCACAGCCCTCATGATTACTGCCCTTCTAAAAGAGACCCCAGACAGCTAGCTTGTCCCTTCTGCTATGTGAGGTTTCAGGAAAAGACAGTCATCTGTGAGGAAGCAGTTCTCACCAGACACCAAATCTACCAGCATCATGATCTTGCACTTCCCAGGCTCTAGAATTGTGAGAAGTAAATGTTGTTTATAAGCCACACAGTTTATGATATTTTTGTCATAGTAGCCTGGACAGACTAAGATAGCAGGATAAGCTGGATTTGGGGAGGAGGGTAGGATAGGGTAGTCAGGAATTCCGTTTGGGACACTTAAGTTTGAGATACCTATTAGACGTACAGGTAGAGATGTCAAATTGGTAGTTGATTATAGAGATTCAAAGGAGAGGTCCAGATTGGAGATATAAATGTGAGAGTCATAAGTGTACAGATGATGATTTACGTCTTGAGAATGGATGATATGACCACGAGACTGAGGGTAGTAGAAAAGGACTAAGAAAGGAGCTCTTAAGCTCAGGTGTGCTGTGGATGAGGAGAACCAGCAAAGGAGACAGGAAAGAATGGTTAGAAAGGTAAAAAGAAAACCAAAAGCTTGTGGTTTCATGCAAGTCAAATGAAGAAACTTTTCAGGGAGGACAAAGTACGTGATTGACCAATTGTGTCAAAGGCTACAGAAAGGTCGAGTAAAATGGAAATGGAGAAATGACTATTGGATTTAGCCACATGGCAGTCATTGTTGACCTTGACAAGAGCAGTTGGGGTACAGGTAGGGTGAGCCTGATTGGAATGGATAGAAAAGAAAACTTACAGGAAAAAAAAATCGAAGACTGAGTTCACAGGCTGCTGTTTCAGGAGTTTCTCTGAGAGAGGAAGGAGAGAAATTTGGGTAGTACTTGGAGGGGAAATCAGGGTCAAAAGAAGGTTTAGTTGTTTGTTTTTTTTTTTTAATTTTCGTCAAGATGGAAGAAATAACGGTATATTTTTATGCTCATTAGAATGCTCTCCGAGAGAAGGAGAACTTGAGATGGAGAAGAGATGGGAAATTTATTAGAACAAAGTTGTTGTTTCAGTGAGAAGGCCTGGAGTCTACTGCACAGTTCATCCATCGTGTCTCAGCAGAGTATCCGGGCGCAAATGCAAAAGTAGGAATGCTGAGTAGGGAGTTGGTGGGAGTTCTCTTCTGTTTTCTCATTGAAATGGGAAGTAAGGTCACCATCGGAGGGGAGGGGAAGATGAGAAAAGAAAGGAGAACATCAAAGCATGTTCCAGGACAGTGGAAGAGAAAATGGACTAAAAACACGGTTGCGAGGCAGGATTAAGACTTCGCCTAAGGTAGTGCCCAGCAGTCTCCAGTGAGACCAATCATTACGGCTGTGTGGGGTTCTCTTGGCACATTCAGCCAAACGGGAGAGTGTGAGTGAGAGACAAGATGGACATAATGAGACAGGGAAGATGCCTACCACAGGATTTCTGGGAAAACTTTCCTCTCCTTTGAGTAGGAGTAGATCCAGATTGTGTGGGAACTGCAGCCTTCACAGTTTGAGAAAACTAATACAAAATTGCGAATATAACTTTATTTATAAAGCTTTATCTTTAGAGTGAGGAAACAAATTATGGGTCATGGCTTTTAAAAATCTGACCTCACAAGTTCAGCAAAACAGCACAATACTTTTATTAACTGGCAGATCACAGTACAGTTTCTCCCCCTGGGTTTTGGCAGAATACACTTTGATCACGTCTTTTCCTGACAATTATTGTGTGAGATTTTCTACAGAAAGATAAACTAGTCCTTCCTCTAATGTGATTGGTCACCATTTTAGTTGTCGTCATGATAATTTAAAACAATACTCATATAATAATTTAGAAACAGTTTGAGGCTTTTCATTGGATGTTTCTAATTAGTGAGAACCTTAGTAACTAAGAAACATATGAAAATACATTACTAGATCCATGCTAAATGTATCCACGACTCAAGTCTCCGTTAGCTGGATTCCTGAAATTCCCATGGCTGTTCTAGTGCCGTCTGACACAAAGGGAACTGTGACTGGAGACGCCAGAGTGGAAAGAGACAGAGGCCTTAACTGAAAGTGCTTAAGATACCTTGGCAAATTTTGCATAACCCCATGACCCTGTGATTGCTAGGCTTTTCCCCAGAGCTTGGGAAGGAGTTTGTGCCAGGGAAGGACCCGGAGGCTTAACTGAGCTTTATTAGCATCACAATAAGCCTTCCTCCTTCTTGGGATGCCCACCCCCAAGAATGTCTCTCTTGCTCTTCTGGAAGCTGTAGTATTTTTCCGTGATACTTAGAATTGCTGCAGCATCTTGTTCTCAGTCCAAAGATGAAGCCAATTGTAAGATGACAGCGTAGAGATAGATCCTTGGATCCTTGGGTCCTACTTGGATCCTTGATGGTACTGTTGAGCCATTGATGAACCAACTCTGGAAACCTGCCTCACTTGTGGACTTCCTGTTCCATAAGATAGTAACTCACCTGATTCTTAAAACCATTTTGAGTTGGAGTTTCTACTATGCGTAGCTGAAAGCATCCTTATTTCCTTTGTTTATTGTCCTCTAAGCATTTATTTTTGCTAACGTTATCTTTTGAGTTTACTCCTTTTTTTTTTTTTTTTTTTTTTTTTTTTTGGTCTATCTAAATGTAAGTTCCGTGAGACTTTATCTTGTTTGATGTGGTATCTGCAAGACCCAAAAGCCGGTTCATAGTAGATGTTCAATAAGCATGTGTTGAATTGGACAAAGGAAGTATGGCATTGACAGTGAGTGACGCTGGCAGTGAGTCTTCACTTTCATTATGTTTCACACTCCCAGCTATGCACCCTCACAGAAAGAAGCTCATTTCAGTAAAAATATTCTTCTGATATTTTGAGATTGCTATGCCGAGGCACTGCCGTTGCAGACATTTCTCTGTTCCACTCAAGACAAGTGACCTGCTGGTTTTCTCCTGTCGACAAGGCCAGTCTGGGGAATGGATATGTAAGCCCAAAGGTTGCATTGTCTTGTTTCCATAGAGTATTAAATTGTGGGCTATATAACAGTTTAAAAAGCTAGACTTCTTGGTGGGGAAAAGAAAGAAATTTTCTTTGGAGAGTAACTTTTGGCTTCTCAGTATGCTTTGTTCCTCGCATTCCATCTGTCAGAGTGTTCTGACATTTCCCTGAACAGAACATCATCTGTGTTTGCCCTCTTCTCTTTATTCCCTGAGTTGGCTCCTTCCTGGAGTTATCTAGTGCCCTCAGCACTTTCAGAAATGTTCTCTAACAACCCACTCTCCATCTCTGGCCAGTTTCATCCTTAATTCCCTATGTTAATGATTGCTCTCTGCCAAAGAGTCTTTAGTGATTCCCTGGAGCCTTGGGGGTTAAGGCCACATTTGTTTCCTCTCATCTTTAAGAAAAAGTTATTGGATTCCCTGGAGACAATGACTGGGGACTCGTAGAATTAGTGCTAGTGGCAGCAGCCAATTCCAACTAGAGGATAAACAAGGCATGAGACCATTCTGCAAATTGGAGAATAGGTATGAATCCTTTCTTTCTTGTCCTTTTCTCCTCCTTCCCTCCCTCCCTCCCCCCCTCCCTCCCTTCCTTCTTTCCTTCTTCCTTCTCTCTTTCTCTCACTTACTATGTGCCAGACAGACACTGTGGTCAAGGCTGGGGATACAGAAAAGAATGAGACACACTTTTGTCCTCAAGGCGCTCACTGTGCAGTTGAGGAGATGGACATAAGCTGGGGTTTATGGTGCAGCATGGTGAGGGTACGCATTCGGTGTTATGAAAGCCTTTAGAAGAGACATCAAGCCCACTACTGGTGGTTCAAGGAATGCAGAGAGGAGGTGAATCCTCTGGTCATCTATCAAGGATGAATATGAATTAGCTCAGTTTTGGTAGAGTATTGATAGAAGGTATTCCAGGGGTGGGGAACAGCACGCACCAAGGTCTAAAAGCAAGAAAGTACGTAGCACATTCACGGCAGCCTGGCTGGGACAGCGGCACTAGATGAAATAAAACGAGTAAGAAAGAACCATCGCATGGAAGACTCCAGGAGAAGTGTTTAGATATTGATGGGTTTGCAGCAAGGAAACGACATGGTCAGATTTACATTTCAGAAACATCACAATGGCTTCAGGGTAGAAAGATTGGAGAGGATTCTCACAGGAGGGAGATCAGTTAGGAGCCTGGTGCAGTAGCTTAGGTGAACGATAACAATAGCTCGACCTGGGATGTTAGCAGCTTTTGTGGAAAACTCTGAACATACGTAGAATATGTTTGGGAGGTATGACTTCTAGGAAGGAATTAGTGACTAATTGGTTATTGGGAAGTTGAAGGAGAGGGAGAAGTCAAAATAAGGATGGGGACAGGCAAGGATTTCTTAAACAGCACACATTAAAAACAAAAACAACAAAACAACACCACCACCAAAATGAAAGAGTGATATATTGGCTTCGTGGAAATTAAGAAACTCTATTCATCAAAAGATGCCGTTCAGAGAGTGCAAAGGCAAGCCACACACTAGGAGAAGACACTCACTCACATGTATCTGTCAGACAACTCATGTCTAGAATATATAAAGAAATTGTACATATCAGGAAGAAAAAGGCAACCCGGTTTAAAGTCTGAGTAAAAGTCTTGAATAGTCACTTTATAAGAGGACTTCCAAAGGGCCAATGAGCATATGAAAAGGCACTCAACATTATCAGTCATTAGGGAAATACACATTAAGTACACATCAAAACCACAGTGAGATACTACCATACTGCCACCAGAATGGCCGATATTTAAGTCTGACAATAGCAAGTGCTGACAAGGTTGTGCAACGATTAGTGCCCTCATATACTGCTGGTAGGAGTGTAAACTGGTACAACCACTCTGGAAAATTGGTTGGCAGCAACTACAAAAGTGAAATATGCCTATTCTGTGACTTAGCAGCCCCACTTCTAGGTATATACCTGAGATAAATGAATGGCTATGCCTACCAAAAACATATACAAAAGTGTTAATGTCAGTGTTACTCATAAGAGCCCCAACTGGAAACAACCCAAATGTCCGTCAGAGCATGGATAAATGTATTGCGGTGTATTTGTACAGTGGAATATTACACAGCAATAAAAAGAACAAACTATTAGACTCTTACAGATGCAGTATTTGTGAGAGACAGAAGACTGCCTATAATATGAACCCATTTATGTGAGCAGACAAAACTAATCAAAAGCTGATTGATGTCAGAATAGTAGTTCTCTTTGGATGTTGGTACTGACTGGAAAGGGTCACTCAGGAGCCTCCTAGGTGCTAAAAACATCCCATATCTTGATATGGCTGTGGGTTACATGGATGCATACATATGTAAGTATTCATTGGATTTTTGTACTTGTTTGTACTTTCCTATATGTGTATAATACCTTAGAAATAATGAAATAGGAGTCAAGGGTGATTTTCAGGTTTTTAATATGAGCTACTGGGTGGATGGTGGTGCCATCAGCTGACTTGAAGAATATAATTGCAGTAGACTGGGGCAGACATAGAGGTTGCAGGGAGAGGATGAGGTCAGATTTGGACATTCTCAGTTGCGGGTGCTTAAACCCGCTGAGATGCATCTGATGGACACTTGGGAAAATCCAGACTGGATTTTTCAAAGTAGTGGCTATTTTCCACACCAAAGTGTATATTGTGGCTGTAAAATACGGTAAAAGCATGGAGCCCATAAGGTTCACAATTACAAATGATCTTTGCTCTTCAAAACCCTCGTGCGGAAAATAGTATGGACTAATGAATAACGTGGGTGAAAAACAGACCAGTTGATGAAGGGTCTTACATCTTAATCTGAAGAGTTGGGAATTGATTCAGCATGTAGTTGAAAGCTATTATGGGTTCTTGAGCCTGGGGGGAACCTAATGAGAATACTCCTCAAAGTAGATTACTCTTGTAGCCATGAGAAAAATGCACAGGAACAGGCCGAGGCTGGCATGGGGAAGACCAACAAGGACGCCAGCAGCAGTCATTTAGGCTTGAGGTCAGAATGGTCTGGCCAGAGGCGTGCCATTGAGAATGAGGAGAAGATTCAAGCCCAAGAAGTGGTGGGGAGAAAACAGCACTCGATGGCTGACGACGTAGCGGTGGGAGGGAGAAGGAAAATGGAAGTCTAACTCCAGCTGAAATAATACGGCTCCAGCAGACTTCTTCAAATCAGTACTTGAACCCATTTCGTACTGATTGAGCACATTTAATGAGGTAGCCTGTGCAAAGCGGTCTGCACAATGCCTGGCACATGCTAAGTATTCAGTTAAGTTAGCTGCTATTATTCTATCCACGGCTCTTCACCGCTGGAGAAATTCACCCGGCCAGGCAGCTTGGTTCCACTTTCGTGATTACCGACCTCAAGTGGGTCCTTGACACAGCGTACTCTTTCACTTGCTGCCCCGCTGTTACAAATCTTTCCCACCTTCCTCAGGCACGTTGCCTCCCTTCACCCTTTCACTCTCGCTCTAGGAGGCTCTCACTAGCCTCTTGCGCTACAGAGAAAATGGATGCCATCAGAAAACCTCTCTCTCAACATCTCACCACCCAGTCCACATGTTTGTCTCTCCCCCATGGTCTCCTCCTCAATGGCTGCTGTCACGGAGAGGGCTCAAAGACTAGTACCCTAGAGAGCGCCCCTTCCTTCCTACTCTGGACCTCTAGGAAGTTTGGGATCAATCCATCACCTGTCTCTTCCACCTCTTCATCTCTAGAAAAGAGAAACTAAATGCAGGGTTCTTACTGCTTGGGTTCGCATCCTGGCTTTGTCCCTCACCAGCTACAGGCAAGTCTCTTACCTCTCAGCACCACCAGGCCCTCAGCTGTGAACTGCCCTCAGCTGTGAATAAGGACCCTCTTGGGTTGATGTGAGCCTTTAATGAGACCATGCACAAAAAAGTGCTTAGCCAGTGCCTAGTATGTGTATTATCTATTACTTCTTCAGTCTTTCCATTGGCATTTAAATATTCTCAAGTGTCTCCCATCTAAAAAAAAAAAAAGCCTTTGTGGATCCCACAGGCTCCTCCAACTATTGTTTCATTTATTTGCTGCAACAAATGAACAAATATTCTGTGCACGTTGTGCTCGGTCCTCCCCTCCCATTCACTCTTCAAATCTTTCCAATCTTGTCAAGGTCACCAACAACTGAAATGTTGCAGGATCCAACAGACATTCTTCTGTCCTCATCTTATTTAACATTTCTGCAGAATTTCCATGTTTTCTGAGCCTGCCCTCATGTTTTAACGCTTCACTGCCTGTGATTTCAGGACCCCCACATCTTAATTCTCCTCCTACCATTCTAGCAGATCCTGCACAGTCTTTGTCGTCCCTCCCTCCTCTACCCAAACTTTAGCTATTGGTAGTTGGTAGTCTTAAGGCTCTGTACTAGACCCTCCCATGACTTCAATTACCATCTGCATCAGTCCGTGTGGGCTGTGTTATGCTGAAATCTCAGGGACTGAACACACAACAATGGTTTCTTTCTCACTCAAGACCACCACAGGGCCTCAGGCTGACACCTTGTCATCATTTCATGACGTGGCTTCAGTGACCACCACATCAGGAAGGCAGGATGTGGAGGGCTTCCGCTGCCCCGTAATTGCTTCCAACTTGATAGTGACACGTCACTTCCACAGCCGGAACTAGACACACTGCTGAACCCAACTTCAAGGGAAATTGGGAAGTTATATTATGTGCCCAAGAAGGAGAAAAGAGCTGAATATGGTGAGTTGTACAAATTTCTAATACACCATTCATATGCCAGTGACTCACCAAATGATGTGTCCAGCTCAAATGTCTCTTGTGACCTCCAAGTCTGTTTAAGTTGGGACTCCTGGTTGTAAGTAATAGAAATGTAACTCAAATTATTTATGGAGATAAAAGAACTTGTTTTAAGGATTATTAGATTGGCTTGAGAAATTTAGAATCTGGTATATGTACCTGATATATCTACCAGGAATGAACTGAAACCAAGGAAAACAGAACCGAAGAATGACTCTGTCCATCTACCTCCTGGATTCTTCTCTGTGTTTGTGTCTACTTCATGATTCTTTTTTACTTTTTTCTACCTGAATGTTTCTGCCCCCAGTCATCATGGCAGAAAATGATCACTGCCAGGCCTGGGTTTCAAAGCCCTGTTTCAACCAGTAGGAGAGATTAGGATTCCTTTTCATCAGTTGTGTGTCCCAAATGCTGAGAAAGAATATATATTGTCCAGCCTGGGGTAGGTACCAGCTCCCTGGTTAATTCACTGTGTCCAGAGTGTCTGTTAACCAAGTGACTTATGGGGGAGGGGGCGGTGGGCAGCAGAAAGGCAATCCCCAGAAATTGGGGGCAGTTTGGGAATAAATAGAATGGCAGACATAAAATTAAAAAAATAGTTATATATTTAGCAAATAGTTGATGAATACCTACTTTATTCCTAACCCTGTTCTGGGCACTGGGCATACATTATTGAATGTGACAGAGCCCCTGCCCTCAACAAGCTATATTCTGGTGGAAGCAGGCTAGGGTAAAGAAATAATAATATAGTTTGAGATGATGATAAATATTAGGGAACAAAATGAGATACATGGATTAAAGAGTGATAAGGAGTGACATTCTAGATAGGACGATCAGGGATGGGCCCTCTGAAGAGGTGCTATTTGAACAGAGACCTGGATGAAACGTGACAGCAATTCCTGAGAATATCTGGGAGGGAGAGTGTTTCTAGGCAGAGAAAAGAGCAAATATAAAGGCTCTGCAGCAGGAGTGAGTGTGGCATGTCCTCGTAGGAGCAAGAATGCCAGCGTGGCTGAAGCGGAGTGAGCTGGGGGCAGAGTGATCGGCACTGAGCTTGGAGAAGCAGGCAGGGCCAGGTCATGGAGGGACCGGTCGGCTCTCTAAGGAATTTGGGTTATAATCCGAGCATAGTGGGAAGACTTTGAAGAGGTTTGGGAAGCAGGGTGGCATAATCTGATGTATAGTTTTTAAAGATCGTTCTGGCTGCTGTGTCGGTAAGAATCTCTAGCAGGGTGAGAGGAGGAGAGGGGAGCCCAGTCGGAGACTGAGACTGCGGCAGGTGTCCAAAGGACAAAAGACTATGACTAGAACTAGGGCTGTCCCAGTAGCGGCGGTGAAAAGAGGTGGTTACACTGTGGATGTATTTTTATTTTATTTTTTTAAGTAAACTCTGCCCTCAATGTGGACTTGAATTCCTGACCCCAAGATTGAGAGTTGCATGCTCTACAGACTGAGCCAGCCGAGCGCCCGACCATGGATGTATTTGGAGGGCAGAGCTGCTTAGAGCTTCTGATAGATTAGATGCGAGCAGAGAGGGAAAGGGAGGAATCCAGGGAGGCTCCTACGCTTTTGGCCGGAACACTCAGATGGATGGTGTTGCCAGTTACTGAGATGGGGAAGTCGGGGAGAAGCAGGCTTTCATGTGGGGGTGAGCAAGGTTCAGGTTATGGGTTTTTTCGGACAAATGAAATTTGAACTGACAGATATCTATCAGGTGGAAGCCACGGGGAGACAGATGATACCGATCCAGGGGGCCGGATGTGCCAGAGGCACTTCAAACAGAGCATACTTGAAACCAAGTTCAGAAGCTTCCCACATGGTCCTCCCCAATCCGTATCTTCTCCCTGCAAGAGAATATGCAGTCAGTCACCAAATTACAACTTGTTTCAAGGCCAAAATCGTCTACCACTTCTCCCAGAAATGATCATGTCACCCCCTTGCTCAAAACTATTCAAGGGCTGGGGAGCCTGGGTGACTCAGTTGGTTACGTGTCGGACTCTCGATGTCGGCTCAGGTCTTGATCCCACAGTCATGAGGTCGAGCCCTGAGCCAGGCTCCACAGATTCTCTCTCTCTCTCTCCCTCTCTCTCTCTCTCTCTGCCCCTCCTCCAGTCATGTGTGAGTGTTCTCTCTCTCTTTCAAAACAAATAAACAAATATCAAAATAAATAAACATTAAAAAAAAAAAAGAAATCTGGCTTTATTAAAAAAAACTATTCAAGAGCTTCTCATTGCTTCGGGACAAATCCAAACCCTTTCCCACAACCCACAAGGCTTTGAGTGACTGACCTCGTGATCCCCTCCAATTTTCTCCCACATCTCAGTCGCTCCTTCCCTGGCACACTCCGCTTCTGTCACACCAGCCTTCTTTCAGTTCCTGGAACACACCGCAGACTCTCCCCTCTGGGCCTTGTTTGCTGTTCCTGAAATATTCTTTTTCCACCTCTGCAATTTAACTTCAGTAGGCAGGATAGCATCAGGGTGACGAGGGCAGGCGGTGCAGCAGCAGAATCCACGAGAACTGCCTGACTTTTCTGTGTGCCTCAGTTTCTCCATTTGTGCGATGACGATGCGTGGCTGTTGTGAGGATTAAGGGCATTCAGTCACGTAAAGCCCTTCAGATAGGACCTGGCACAGAGCAAGGGCTCAATAAACAGCGGCTCACTCTCTCTTTTTCTCAGAAATGTCTGGGCCCGACGTGGGGCTCAAACTCACAACCCCGAGATCAAGAGTCATGGCTCTCGTGTCCCAGCCGGCCAGGTGCCCCCAGTTGCTGTCAGTGAACGAGTTCCCCCGGGGCCAGTTTCAATGTCCTGTCCTGGTCATTTCGTGTGACCCTGACGGTGGAGGTCATTCTTTCCCGGTCATCTGCTTCTGGCGGTTACACACGGCGCTGCACCATATATCGTGCAACAGAGCGGGGCGAGGGTCTCAAACTCCCGTGTTCCAGAGACGTCCTGCTCGCCGACACAGGCCTCCGACTCTGCTGTTGGCAGGGTCTCCGCGTTCCGCGTGAAACACAGTAGCGCGTGTAAGAAAAGCAACTCCCTGTTCGGCACAGGGTGGCACGGACCCATTGCTACGGTGAATCGTCCGCGCACCGGGCGCCGTGCAAGACGCGGGCAACGTACGTCCCTGAAGAGGGCCACGGGGGGCACGTGTGGTACGTGTGGTTGAACAGTGCTTCGCACCGACGTGAGTCGCCCGCGCACCTGCTGTGTTGAACACCGTTTCGACCGAGGTCACCGGAGGAAGCTGTGCTCGAGCCACACGCCGCTAAACACGCTATTTCCCAGAGATGGGGTCACGCCAGCGACACACGCGCGTAGCCCTGTCAAACAGAACATCTCTGGGGGATACTGACTGGGGAAGGAGGAGAGGGCCCAAGTCTGTTCCTGAGGCCACTGCCTCTCTGTCTCGCCTGTTGCTTCTCGCCCGGCCCCTTCCGACCTCATCGCGCAGCCTCCGTTGCCACTGGAGCGTCAAGTGCGGTCCAAGGTACGCACGCAGCCTGCAGCTTTCACGGGGAAGCCGCCGAAGGGTTCACTCCAGGACGTAGAGACGTTTCCTTGCCCATGCGCTTGAAAGGGCCTACCTTCGGGCCTCCTCGCGGACTCCCACGCAGCTTCAGGGAGGGTCACCCCTGCCCAGAGGGAGCGGGCAGCCCATCAATAGAATCGGTGCTTTCCCTGCTGGCCCACGGCGATCCCCCACGGCCCCGTCCCCGAACGAGGATCTGGGTTAGAGTTCATCCTGGGGCGTAGGTAGGTCGGGGGCTTCGTCGGGACCTCCGACTAGGCTCGGCCCTCCCACCCAGTCCCTTCGATGTCCCCCCTGCGGTAGAGGGCGGCTCATTTACACGCCCCACCTTCCAGGTGACCCAGTGCGTACTCATTGGAAAGACACAGAAGCAGACGTACAGACGTATGCACGCCCCCAAAGGGCACATACACATTCTCCAAACAGTCCCGTCTGAACCCTTATTAAGGAAGAGGAACATTTCCTGACTCCACAGTGATCAGCTCAGCTGACCCAGGACTTCTCTGGAGGTAGCACTTTCCTCTATTATGCAGAGCAGTGTCAGCCCCCCTTTGTTCACTTTAGTGCTTTCTAGACTGTGCCCCAGGGCCTGTAGGTGCATAAGAAATGGAAGCCATTACCGGGCTGCTTACCTCTTAATGGCCACCACTTAACTACACAAACACCTGGCAGAAGCTTTGAAATGAAAGGGTTTCCTTTGTCTTGCCTTTTTTTTTTAATTTCATAAATTTGACATATTGCATTTTGTAAATTTAAGGTATACCGCATGTTACTTTGATACATTTCTATATTGTAATATGATTGCCGTTGAGGCAAATTTATCACATTGCGTCATTCTAGTACAGTATTATTGTCTACATTCACTGCAACGTGCATTATATCTCCATGGCTTATATACGACTCCTTACAAATTTATACCCTGAAACACCATCAGTCTTATCCACCACTCCCCCCATCCCCTGGTAACCCCCATTTTACTCTCTGGGTTTGTGGGTTTTTTACTGGTTTTAATTTTATATTCCTCATGTAAGTGCTATCATACAGTACTTGTTTTTCTCTGATTTGTTGCGCTTACCATAATACGCTTAAGGTCTGTCTCTGTTGTACCAAATGGCAGGAGATCCTCCTTTCTCATGGCTCAATAATATTCCTATGTATATATCATAATCCATTCATCTGTTGATGGGCATTTGGGTGTGAATAATACTGCGATAGACATGGTAGGCACGTATCTCATAGAAATTCTGTTTTTGTTTCCTTTGTGTACATACCCAGAAGTGGGATTGCTGGGCTCTATGGTAGATCTATTTTCAATCGTTTATAAAGTTTGTTTGTTTGTTTGTTTGTTTGTTTGTTTTTGAGAGAAAGAGAGAGACGGAATGCATACACATACACTCATGCACACATGCAAGTCGGGGGGGGGGGGACAGAGAGAGAGAGGGAGAGGGAGAATCCCAAGCAGGCTCCTCACTGTCAGTGCAGGGCCCGGTGTGGGGCTTGAATTCAGGAACCGTGAGATGGTGCGTTGAGCCAGATCAAGAGTCAGATACTTAACCGGCTGAGAAACCCGGGAGCCCCTTTTTTCAACTTTTTGAGTAATCGCCACATTGTTTTCCATAGTGGTTGGACCAGTTTCCGTTCTCATCAACAGGGTTAAAAGTATTCCCTTTTCACCACATCCTGGCCAGCCCTTGTTGTCTCCTGTCTTCTTGGTGATGGCCATCCCTAACAGGTGTGAGGTGATATCTCACTGAGGTTTGGGTTTGCATTTCCCTGATATTGAGCGATGTTGAGCATCTTCTCATGGGCCTGCTGGCCATTTTGATGTCCTCTTTGGAAAAACGTCTATTTAGTTCCTCTGCCAAGTTTTTAACCGCCATTTTGTTAAAAAAAAAATTTGTTGTTTTCTTGCTATTAAGTTATGCTAGTTTTTAAATATATTTTGGATATTAACCCCTTATCTGATATATGGTATACAAAAATTTTCTCCCATTCTGTAGGCTGTTTCATTTTATTGTTTCTTTTGCTGTGCAGAAGCTTTCGCAGAAGGTTGATGTAACCACAAAAGCAAAAATCAACAAATGGGGCCACGTCAATGTCTTGCCTTTTGGAGTGTGGTCACTTTGCTGGGCAGGGTGCTCAGCTGTCATCTCAGTGCACCCGAGGGAGTCCAGGGTGGGGCTCTAATGTCCTGTAGTCCAAGTAACTATGTGGGCTATAGCTTGCTGATGAGACAACAATAGGCTGCCCTTGTGGTTACCTATAAAATGCTTGGAATGATTATTTAGCATCTATCTTTGCCTCAGACCAGTTTCTCCATGTTTGTTTCCACGTCCGAGTGCCTGGCACATAGTAAGTGCTTAATGAATAGTCAATGGATGAAATTTCTGGAAGTGTGAATAGGTGACCATGCTTTTAGAGACAAGTGATGAAGGAATTCAGAGAACTCAAGGGGTGGGGCTGGTGGTGGAGGATACAAAGTGAGTAGAAAGGAGACTTGCCAAGTTCACTTGGTGTTAAGGAGTCAACGGCTTTATCTAAGAGGTAACTCGGTATTGCCAAGTAATTGGCATTGCCAGTTACCACTGGTCCAGGTGGGGAGGTCAAGTCTAGAGCCCCAGGACTGGAACACCAACAGAAATTCAGCATCATGAAGTAACGACTTTTCCAGGAAGCAGGCAAACACAGGGGGAAATGGGTGAGTTCCAGATGCCGGAGCAAGCGCCCTTGGCCGGGGAGGGGAACAATCCTAGAGAATACAGAGGCTGGATACTGGCAATTGGAACCTCAGCTCAGGGCAGCTGGGCAGCAGGAAGCGAATCCACAAGCCCAGATGAACTCATCAACAGAAGTTGCCAATTCACACAGCCAGAATGTGGATCCTCGGTGCAGAAGTATCAGGTCTGAACAGCAGGCCCTGAACCAGCAACAACATTTGGGTCTACGTCATCGTGAGACCGATGCCGTGCATCCTGAGGCCAAGAACTAGGCTCCAAGTGTTGGCAGGATGGAACTCCCAAGTGCAAACTGACTTGGGTGTGGGAAAGTTTACAAACTAAGGCAGGGAGCCAGGCAGCTCCTGGAAGCAAAGGATGATGGGATACAAAGGGTACCTGAGCTATCCTGACCTCCTGGGCCTGGTCCCTTCATTCCTAGTCATGTTCCTTTGCTTTTGCTCTTCTCTTTCCTTCTGTCCGTCCCCTTCTACTACTCCTCCTTCTACTATTATCATTATTATTATTAAACAGATAATATACGAATACATTTTAAATATTCATTTATACAAGATTCTGATGTTATTATTACTTCTGTGAAGTCCAGTGTGTTCTAAGAAGTCTATCTGACCCTGACCCCATTGTGATGTTTTAATATGTTTCCTTGGAACTTCTGATTCGGTTGTGTCATTACTGTTTTGTTTTGGTTTTGTCCCATGACTATGACCTCAATTATTATCACTTTGAAAACTTTCTAGAATTTCATCTATGGCCATTGCAAGCTTTCACAGAGCTTGCAATTTCCTTGGTATTTCCTTGGTAAACCCTGTCATCAATTCATTCATTCAAAGCACCTGTTGAGTACAAAGTGCCTCGTCTGTACTGGGTGCTTGTTTAATCCACAGCTTCATTGCTTTTGGAAGGAGAAGCTACTGGCCCATATACAAAATATATTTTTTGTCAGATATCCTTTTTAAAAAAAGAATAAAAGAGGAAAGGAAAAATTACTGTGAATGCTGATTAAGCAACCAAAGTCGGTCCAGTTTTATTTTAGGACTAATAGTTGGTCTAGCTTAACTGGATTGGCCTTTTGCCAGCTCTTTCCGCCCAGCCTCCAGTGTGGCCCTCTGATACCTGTTCCACCGACAGGGAAGTTAGCTGTTCTTGCTAAAGGTCATCATTATCGCAGGCTGCTGTAGTTTATTGCTCCTAACCTGGGAGAATTCCCTTTAATGGGTTCAATTTTCATAAAGTCTTTCTGCTCTTTGGAGCAGCCATAATTTAGTGCCCCCAATTAATTGAGGGAGCTAAAATTTCATACATAGTTAACTACGCCTTCAATCAGTATTTGGTGCCTAGAAAATAAGTCCCCAATGGACATTTGCCCCTACAAGTCATGCCGCACCGAAAAATCGGTGCCTGTTTGCAGACTGTTTCTCCTTCAAATGTTCAAGTTCAACAAGGATAGCAGTCGGCCGAGTGGAGAGGGTTTCCAAGAAAAAGAGCACTCAATGCTACTCTAGGGTATCCGACAGAGAAATGGAAGCGACTTTAACTTCCTCCAGGTAGATGAGTCGATGGTTATATTATCCACTCTCCAACCCATGCTAAATGAGTGAGGGTCCCCAAGAAGCTATCCATTCTCTTCCAGTGGGTTGTAACTGTTTGGGAGAAGCAGTTACTCAACCCAGTGGCTGACAGGACCTCACCAATTATGGATTGTTCAGATATGGCAGCTCAACCTGTACACTCCTTCAAACCCCTGGGAAGAAATATTTTTAAAAGGTTCACACAAGGGGCACCTGGCTGGCTCAGCCAGAAGAGCATGGGACTCTTGATCTTGGGGTTATGAGTTTGAGCCCCATGTTGGGTCTACAGATTACTAAAAAATAAAAAGCTGAAAAAAAAAAGGCTCATACAGATTTCTAGACTTCTGCCTGGGATGGGCACCGTGGGGAAGGGACAGAGTCCTGGCTGGGAGGTCTACACTCTGAGTCCAGCTCTGCCGCTGAAACTTCTTGTGTGAGGTTGGATGTGTCCCTTCTAGAAATCCTGTCTCTCTTTCCCCAACTGCAGGACTTTTATTGTCGCCAACTACCACGACACACTGCGGGAGAATTGTCCTCATGGTAATTTCTCATAGCAACATTACTCATAAGAGTCTAAAAATCAAAACAACGTGAATGTCCATCAACTGGCAAATGGCTAAACAAAATGTGGTCTGTCCACAGAACAGAATACTATTCAGCCCTGAAGAGGAATGGAGTACTGATACACATGACAACATAGATGAACCTTGAAGACGTCATGCTAATTGAAAGAAGCCAGACAGAAAAGGCCACATATTATATGATTCCATTTATATGAAATGTCCAGAGTAGGCAAGTCCATAGAGACAGAAAGTAGATGAGTGGTTGCCAGGAACTGGAGGAGGACGAGTGGGGAGCAGCTGCTTGATGGGTACAAGGTTTCCTTCTGGGGATGCCAAGCACATTCTGGAATTGAATGGTGGTGGTGCTTGCACAACTCTGTAAATATACTAGCGACCACTGAATTGTACACTCTAAAAGAATCACCAGAGTAGCTTGTTTAAAATATGGATTCTGGTCGTCTCCCTCGTAGATCTGGCAATCAGGAGGTCAGGCGGTGGGTGCCAGGTAATCTATATTTTTAACAAGTGGCCAGGTAACTCTAATTGTCAGAGAAGTTTATAAAACACAGCTGTAATGGCTTCCCCAAGAGTTCTTCCAGGTCTCTACTATTTGACTTCTTTGCGAGTCACGTTACGCATTTTTCTCTCCACATTACCGTGCACCACGCACTTGTGTCAGTACACCAGATGTCCCTCTGGGGAGATCGACGTGGGTGGCATACACCCACATACACAGGGCATACACAGGGCATACACAGTCGTTGCCCTGATGGACCTTACATGTAGTACTCTGGGTACAGGGGATGCTTCTAAATGCCTTTAAATTCTAATTCACATTCTATTAACCAACCAACCAAACTACTATAAAGAGAGAGCCCAGAACATCCACCTAATAAAATCTTTTTTAGGTGGGAAAAACAAAATCAAGATATCAAAGGGTGGCTTCCGACCGAATCACCCTCCTTCGGTGTGGCCCTGCAGAGTCCACGGCCTACTCTCACAGTCCCTTTGGTTAAATTAATAACTGGGACACTCAGTGGATGGTTTCTCAGAGGAGTGTGATAATATGGAGAACTCCACACTGAGACATCACTTCTGAGGGAGTTTTAGTCCATGGCAACACAGAGGCTGAATATATTTGAGGTTTTGGGGGTAGGGGAAAGTCTTCCTAACTGACCGGTCGAAGGGGGCCTCGCAGGAGACGCCTTGAAAATTCTGAGGTTGGCCTTGGGGGGAAAAAATGAAAGTACTACACAACAGTGAGATTGCAGTTTCAGAAAGGGTGCCGCACTAATGAACGCTGAAGGTTTGGAGACCAGCCGTCTGAAATGATGTCGATGTTTTTGAATGTGATACAAAAATGTATACTTCAGCTAATAATGGGCCCTCGATAAATCTGTAGAATTGACTTGAGGAAAAAGAAAACCACTCTGGTTAGAGCCATCAAACACCGTCCTTTTTTGTTAAACTAAGAATGCTGGAAAGGTCACGAACCTCTTCTGGTTCAAGTCCCTCTGTCTCTTGATGGAACGAGGCAGGGCAAACTGGAGGAGGAAGCCCACGGTAGGCCTCCCCTCCATCTGGCTGGCTGCCTCGGCGACTCACACTTATCTCTCCCCCCGCCCCCGCCCTTCTCTCCCCCTTTCCCTTCTCCTTCCTCTCTTTCCTTTCTCCACTTCTTGTCTACCTTCCAAGGAACCAGAGGCCAGTGCGCCCTGGTCCCTGCCTTCAGGGAGCTCCCGGCCTGTGGGGGGACACAAACAGCAGACAAATGAATACGAGGCAAAATGATACCTGCTGTAACAGACATGTGGACAGGAGCCTGGACCAACATGTATTTGTCTGAGCCTTTCCAGGAACGTAAGATGCAAAGGAGGCTGTTTTGTTTAAGGAGCAGCGGCACCTTTTGTTTGTTTCTTTATGCGGGGGAGACTGACCTGAATACCTGGAACACCACGAAATAAGGGCATCTGTTTCCTTCCTGGAGGAAATGCTTTGAAGACGTCAGATCCCTTCCAGATTCCTGAGGGCTGCCAGGTTCTTGGATGGTTGTGAAATAACTGTTTTCAGGATAGGAATGTGCCTACTAAAAGTCACAGAAGAAGAAGGCATCTCTCTGACTACTAAACACTCAGGTTGTGGACCGTTCAATGTGACAAGCTAGCATTAAGGCCGGGAGTCCCTTCTGTCTTTTATGCTGCAGGATATGAATAACAGTGCTGGGGAGCTTGGTCCCTCACACCTGCAGCACTGAGTAGGCAGTGCATGGTAGCAGGCAGCGTTTGAGAGCGTACCCCAAGGGTGACCTAGAGTTCACACTGATTAATATTTGTTTGGCTGGTACCCGATGGCATTCTTGATTGCACAGAACTGGGAAGATTACAGCCGGACCAGCCCCGTAACGCCTTCTTCCTGGACTTGAGACTGCTAAATAGGTCCTTGACGTCTAGCGTAAGTTCCCCAAGCATTGCTTATATATACACTATTATTTTCCTTTTTAAACTATAAAATCTGAAGAAATGGTAATACAGTCGTGAGATGTGGCAAGTAATCTGATGATGAGAAAAACAGAGACATATTGCTTATTTCTCACTTTTTTCTCATGTTACCGAATGCCCTTCTCTCCTCTGGTTGTTTCCTTGTGATTCTGTGCCACAGTTTAACACCGCACATGTCCTAATTCTGCAATACAGTTTGCCGAGTATCTCTAGGCGTGGAGAAGAGAGCTGAAATAAAATATATTTTTAGCCCGTCGTTAACTCCTGATTGCCCATGCACACAGACGCCGTGTTGCAAAGGATGTGGGCTCAGGAGGGAGCGGGAGCTGCATAGGGACACGGTCCTGCCCTTCAGGTAACAAATATTCATGGACCAGGTACCACTTCTCACTCATTCAGCGTACGAACTTGGGTAACAAACTTAGCCCTTTCTGAAGCAGGGTTTCCTCACTGTAAAATGGGAGTAACAACCTCCCCTTACTGTGTGCTGAGGAGTGTTGTGAGTTCTTTACACGCTGAACTCTCTTAGGCATCAAAACAACCCTATGCCAGGTCTCTAATTATTGTTATTATTCCTATCTTGCAGAGGAAGAAACAGAAGCACAAAGAAGTTGAGGAGTTGAACTAGGTTCATAAATCCTTTAATCTCCGTGGGCCTCAGTTTCCTCATCTGTAAAATGTGATAGTAATAGCACCAAGTTTATAAGATTATTGTAGTGTTGAAGTAGGCTAACTAGATAAGCCACCCAGAAGAATACTTGATGCAGAATGAGCCCTCTCAATTCCCATTCTATTATCTTTAAGGCACTTGGCACTTTCAGAAATCGCCTTCTCAGTACATTCAGTCCCTCTCCCATCCGATCAGGGCCTCTGTCTGGGTTCTTCGCTGTCATATCTCTTAAATGCCTAGAACAGCGACTATACAGGGGCTCCCGGTGGCTCCGTCGGTTAAGCGTCCAACTTCAGCTTAGGTCATGATCTCACAGTCTGTGAGTTCGAGCCCCGCATCGGGCTGTGTGCTGACAGCTCAGAGCCTGGAGCCTGCTTCGGATTCTGTCTCCCTCTCTCTCTGCCCCTCCCCTGCTCACGCTCTCTCTCTCTCTCTCTCTCTCTCTCTGTCTCAAAAATAAATAAATGTAAAAAAAAAAAAACAGTGACTGTACATAGAAGGTCATTACTAATTATTTTGTGAATGAATGCATGACCATGCTAATGACGTCTACACTCATCTGCCGAGGCAAATGACAAGTGAACCACGTTTCCATTTATTTCCTCCACGATAACTACTTACCACAGAGTGGTGACTTGGTTTGCTCTACATTTAGTGGCTCTATATTCATTCGATAATGAAACTTTCCTACTTTTTAGCCACACCAAAACTGCATGGTCTCCATGTAGGAAGGTGATAGCAATCACCCTGAGTTTTTGTTAAAAGTTTTCAATCTCATGCCAGGAGACAATATCATCGGTATCACAGTGTTATTCTCTGTTGCAAGCCCTTGGGCGAATTCCCCTCATTCCCTTTGTCTTTTTTGAGGATTTTAGCTCCTGGTGCACAGGCACTCTCTCCAGTACCGCTCCTGTGTTAATTCTTGGTGATTTCAATGCCGGCATAGATGATCCGGCCAACACCCTGACTTCTCGGTTCCTTGACCTTTTCCCCTTGTCTGGGCACCCCACGGTCATACCCAACCTCTTGTCGTTGCCAATAATTGTAACCCTTCCGAGTTGAGTTTCATGCATCCTGGTGTCTTTCCACTACTTCCTATCTTTCTGGTCACTCCCTGTAATGCCCAATTTCCAACTGCCCCTTTAACCGTAACAGACTCTATAATGCTCTGCTCCTACACAACTGAACATGCGTGACAGAAACCCCACAAAGGTGCTGGCTGGTCTTACGTTAAATTCACAACCATGACCCCCAGATAGATCCTTAATGTGGCTCAGCAGCTACACGCTATTTGCCAGGTCCTTACACTTGCCCACTCTCCAAGATGACTGAGAAAATAGAAGCCATCAGGACACTTTCCTTAGGCTCCCACCACATCTACCTGC
This sequence comes from Acinonyx jubatus, assembly GCF_027475565.1. NCBI lineage: Eukaryota > Metazoa > Chordata > Mammalia > Carnivora > Felidae > Acinonyx > Acinonyx jubatus. The sequence goes on from NC_069389.1 coordinate 118,456,890, forward strand.
CTGTCTTCCCTCCCGTTAAACTGATAAACTGTGCTAAATGTGACGGTCAATGTTTAGTTCTCATGTTACTTGACTTGGCAACAGCTTCTTGACACGGTTGAGCATTCGCTTCTCCTAGAAATGCATTCTTTGCTGAACAGTCAGGACACCCAAATTGTTGGTTTTCTTCTCTTGCTGCCTGTTTGTCTTCAATCTCCTTGGCTGACTCCACCTCACTTCCCCAGGCTCCAAACACTGCAGTTGCCCTGAGACAGTGTCTACACTCATCCCCTTGGTGATCTCAGCCAGTCGCATAGCTTTGAATACCATCTCCATGTTGACGACTCCCAATTTAGATCTCCAACCCAGACTTGATCATCCTGCATAAGAAATGCAACCCAACTGGGGCACCTGGGTGGCTCAGTCGGTTAAGCGACTGACTTCGGCTCAGGGCATGATCTCACAGTTCCTGAGTTCGAGCCCCGCATCGGGCTCTGTGCTGACAGCTCAGTGCCAGCAGCCTGCTTCGGATTCTGTGTCTCCCTCTCTCTCTGCCCCCCACCCGCCCTGCTCCCACTCTGTCTCCCTCTGTCTTTCAAAAATAAACAAATGTTTAAAAAATAAAAATATTTATTTTCTGTCTTCCCTTATTAGAATAAACCCCATCGAGACAGAATATTTTTTGTCTGTGGTTTTTTTCATTGATGTGTCCTTACTGCTCAATACACTACTTACCGTGGAGTCGCATTGAGACTATGAAATCAGAATGTCCAGAGAGGGAAGGCCCTGGCGATTGGTATATTTAACATGTTTGCAAGGTGATTGCTGAATATCAGGGAAGTTGGGGAAGTCTGGCCTAATCAAACCTTCTATTAGCTGCACCTTCCTTGCCTCCCTGACTTAATTTTGTTCCTTCTCCGCCAACTCATGTTGCTCTACCTCACTGGGGGGGTGTTTTTCCAGGTGTACAAGAACTTTCCAGATCCACCACACTGGTCTTTTTGCGGTTCCTATAACGTGCCAGACATCTTCCAACCCCAGGGCCTTTGCAGTTTGATGTTCTTTTTGCTGGGAACATTTTCTGTATGACCGGTTGACTCAGTTTATTCAGGACAATAATTGAGTTTGTGCAGTTTAATTCAGTTTATTCAGTACTAATAAATATTCAGGACTAGGCTTCAAAGACCCTCGAAAAGGTCTTTCCTTGTCTTAAAAAAATTTTTTTTAATTTATTTATTTTTGAGAGAGAGACAGCATGTGAGGAGGGAAGGAGCAGAGAGAGAGAGAGAGAGAGAGAGAGAGAGAGACAGAATGCGAAGCAGGTTCCAGGCTCCAAGCTGTCAGCGCAAAGCCTGATGCGGGGCTCCAACTCATGAACTGTGAGATCATGACCTCAGCCAAAGTGGGACACTCAACCCACTGAGCCACCCAGGTGCCCCGAAAAAGTCTTTCCTGGCCCCATCATTCTCAATCCCCTACCTGCTGTATCGTTCTTCATAGCACTTACCACTACCTGGAATTAGGTAATATGTTTATTTTTTGTCCGTGTTGACTACAATGAAACATAATAGCTAACACTCCCTACCTTCCAGGTACTATTTTAAGCGCTTTGCAAACGATAATTTTCTCAATGTTCACAAAAGCTCTGATGTTACTGTTACCATACTCACTTTGTAGATGTGGGAAATTGAGGCATGGAGGCGTTAGGTAGCTAGCCCAAGATCAAACTATTAGCAGGTAGCAGAGACTGGACAATTTGGCTCCTGAACCTGCCTCTTAGAACATGACCTGAAAAAGAAGGTTTGTGTGTTGTACTTACCATTATATCTCCAGGGCTGAAACATGCTGGGCACATAGTAGGTGCTCAACAAATGACAGTTAATTCTTGGATCATTGGGGATTTTATTAGCCTGTGAGGACAGCTATAACAATACCACAGGCCGGGCATCTTCAATAACAAAAATCTATTTTCTCATATTTCTGGAGGCTGGAAGTCCAAGGTCAAGCAGGTTGGTTTCTCCTGAGGCCCCTCTCCTTGGCTTATAGGTGGCCACCTTCTCACCGTGTCTTCACATGGCCTTTACTGTGAGCGTGCACACCCCTGATGTCCTTTCCTGTTCGTCTGAGGATGCCTGCCCCATTGGATTAGGGCCCCCTCCCTTAGGAACTCATTTTTACCTTAGTTATCTCTTGAAAGCCTTATTTCCAAATACAGTCACATGATGGTAAGGGCTTCAACATAGGAAATTTGGGGAGACACAGTGCAGTCTTATAATAGGGTGGAAGCCTCAGTTGCTAGAGAACTAGGACAGCAAGATCAGAATTGCTACCAAGGACAAGACATGCCAGGGTAAAAGGAGGTTTATTTATTAATTTTTTTAATGTTTATTTATTTTTGAGAGAGAGAGAGCAAGCATGAGTTGGGGAGAGGCAGAGAGAGAGGGAGACACAGAATCCAAAGCAGGCTCCAGGCTCTGAGCTCTCAGCACAGAGCCCAATGTGTGGCTTGAACCTATGAATTATGAGATCATGTTCTGAGTGGAAGTCGGGCGCCCAACTGACTGAGCCACCCAGGCGCCCCAAGAGAAATTTATCCATCATTTAGTGGGTTGGTTTTCAATATCTTTCTTTTTTTTTTTTCTTTTAGTAACTGAAGCCCTTTCTCGAAAGCAATCTCCTGAGACAGCCTACTACATCAAGCATGCAAACTGGCTTCACTTTTGAGAGCTGAGGAAGTCTGTGTGGACCATGAGTGAGTACTGTCCCAGGAAAGCCCCCTGACCAAATCCCAGTACCTCACTTTACAGAAAAGACCTTTGAGTCTATAAGGCAGCTCGAACACTCTCTCAATTCTCCATGTCTCGCAGCCGGCTTGGTCTCAGCTCAGAGAGGGGGATTGAGTCTCCAGTTTGGGTTTTATGGGCTGCAGGTGGCAGCCTGGAGCCCTAGACCGACCGGATCCTGGCGGGCCTCAAACCACGGGAGTGAGAATCATGCCTGTCATGACTCCACCAGGTGTAGCTGGGGAGGTCCGACCTCGCTCCAATCAGGATAACGACCAGGCTGCTGCCATTTTTGTATTACTAACAGCTCATCATTTTTATGAAAGGTTTAGGCCGAGTTTGAGTGAGACAAAAGCTTGCAGTTAAAGTTCTCCGATTGTATAGGTCTCTATCGCCTTTATCCTAGAGCACAGGAACTGGTGAAAACATTATAAATCACTCCCAAGTGCCTCAGTTCAAATATTATTTCAGTATGCAAATTACAGTCATAAAGCATAATGAAGCACATTTGAATATCTAGTACAAAAGTCACCATATAAATATAAAATAGGAGTGAATGAATGTGGTCAGTGTTTTATTTTATAAATGCAATTTGCCTCCTGAAGCCTTTAAAGAGCTTCTGGCCAATACTTGGAGAGCTCAGCTAAATCTACTACCAGGAATTTCATTGTTTTAATCTTGAAAGAAGCAAGAATATGAATATATATATGTGTGCGTTTATGGCTAGAGGTATAAATATAGATGGAGACGGAGAGATGGAGATAATGTCATCTTGTTCTCTGTGTTTCCTACTGATGTCCCGGTTTTAAGTAGCTCCTCTGGTGTGGCCATTCCTTGGTTCAGAGACTCTTATAGGCTGGATTCAGAAGTGTACCTTGGACCACCTTGCTTGCAGGGCTGGGGCATGGAAGGAACTCAGACAGGAATGACTGGAGGAGCATGTGAATGAGCCTAGCTAGGATTAGGCTGCTTTGTTGAAGAGCCAGGGTCCCTGATAACAGAGCTACGGTACTGAAGAGCCCATAGGGACCGAAATGACTTTTGTTCCAGGACGTGTGAGTGTCGCGACCCAGAGTCCTGCTCACTGCTTTGGTGTGACCTAAGTCCCTGGGATTTCTGTTCAATCACAAGTGGTAGAGTCCTTACGGATAAATGGTAATGATAGCTTACTGTTTCAGTAGCGTAGGACCTCAGAAGTGGAATTCGGATGGTTTAAAGAGAATATTAAAAAGATAATCCCAAAAAAGGTCTTTCTTATACTCTAACCCAAATCTGTGTCCATCTCCAAACATAAATGGGAGTGAAAGTCTCATCTCTGGCCCTGTCCTTTGCTTTTGCTCCTGTCTTTCCTTTCTTCTCTTTGTCAGTTATATGCTATTCCATCTTTTATATTATAGAGGTAATACAAGAGTCCATCCATGTTGTAGAAGATTCTGGTTACCATTGCTTCTGTCAAGATCCAGCTTAAGATTGATGTTTTCTAAGAAATCTTTCCCACTCTGATACCTATCTGATAGTTTAATGACTACCTCCTTGGGACCTTAGATTTTAGTTTGTTCCCATTACCAGAACTCATTGTCTATCATTTTGTAAAAATTCTATACTTTTATTTACATGTTCTATCTCTCTGAGTAGATTACCACAAAACAATGTATCAGGTACTTTTTATATTAACGAATAGATTAATAGCTTTTGGAAGGAGAAACTTCTGATTAGATTTAGAAGAGGAGAACCTCAAAGACCTAAGCACCCAAGCTTCATGACCTTCACTGACCTCGTAGTCATTTCCTTTGCCCCTGGATTGGGAAGGTTCTATGGTTCTTGGCTTCAGGAGCCCTATCCTTGTCCCTGCACCATTCTTTGTCCTTTTCTATTTGTTTGAAGCTGAGTTTCTGTTCATTGTTAAAGCCAGGCTGTCCATTACAAAGGCCTCTTCAACTTTTGTTCTAGACTATTCTTTGGGTCAGTCTCTCTAGTGTGAGTTTTCTCAGCATGTGGCCCAGTCCCCTAGCATGCTTGATAAAATGTAGATTCCTAAGCCCAATCCTAGACCTTCAAAAAGGTCTGTGATGGGGTCTGGGATTCTGCATGTTGACATATTTACCCCAAGTGTTTTGGAAGCAGACCAGTATCCGAGAATTCTCTTTCTAGTAGCTCTGTGTCCACCGCGGCAAGGTCTATCTTGACCCTCAGTGTCTCTACTTTGCCTCATCTTCCTTCACCACCCACACAGAGCAGACTGCCTTCACTTTCTGAATGGCTCTTTCTAGTCTGTGAAGTCAGCTCTTGCACAGATGCAAAGCAGATCTGCCTACCACTGAGCTCAGTGGCCAATAAAACCCATCATTTATATAGGCACTTCTAATGCCGGTTTCTTTAACTATTTTCCACTAATTTCAGAACCCAGATATCTTCAGGGCTATGGTCTTCCCAAAGCTTTCATAATTTGGCCCATACCATAGTATTTTAAATGAACACTGATCATGGCATAGGTAACAATCCCACCAAGGAAAGAGGAAGTTCTGTGTATATTCAAAGTCATGTAGTCACACGGAAGCCATTTTCAGCATATTCAAAATACTGCATATTTGCTTTAATTCCAGTACTATTTATTGTGCATGCTTCATGTCCTGGATGTTATGCTTGCCAATATGGGGCTAAAAACAAGCATTAATGATCAATTCTTTTTTTTTTTTAATTTTTTTTTCAACGTTTATTTATTTTTGGGACAGAGAGAGACAGAGCATGAACGGGGGAGGGGCAGAGAGAGAGGGAGACACAGAATCAGAAACAGGCTCCAGGCTCCGAGCCATCAGCCCAGAACCTGATGCGGGGCTCGAACTCACGGACCGCAAGATCGTGACCTGGCTGAAGTCGGACGCTTAACCGACTGCGCCACCCAGGCGCCCCAATGATCAATTCTTATACATAGTCTGTATCTTCACATTCTGATTGGTATTTGTCTGCTCAGCTGTCTAGAGAGTTGAATCAAAATGAAAGAAATCACTTGTTCGGCAAATATTTAATGAACACCACACATTGTGCTGGGTCCTGGAGACATAATGGTAACCAAAACAGACATGGTTGTTGCCTTCTTGGAAATGATAGTCTAACAGGAGATAGAGACAGCAAGGAGATAAAATAATTACATATTGCAAAATGTGTCAACTCAACACAAACCATGGCATGATATACTGTAAGGGATAGAGCGGAGATGAAGAGATATGGATGGAGTCAAGATATAATTTGGGAGTGAAGCCTTCTAGATTTGCTGATGGATTGGATGTGGAAGGTTGAAAAACCAAAAGCAACCAAAGAGGATTTCTAGATTTCTGTCCTGAAAACTGAGTGGATGGTGGTGTCATTTACTCATATGAGAAAGACAAGGCGTATGATATTTTGCCAATGGATGGGTGGGAACTAAAAGCTCTAAATTAAATATGCCATAGTTGAGATGTTCTATGAGAAATGCAAGAGTATATTTGGATATGTGCACATGGAATTCAGGAAAGAGCCAGGGCTAGACAGTTTTCAGTAGGAAGTCATCAGTACAGAGGTAGACTAATTTTCCTGGGCACAGAATGTGGAGAGAGAAGGAAGAAACCAACAAGCTAGAAAGTATTTGAAGAGATGCTCAATGGGATCACTGCATGGAAAGATGATGTCTGAAAAGTGGAAAATGGCAAATGTTGATGAGGATGTTGGATCAAGGAGCCCTCATGTAGTATTGGTAGTAGAGACTGGAGCAGCCATGCTGGATGGCAGTCTGGTTAGTCCATGATCAAATTCAACACATACTCCATGACTTAGCAATTCAGTTTCTGGGTGTGCAGCTCAGAGGGTCAATGGGGGACATCTCTAAGGATGTTCATGGAAGCACTGACAATCATAATGGTGGTGGTGAGTGGGAGATGATCTGTGTGTCTACTTCTGGGGGAGTGGAAAGGCAGGAAGTGGCGTGAGTCTGGAATACTATGTGATAGTAAGTAACAGATCAGATAGATCTAACTAATGTTGAGTAAATAAATGCAAAACAGCGTGCCACATTTAATGCAGTATGCTTACAGAAGTTAAAACAACTCTGTATTTTATAAGAATACATACAAACAAAAGGATACATGTGGAATACATCAGGATGGTTATCCACAAGGCCAAAGGAAAATGAGATTGGGAGATGGTGATGAAAGGGAATAAACACATAAATAAAACAAGAGAAGGGCCTTCTGCAGGCCCAAGATAATGGGCCATGATCTGAGGACTAATAAAACCCAGCCCTCCGGAGGCCCCAGTCAAAAGGAAATAAAAGGTGAGGAGGGGTGCCTAGGTGGCTCGGTCGGTTAAGTATCTGACTCTTGGTTTGGGCTCAGGTCATGATCTCACCGTTTGTGGGTTTGAGCCCCACATTGGGCTCTGCACTGACAGTGCAGAGCCTGCTTGGGATTTTCTCTCTCTCTCTCTCTCTCTGCCCCTCCCCTGCTCTGTCTCTCTCAAAATAAAAAGCTTAAAAAAAAAAGATGGGGAAAGCAGGTTCCAGACTGAAGAGCAGCAGTGGGAGAGGTGAATGGAATGAATTCACTGGGTAGGTATCGTGTTTACCATGCCCTGAAACTACATGCAAGATGCATTCAGATGTTGGTTACCTGATGGAGGTCAGGGGTTTCTCCCTTCTCATTTTTTGCAATTCCAATCCATCCCCATTCAACCAAGATTTTTACGCTTTGATTCTGGAGAGAAATGATACACAAGTCAGAACGACCATTTCTGATTTGTCTCGGGAGATACTATCCTTCAATGATTTAAGAGTAAATGAAGCAAGAGAAATATGTTGTCCTTCAGTTTTCTCAGGTACAAAATCTTGATCATATGGCCCTCATTACCTCTTGCTGGTTTATACCAACAGCCTCCTCACTGATCCCCTTGCCTGACAGTTCTTGTCCAATCCATCCTCTGTTGCCCGGATGGTATTTCTGAATTGCAAATGTGATCAAGTCATTCCCTTCATTAAAAATGTTGTGTGGCTCACCAGTGTGTCCAGAAAAAAAAATCCCCTGTCAGGAGTAAGGCAGCATGGTACCAGAAGATCAGGGGTTTGAGGGTTAGATAAATCAACTTGACCATCAATTGGCTGTGCAACCATATATAAGTTACCGTACCTCTCTGAATTTACTTTGTATACCTGTAAAATATGGGATAAGAATTCTTAACTTACAGGGCGGTGGTCCTCATACTTTAGTTTGTGTCAGAATCCCCTGGCGGGCCTGTTGCAATGGAGTGCTGGGACCTGTCCCCAGAGCTACTGACTCTGCAGGTCTGTGAGGGACTGAAGAAGCTGCATTTCTAATACGTTCCTAGGTGACACTGATGCTGGTGCTGCTGGTCCCAGGGCCTCACCTGTCGAACTACTTTTATAGTTTATTATGAGGACCAGGAACGATGCATGTCAAGAGCCTCCCTGCGACACCAGCCATAAACTGTTGAAGCTTTCGTGCCCCTCCATCTCTTGGTCTCCGCTTCTCAAGTTTCATTGCCCACCACCAACACGTGCTGTGTGCCAACCACAGCAAAGCACTCACGGTTCCCTGAACCTTCTGTGCAGCTTTTGCCCTTAGGGGATTTTCCCTGTTCTTGTCTTTCTTCCAAGAATGTCCCTGTCCCTCCTGCCACCCATACCACAATCCTACTTTGGAAGAACCTCCTCCTTTTCAAGGCCCAGCTCAAATGCCCAGGAAGTGTTTGCATATCTTCTCCCGTTGGGATTAATTGGTCTTTCCCAGTAACGCTTCATCTATCTGTTCATTTATTCATTCGTTCCGTAAATATTTATTGTCACCGTGTGCCAGACTCCATGCTAGCTGTTGGGAGCACAGTGGTGAGCAAAAAACAGTAAGGATATTGTCCCTACTCTCAAGGAGTTCAAAGCCTTAGAGGAGAAAAGAGATGGCCCTCAAATAAACACAAATGAATGTAAAATTACAATAGTGACCAGCAGTTAAGGGGGTGGGGGAGGGTGATGCTGCTTTAAGCATTTAGACGAAGATTCACAGAGGTTTAAAATGACGCCCTTTCTATATGAATCATTGAACTCTGTAAGGTTGGAATGAGGCAACAATCCAAAAATGAGTTGGGGATGCATAGCGCCTGGTATACAATGAACGTATTTTCTGACCCATTACAAGAGTATTTCCTTAATTTTCATGATGGCATGATATGGAATCTCACCATGAACACTTGCTGAGCACATAGTATGTCCTTGCCAGTATTCTAGCTGTAGCTACTCTCAGAAGTATCAAGATGGATAAGATGCCACCTTTAATTCATTCCCCATACCACAGTAAAAAAGAAATCTCCGAAACACAACTATATCGCTCCCTATTTAAAACCTCTCGGCTGCTCCCCCTGTGTTCTTGGGAAAACTCCAGACTCTTTATGTAGGCTATAAGGCCCTTTGTGATCTTCGGATCTGGTGTATATCTTCTGTTTCAGCTGCTAAGACCAGTGCCCCCGCAAGTGGTCCAGCCAGAGTTGTGGTTCCCTGAATGTGCCAGATTCTTTCCTGGAAACTCCACTCCTCATTCCTGTTTCCATTGGCCACTGCTGGTGAATATAGGCTAAAAGCTGAATTTCCCTACATTGGGATAAACCTGCCAAAAGACTTCCTTATAACTTTTCTTAGCTCTTCACCTTTCAATCTGGGGTGGGAGGATGGAGTTATTTATGAATGACAATGTCATTAGCAATTGAAAGAGGATTCCAGTGGTCTTACAATATCCCAGACACTTGTAGTTCCTGATTTAGCAGCCCCATTTTCACATTAATTCCAGATGAGTTTGTGATAGTTTGCTGAGTCAACCCAACAGTTTCTGCAGAAGGAGACATAAGCAATAGTGACCCTGTCCTTAAAGAGAATCTCCCCTAGTTTGCGACTCAGTGAGGGACCAAGAGGTTGTCCCTTGTGGCTCTGCTAGGGACGGAACATATGTCTGCATTTCAGTTTTCTTAACCTATAAATGGAAAATCACTCTGGACCTTATCTGCAGAGTGCTTCAGGATCCCAAATGGGTCTGCCCCATAAATTCAAAGCAGACCGTAAAAAAAAAAAAAAAAAAAAAAAAAAGGCAAACCCAAAGGTTGTGGCCAGATCATGTGGCTTCTCCTCGAGGGAAGGTTTAGTCTCTCAGGAATGTCTGCATCCTCTTTCCGTCATGTTATTGACTGTTAACACCTGGCCTTTCCGTGCCATAAGAAGAAACTTTATTAAAATATTTTGGCACTTCTGCTTTTAGTAGAACTAGGAAGCCGTGAAGCATGCAAACAGGGCATGAAAATGAAACACATCCTGAGGACAGTTATGAAACTTTTTCAGACCAAGAAAAGTTTCACTTTAGGCTATGTTTCAACGTGAGCGGGAGTCTGCATGATTTCCTCTGCTTCAGCCTCTGCTTCAGTCTATTTTCTGACTCTTCACTTCTTGGCTAAAATGGCCCACTGGCCTCCTTGGGGCAACCTTGGACAATTCTAATGAGATCAGGCAGCGGAAACTTCCAGGTAGAGATGGGCCTCTGCTGTCCATTGCCCCCATCCTAAAAAGTCAGAATGTCGATGTTGACTTACAGACTTCTGAGCAAACACTCTATAAGCTGAACCCAACTTGGGAGATCATGAGTGTACCCTGCAAGGAACCTCAGTCAGTTTATCTCACAATATGGTTCTTTGTGTGCCTCTTTTCTCCACTAGCATGTGAGCCTCTGTAAGGCAAGGATTCTGGTCAATCTTATGTGCTTTTCTCTTCCAACCCCCCTTTACCACTCCCACCCAACTCTATCCCCACCCCTTGCTTCTGGCACAGTGCCTTACAGGCCTCCGTGAAACCTACTGAATCAAAAAGTTGATTATATTTATGCTAGGATGCTGGCCTCTCACCACAGACCGACCTGTATTTGCTATAGAGTGGAATGCAATACATTGAGGGGCCATCTGGGACCTTCCTCTTCTGGTGGGTTAGTATTGAAGTTCCAGGAAGACTTCCCAAAGCACAGGCCCTCGGTCCAACACTGTAGGGAAGCTTCCAAATAGCAAAATTATGCCTTTTTCCTCCAGATTATTCTTTACGTGTAATTAGTGAAAAAAATTGAGTTACACTTTTTCAGACTTCTTTTCATGGTGAGAAATATGGCAGTCACGGTGTCCATTTATAAATATATCGCTGGTGAAAGATCATGATGCTTAATTTTCCCACCCTCTGTCATAACCTGAATCCCGTTAATGAAGTTAATTCGTCTAAAAAAAGAAACGGCCCCTGCCATTCTTCTCTTTCTGCCGGTCTGTCAGGTGACACATGAGTTCGTGGACACATCCAGGCAGGACCTGCAAGCATAAAATGTGCCAGGATTGTAAATGATGCTGAGAAGCCATTCTGCCATGGCCAACTGGGAGAAGCAAAGGAGCCCCGGACACTGCGCAGCATTCTCTTGTCCTCTCTGTCTCTAAGCAAGGAGTTTTCATTGTGAAAGGGCAAACCACAACATTTGGATGGTTGGATAACTGCACCTTTGATGATAATCCACAGCGTCTGAATGTGGGCTGGGAGCCTGGTTAGATGAAAAGAGTCGAGAGATTCCCATTCGAGAACCATCTTGGAAGTTTGAGCTTGGCATATCTCTGGAAGGACAGTGTGAGTAGTTTTCATCCTAACTCTTTATTGTTGCTCTGGACACCAGAGGCTATCAGTAAAAACTAACACAGAGATACATTTCTAAATCAGAAAGTCGAGAAATGGTCAGCTCGGGTCTGAACTGAGGGTTCCTAGTCCACCTGGGCCTTTTAAATGAAAGTCATCTGCCATATTTCAGTCTTCCAGTTCCTCTGGCCAAAAACCTTGGAGTCCTTTTACGCATCAAATTCAAATCATCAATGAGTCCTATTGGCTCTACCCTCAAAACATGTCTAGAATCTGACCAATTCTAACTACTTCCACTGCTACTACCTTGATTTACACCAAGATTTGGGTTTACTCAATAGCTCCTTTCTTGGATCTATGGGCTTATACTTTTCATCAAAATTGGAAATATTTTTACTACTAATTCATCAAGTGTTTTTTTCTTCCCCCTCTGTTCTCCTTCCGGGACTCCAATTATGCATATTTTAAGGAGCTTGAAGTTGACTTACTGCTCATCAATGCTCTGTTTATTTTTGCAGGGGGTATTCCTTCTTCGCTCTTTCATTTTGGCTGATTCCTATTTCTGTGTCTAACAGATGTATTAATCTTCTCTCATGCAATGTTGAATCTGTTGCTAATCCTAATCCGGGGTATATTTCATTGCAGACATCATTATTTTCATCCCTAGAAGTTCAGTTTGGATCTTTTTTAAAAATATCTTCCATATCTCTTATTGGACGTTCAGTGTTTCCCGCCAGCTTTCTGAATATATGGAGTACAGTTTACTGTTATTTTCCACTAATTCTATCATCTGTGCACATCTAGGTCCATTTTCATTGATGGATTTTCTCCTCATTATAACTAGCATTTTTCTCCTTTGCATGTTTGATAATTAAAAAGAATTTTTTTAAATGTTTATTTTTGAGAGAGACAGAGTGTGAGCAGGGCAGGGGCAGAGAAAGAGGGAGACACAGAATCGGAAGCAGGCTCCAGGCTCTGAGCTGTCAGCACAGAGCCTGACGCGGGGCACGAACTCCCAAACTGTGGGATCATGACCTGTGCCGAAGTCAGACACTCAACCGAGTGAGCCATCGAGGTGCCCCTGCATGTTTAATGATTTTTGATGGGATGCCAGACTTGGTGACTTTTTTTTTTTCCTTTGTAGGGAGCTGTGTAGTTTTTGATTTTCTGTAGATATCGTTGAGCTTCATAATGACCACACTTCAGCTTTTTGGGGGTGCTAAATCTGTGGTCTTCTTTCTCTATGGTACCCTTAACCTTTCCTATTAGATAATTAGTGTTAGTGCGGCATGTGGTCCTTTGACAGAAACAGCTATCTATAAACGATTCTGTGACGTTTCCTTTGAACTAAAATTCTCATGTATAGGGCTCCTTTGTCATTTTTCACATTTTCGGGGGATTTTATACTGCCATTGGTGCTACTTTATTCATCTCTTTTCCACCTTTGCTTCTTCCCTATGCAGGTATCCCTCCACTGTCCTATTGTTTGGGGTCCTGGCCTATGGCTGTTAATGAGCATGGCTAAGGGCCTTTCCAGATTCAAACCCTGCATCGTCTTCAGGTGGAACATTTAAAGCAACACTGAACAAACAAAAACTAGATGTGGATATGTTAATACAAAGAACATGATTAGAAGCAGGATTTTCCAAATTTCTTGAGAAAATTTCCTTTACTTGCTTCTGATGCATCTACAATGTATCACAACCAATATAGTTAGCAAGGAGTGCACCTTAAATATGTCATTTCCAAGTAGGGGCAGATCATATTTGTCAAGGGAGGGGAGCCTGAATGATGACAAATGGAATGGAACCATAGCAGTTCCTGAATCCAGTCTTTCGAAACTTTCTCTGAAGTGTAAAAAATTAGGGGGCACCAACGTATTCCCTCTTGAAAGGCTTTTGTTGTATAATTTCTATGGGGGAGAAAAGAAGGATGGATGACAGCATCGAGAATCTACCTGAGGAGAAACTGTCTATGAAGATCATCTTTCTGAATAAAAACAGGATTTCCTTTGTGGCTTAATTCAATGAGCAATTATGGTAAAACATTATTAATTCAGATACATTCATTTTCACAGCGGACTGAAGCTTACTCTTGTCTGGCAAGTTTCTTCTTTCCGTTTGGCTATTATCTAGAACTTCGTCTTGTTAGGTCACCATCCTTAATTCTGTTCTACTTTTCATCATTCTGGCTACCTACCCTTCCACACACTTCATCTGTGGCTCATCTTCTTAACTTGATCTCAAAGTGAAGACCCCATTAGCCAACTTGATAATGATCCTTTGGATGTGTACAGCACTTTTCACTTTCCAAAGACTTTTAGTTTTTATTTCATTTGATCTTCACAAGAGGCAGTTTTTCTCTCCATTTTACAGATGTGAACATCGAAGTTCAGGGTGGGAATCATTAATACTGCTCACCAACTGTTTCCACTTCCTGCCTTCCACCTCCCCCCTCCCATGCAGATGCTAGGATGGCAACTTCTGGCTTCTTTATGGTTGTGTGACACCAGCTGACTGGTACTCATCAATGAGTGGTTAGTGGAAGTGATATGCACCAGTTCTAGGCTGATCACTTAGTTATCGATATTGTACCGTCCAGAGCTCTCTTTTCCCCTTGCCACAGTGACTGGCCGTATTTGTAATAGTGGCTAATAATAGAATCTTCTGTTGGGATTGGGAGGTTGTAAGTTCATCGTAGGCATCCTGAGTCCTGCATTCAGTAGTAAATATCAACTGAACTATATTGCAAGTCTTCTCATCCATCCCACTTTCCACAAAAATGTCTTTCGGCAAACAGAATTAAACAGTGTCCTGTTTAACTTGGTCTAAGTCTCTAAATACTAAGATGCACTGTGAAGCTCCAGGAGGTGAATAGCATGTAAATTTTCCATAATTGCCCGACCGGGTAAACCTATCTGTTCGTGCACAGGAACTTGCAGGATTCGCGTTGTGCGTAACACACTTTGGAAAGCATTGCACCTGACACCCTGTGATTCTCTTCATGTGCCTTTTTTCCTCTTCCTCGGGCTAAGAGCTTTGGTTAAAGATGTGATTAGGGAAGTTTGGTGGAGGTCTTGAGGAAGAGTAGGGTTAGACTGAAGACCACTTATCAGCAAGATCAGCCCAAGTTGGGGAGTGTGGTGGCCAGGGAGAATATGTAAAGGAGTAAGACCAAGACAAACCATGGATACAAGCACAGTGTCAACATGAAGAGAGAGAGAAGGGCAGCCACCTAGAGAAAGGTACAGATGATGAACAGCCAAATTAACCTCCAAAAGACATGGTTGGTGAAAGAACCTATAGATGGGGCAGAAGGCCAATCAGGCAGTGAGCATGAGAAAGGCAAGGTCAGAGGTGCAGCCTTGCAGACTGCTGTGATACCAACTAGGAAAGCCTGTAGTTAGGGAACTCACTAAGTGCTAGGTATTTTGATTAGCACTTTACACATTTCATCACTTAATCCCATAGGCATGGTTGTGTCCCCACTTCACAGACGAGGAACCTAGCCATTGTTACCCTAACATTAAGAGACCAGGTTGGGATTTGCATCCTCATCAGTCTAATTTCACCACCAGGTGTGTAGCCACTATGGCCCCCTGCCTCCCTATAGTTCGTGAAGTCCAATTCTTACCAAAGATCCTTCCTGCCACAATGGCTTTTCTCTTTAATGGCCTAATTAGCAGACTTTGAGTATATTGTCAATGGAGGATTCAGAGCAGTAGACCTGTGGATATGATAGAGGGGACTTTCATGTTTGGGTAACCAGTATTCTAGTTTTCTTCTCAAAAGTCAATCCTATAGGTAAATCATCTTCCAAAATTATGATAGGTCAGTGAACAAAATACTTTCAAAATGCCTTGATGAGTAGAATCACTTTCTAATTTAAGGCGACATCATTCTAATGTCAAAAAGAAACCGCAGTGTGGTTTACGCTAGAAGCAGAAACTGGTTACAAACCGATCTCTTCCATGGATGGTTTTGGTCATTTGTTACTGGATAAATAAGTCTTAAATTGCTAAGTCTCTGAAAGAAAGTGACTTCTAATTCCAAAAAGCCTCTTTCTCTTCTTGTACTGCTAAAAGATTGGATTTGGATCATTTAGTCCCCCCCCCCACACACACACACACACTATATTTAGTTTCTGTGATTAGGTCCACAGAGATCAAGAAACATTAGTCATAAACTTTGAAACGAAAAGGCCTCTGATTCATCTAGAACTTGTTGAGTAGATGAGTCAGTGTATTGATTAACTTGAGTGGTTACTGACATTTTTTCCTTTCATTACTAGTCATCCAGACCCAGAATTGGTAATGAGGTACTGTTTTATACTTCCTGATCTTCAGACTTTGTTTGCTGTGGTTTGGTCAGCTTTTTTTTTTTTTTTTAAGTTGTCTCTTCAAGGCTGAAAGTCAAGCTATAAACAAAGGCATTGATTGACTCAGTGAGTTGAATCACTTGGTATTTAATTATGAACTACTTGGAAATTGTTAAAAATTCATGCAGTCTTGTATTTGTGGTGGTACAGGTTTAAAAGTCATTAAGAAACAGCATGACTAGCTTAGATAATTAATATTTGGCTTGAAAAATAAAAACATTGCAATTACGAACAGCATGACCCATGGTCAATTATCTATCACGTTTTTTTCAAGTAAACTCCACAATTCAAATGGATTCATTATGAAATTGGCCATTCATTCATTCATTCATTCAACAAGCATTTCTTTATAATTACTAACTACTGAGTGACAGGAAATGTGCTGGAAAGTGTCAAGGTTACAGAGATGAACAAAACCCTTCCCTGTCCTCAAAGAGCTTATAGTCTAGCAGAGGAGTTAATACCTCTGCCCACAAAATACCCAATGAAAACTAGATACATGTGGAAAATAGGTAATAGAAGGAAAACAGCAAAGTAATTCAGAGAAGAGATATCTTACTTTTGAGCGGAGGTGGGGACAGAATATGGGAAAAACTTCACAGGACATATGGGATTCTGAGAAGCAATAGTGGACAGAGAAGGCATGATTTGAAAGCAAAACAGTTATGAGAGATAAGGAACATTCAGGGACTGAATCTAAGATATTTAACAGCTACAAATGCATGGTATAAGGCAGTGCCTCCCAAACTCTGTCATTTGTAAGAAATGCGAAGGTCTTGTTAAAATGCAGATTTTTTTCTTTGGTAGGTCCAGGGTGGGGGATGCGATCTGTGTTTCTAACTGGCTCCCAGGCGATATCCATGCTGTTAGTCTGTGGACCACCCTTTGAGTAGCAAGGTCCTAAGGCACTGCATTAGAAGTCAAGGACGAAGGTGTGCTAATGGCCAACAGTATGACACAGATAATAGGGACTATGGGATTTTATGTGAATTTGAGGTCAATAAACACTGGAGTGGCTAGAGAATGTTTCAGAGGAGAAGCAGAGCTAAAACCAGGATTTAAAAGGGCAGAAGACTCAATCGAACATGTGTGAAGAGGCACAGATTCCAGGAAGGTAAAATATGGTGAACAAAGGTGCGGAGGAAGGAATGCATAGGGGGTCTCCAGGCAACAATGAGCAGAGCGGTCTGGCTGGCATAGAGGCATTGTGGAGGGGATCAGTGGGTCATAATGCTAAAAACATAAAGTTAGGACCACATCACGGAAGGCCTCAGTAATGAGACTAAGGTGCTTGGGTATCAGCTAGTCTACAAGCTTGGCATGATGGGAGTACCCATTGAAAAATCAACAGGAAAACCAAAAGTACTGTCCCATTGCTAAGCCATGTACCCACAGCACTGGGCCTTCCTGAAGGGGAGGCCTTTTCTATGCTGCACAGAGCTGCATGTGGGCCCCTGAGAAAGAAGCCTGGTAAGGCAAGGGACAGGCCAGGCTGGACTTCCACAGAGAGTATGTTTGCTAATGCTCAGTACTCCTGTGTACCAGGAGGAAACACGAGGACTCAGCTAGACTTAAAGGAGTGAGGACTAGGGAGAAGGCAATCATTTCAGCCTTGGAGGATGAAGAAACTGCTCAATGAGAAAGCCTAGAGTTTCTGCAGGATCACGGACCCCTTTGAAATCTGATGAGAGTTACGGACCCTTCCACCCAAATGAACACACAGATGCACGTGCAAACACAATGTGGCAGAAATGTACAGAGGTTTTCTGGAAGTGTCTGAAGCCTGCCCGTGTATTCCTGAGGCTAGAAACTCTACCTTCTGGAGAGGAGAAGAGAAGAGGTGGAAGTGAGCTCAGTAAGAGGAGAGTCTAAATACTTCAGTATAGGATTGCCTGAGCCAAGGAAAAGAGAGTTTCTAGAAGGGAGCGGGAAACATAAGACAAAATCAGGGAGGGAGGCAAAGCATAAGAGACTCTTAAAGACAGAGAACCAACTGAGGGCTGCTGGAGGGGGGTGGAGGTGGGGGATGGGCTAAATGGGCGAGGGGCATTAAGGAGGGCACTTGTGGGGAGGAGCACTGGGTGTCATATCTGATGAATCACTGAGTTCTGCTCCTGAAACCAATACTACCCTGTGTGTTAACTAACTTGAATTTAAATAAATAAAAAGAGAGAGAGAGAGAGATGATGGAAAAGATGGGTAAGACAGAGAGGAATTCTAGGATGACCATGAAGAAAGTTGAGGAAGCTCACGGCAGTGAGTAATGGTGTGAGGTTGTTGGCTAAGGAGGGTGCATAGAGTGGACAGCTTGAGAAAGTGTTGGAATTGGCACTGTGAACATAGGGAGTCCGTAAAAGATGAAACCGAGATTTGCAGTCAACACCCGATGTAATACTAATGATGAAAGGTATGGCGCTTTTGAGTTGGGGGATTTCTCTGTGCCAAGTGTCCCCAAGGACTGACCATATATATCTGACACGGTCAATGGCAGGGCTAAATACTTGGGACAAAATGCTGGTCGTGCAGGCTCCAAGCTATAATCTTCGTATGTTACTGTGAGTTTGTGTTCTGTAAACAACTTTCCAAGGGTGGTTATTTCCCCCATCTAGCCACATTCTTCCCATGAAGAGGCGGTGTTATCTGTGTAGCTAATCCATTGGAGAGACAGCCATTGACAGCGGAAATAAATTAAATACTGCACCTATTGTACCTAATATACTTAATCGACACTACTGTATACACATGCAAATTGGGTGCAATTTCATATTAAAATGTGAATGTAAATCATGAGTATCAAATAGCCCATCAGCAAGAATTTGGAATATGTAATGGTTATTGGCATACTATCCAGTGTGGTGATAACAGTCCAATTTGGAGCGGACTGAATGCGGGCAGATTTTGGTTTCCTCTGCTTCCTGGCGAAGGGTCTAAAGGTCCCGAGGGGGATGTTACGTGGATCAGGAGGGATAGAGACTGGTCCAGGCTAACATGGTAAGGCACACACACATTTTGCAAACAAGTGATGAGTTGCTTGCGGCTGCCAAAATTCTGAGTGGATTTGCAAGATTGATTCAAATGATTGCCTGCAGTGTAGACAATCTGAACTTACCACATTCCACTTTCATCAGGTCGGACGTAGGCGCCCGCTGGGATAGCACTCACACAGCACCTAGCGCAGGGCCCCGTGTGTGAGGTGGGTTCCCAAGGGGGGGCGCTGTCTCCTTTTAGCACGAGGTGATTGCAGGAAAGATGCACTGCTGTTTCGACAACAGCACGACAAATCCACCTTTAGCGATGAAGGCTTCCACCCGTGGTAGAACTTCAGTTTAATTTTAATTCATAAATAGTTAGGTTTTTGAGCCTCCACATGAATTTTGTCGACATTTGTCCACATCACAAAAACGCCACACCAGATGACACATTTTGGCACTGCATCTAATCTCCATTTGAGAGACAGAGAACTGTATCGGGGAGTTGGCAGAGGTGCATATCTGCATTTCTAGCTGGCTGTAGCGTTCTGTTCCTCTTTGAAGCTCTAAAAGTTATCGCTTCTCCTAAGCTGCGACAAAATGGCTGGACTCGCCAAGATGCCAATATTTTACCATCATCAATTCATCCAGCGCCCAAGAACACGCCGATTGGTCACCTCTGTTCTTCTAACAAAATAAGCAAAATGGAGAGTTGTAAAACTGGGGGTCACAGCCTATCAACCACTCAGCTGTCATGTGTAATATAAGCACAACACTGTCTCCATCAAAAAAAAATTTGCCAAAAACCTAACTGGTATTCTAGGAAGAGAGGGGCATAAAACCCCAGCCTTCAGGGGTGCCTGGGTGGCTCAGTCAGTGCATGGGTCATCCGGCTTCGGCTCAGGTCACGATCTCGCGGTTCATGGGTTCGAGCCCCGTGTCAGGCTCTGTGCTGACAGCTCAGAGCCTGGAGCCTGCTTTGGATTCAGTGTCCCCCCCCCCCCCATGCCCCTCCCCTGCTCGTGCTCTCTCTTGCTCTCAAAAATAAATAAACATTAAAAAAAAAATAAAGCCCAAGCCTTTGAAGGGGAATACATGGACCCTGGGCCCTCGGAGATCACAAATGCTACACAGGGCCAATGGAAGACACATACAGAGACCAGAATAAACATGTTTGGTCACATGTGACCGCCCAGTCAAGCATATGACAGGTAGGATGTCTTCATTTGGTGTCTTTCCTTTATTTTTGGTATCTCACAATCTGTGGACAACCATTTTTTGAGGGCCTACTCCGTGCAGACCCTCACGTCTATATCTGTGGTGATCTACCCAACTGACTGGACTCAGAAAAGACAAGAGTGGCCTTTGTGATAAGTCACCCTCCTTTCTCCAGAATTTTCTAGGCTTTTGATAAGGGGTTCGGGGTGGTAATGAGGGCATGAGCTCCATGTTTCTGTTTAATTGAAAGACAAACATAAGGCAAGCAGAATCTTGTCATTAAATATCAACTGTTAATATGAAATCCTCTCATGTAGAATTGAGTTAGTTTTGTGTGGAGCGAGTCTCTGTTCTGAGGGTAAACGCCATGACCGAGAATGGGAACTCGCATTCCATGAGATACTCTGCATCTGTGCTTGGAGAGCACACGGAGAACACGGATTGCGAAGCGTTACCTGCTACCCACACCCAAGACACGCATACCATAGTGTGCTGTCCTCTACCCAGTCCTCTTCGTTACCACAGGGAAAGGATGGTCCCACAGAAATGAAACAGACGTGCCAGTCAAATCCTTGGCTTCCTCTCACCCACTGCCTGGATTGGTACTCTCTGAGAAGCAGAGCATGATTATTGGAGATGGGCGGCATGAGTTCAAATCCCAACTCTGCCACATTTTAGCCGCGTGACCTTGGGCGAGGCCCTGAATTGCTCAATGCCTCGGTTTCCCCATCTGCACCACGCTGATAGCCGTGGCACCTCCCTCCCTGGGTTATAGTGAGGATGAAGTGTGTGAAGGGTTTAGAACGGTATCTGGCATCTAATGATAGCAATCACTCTGTAAATGTAGTTGCTGGCAGGGGGGAGGAGGGCAAGGCGACTGAGCGGGAGGAGGCAAGAGGGTAGGCCCCTGAGGTGCAGAGCCCCACCCCGGGGTCGGAGCCTGGGACCGGAGGAGGAGAAGGATGTGTGAGCCGCAGGCCAGCCCTGGGGTTCCAAGAGCAGCTGTGGCCTGCGGGGCACTTTGCAGATGGTGGCTCCGGCAGTAGCAAAGCCTCAGAGTGATTTCCGTCCAAGCCCCGCACTGGCAGGCTCGGGAGCAAAAGATTAGATGTGACGGGGGTGTCCCCAGGCCGCAGACCCAGAGGCAGCCTCACGGTCTTCCTCGGCTGAAGAGTGGCACGAAAGAGCGGCTGACTTGGCGCGCCGCCCGCCAGGAGCTGAGGACGAGCCGGGGCGGGAGCGGGGGACACAAGGTGACAGTTTGCTCGGGAGCGTGGGGCCTGCCGACCCTGGAGCCCCAGCGTGAAGCGGGGAGAGAGCGCCCCTCAACGGACGGACCCCACGTGTCTGCCACCCAGCCAAATGGGGACCAGGAAAAGGCATGGATTTGATTTCTAGAAAAAGGGGCATGCGCTTTGTGCACCTGTGTTTAAATTAAGGCCCGAGATTCCCGCGGGGGCCCCACGTTCAGCTCTTTGGACAGTCGCAACGATGCCGCGCGCTGCTGGTTGTTCTTGCCGCTTCATCGATGAAGAAGGTGAAGCCGGGGGAGGCCGTGGAGCTTGCCCCAGGTCGCAAGTCTGGTGTGTGACGGAGCTAGGCCTCCAAGCAGCTCTCCGCGTCCCCAGCCTGAGGGAGTGTGCACAGCCAGATCTCACAGTCGAGTAGGCCTCGGTCGGGCTTCGTCAAGCGATAGAGAGCCCGCCACGTGCCTCCTGCCCAGCCTCCTCGTCTGCCGGGGGCTTGAGCAGGGTCCACTTGATGTGTCAGAACGAGCGCCTGGCCAGGACGCTCACCCCAGCCCCGCTAGCCTTTCAAAGCTCACCTGGCAGGTTTCCCAGAACAAAACAAGGCAGGGTCATTTCATTGCCAGGAAAGGAGCTGGATGACACTCATTCGAGCTATTTTCACGTGGTGTTCTTTCTTACTGTATGCAATCAACATGTCAGGCGTCAGACCCTCAGTGACAAGAAATCGCCAAGAACATCTAGGATACTGTTTGTGAAAAAAGGCTTAATCCAAAGATTGGTGTGTCATTGGAACAAAGATGCCGTGAACCCTTAAGCCTGGAATTGTTTTGGTTTATATCTCTGTAGGCTATTTTACCCCACCTCGGTCTCACCTTTACCATCGCGCCTTCTTGACCACGGCTTCTGATAATTTGAAGTATTAAAACACATACAAATTATATCTCAAAAAGTGGATTACAAGAGGTCCGAAACCGGACGGAAGGAATTTCAAGCAAACACGTTGATCTGGACACAAAAGAGATCCCAGTTTCAGCACCCACCCTGAAAATTGCGGGCCATGCTAGAATGGAACCTGGCTGGTGCAGTATGGGCATTGGAGCGCTTGACTGCACTGGGTTTTGGTTGTCTGGCCTTGGCTTTGAAAGGCCCCTGGTAGAGAGCCATTATCTGAGTTGAGTTTACCTTATTCTCATCAAGCTTGACACAGCTACATAAGCCACAGAATTTAAACGCTTTGTAGAAGCGCACATAATACGTGATGTGCTTTTATTTGTAAAAATCTCCCCTACTTAGGCAAAGAATATTGAATCTGATTTCCTTTCTATGTTTGGAATTCTGGCTCAGCTTCTTTAAATCTTCACTGACTTACCTTTCAGCAGTATCTCATTTGAATGCTTTCGGTGCCTAATGCTAATAGTACAGTTTTTCTTGATGCTTTTGGTTTCACTTTGCTTCCTGGTAGGGTATGTCATTTTTAGGTAGAAACGATCACAGGCAAAATAATGCAATGAGGGATTTGGATCCACAGAGAAATATCATTTTGTGCTTTCTGTAGATGATAAGACTCTCCCTACAGGTATGAAGGCACAAGACTGAGCAGGCATACCTCCGGCCTTCTGAATATGATAGAGTCAACCCCTGATTATCCACATAGACTTTATCCTCTCTGTGAATTGTTTGCATTAATTTTTTAATGCCTATATCAGCTTCCCACACCCCCACGCAGCTTTCTCCCAGGCCATCTCTCCCCATTGACCGGAATGATTTACATTCTCATTTGCTGGGAATCGTGACGGAAGTTAAAAATGTAAAACAGAATGAGGAAAGTAGGATAAAGCAAAAGACAAAATGTTCTAAGCTAGGACAGTACCCTTCCAAAACCCAAAAGAAATGACTTTGGGCTTTTCCAGCATCTCGAGTTATCTGTCCTACAATTCCTCTCCCCTTTATGGCTTCCCGAGATTTGGCTACCATTTCCATTTGGTGTTGAATCATGCACAGACAAGCAGACTTAAGCCAAGAAGCCTGTACATCTTCCATATGGAGCTGTTACAGAAATTACCCAGCTGAAGTTGAAACAATGAAAACAAGAGGCCAGTCTTGCTGGGACAGTAAAAATAATGTGAAGGTCAAAGACCAGAGGATAGAAAAGTTGACCTCCATTTTCTTATTTGTCCTGCACGACTCATTGTTCTGACGATTTTTCAAGTAAAAATGGCTGTCGTATATAGAGCTTTGGGTGAAATTCATTGAACGTTGTGTTCTGGGGGGCACATGTGCTCATGTTCTCATCTCTCTGAATAATTGGTGACAGTGAACCAGGCAAACCCTGTTCGTACTGTGGTGAACCTAGCAAACCATTCTTCAGACATCTGTGAAAACTTCAAATGCCTTTTCTCAGAGTCTTTTTTAAAAAGAAAAGTGAATCTGTGTATTTGAGAAAAATACTGATAAGGGGATGCTATATATTATCCAAGTAAATCGTTAAGCCTTTTAAAAGGATTTTTCTTGGAGACTAAACATCAGGTTTTGTAAAATTATACAGACTTAAAATGCAATAAGGTCATGTTCATCCAAGAGGAACTTGGAAACTGATGTTGGTTGTAAACTTTGGTTAAATTCATTCTTATTTCTTTACTCTGGGTCTTTGTTAGTAGTTCATAAAAAACATTCTCAGTAAAGTACCTTTACGCGGTATCTCGTTTGAATGCTTTTATCGCCTAATGCTAATTTCAGTTTTTCTTGATGCTTTTGGTTTCGCTTTGCTATTACTAAGGAGGATAAAGAAGAAAGTCTAACGGCGGAGTCTGTTTCCTCTATCTTGGTTTCGTCTGATTTTACATGGCTACATGGCTAAAATATCAGCATTTTCTTTTTTTCTTTTTTTTCATTATCCACAGATCTTGCTTTTCTAGGTAAATAATATTACGATTGGGCTGTGGGTAAATCAGCTCTTGCTTGTGATCATGCTACAAGTGGACTGTCGACTCTACGTCCAGCTGGAAAAGAATGAGAGCCAGCACACGAATAACAAAATGTCTTCTTTGCTGACAGCAACAGTGGGCCAAGGCACTTGATGTTGGATTAATTTCTTTGAAATTTGGTCCCAGGTGCACGGCAGGGTTGAGACTTTCAAGTTTATTTAGCACGACAGGGGAAGTAAACTAGTCAGAAGCACATCGTTTCAAAAGCCTGAACCAGGAGGTAGTCCGGGAGACAGCTTGAACGGGGAGGGGCGGGGGAAGAGCCATGGATGAGTAGACGAGGGCTCTGGAAACTGGGGAGTTTCGGGCAAGTCACTTCCCCGCCCTGAGACCATATTTCTCCTCTGCGAGGTAGGAGCAGTAATACGCCTCCCGTGTTCTTGCGGGGATAGCGTGGAAGAGTTTTGCAAACCATAAAATACCAGAGACTTGTACTGGATTCTTATTATTGAGAGAGGAGATTGCTATTCTCCTAAGAGTACAAAGAAACTGTTGGTTGTTTATCTTTATGTCATATGTAATATGTGATTTGCTGTTGTTTAATAACTATAGAATGTTTATATTCCACCAGGGTGCCAGCTGGCAGAGTTTACACTTCAGTCAAAACAGATAAAGAAGGAGATGTATCATATTAGAAGGAAGGGGGGGTGTATTCTTAAGACTTCTGTGTTAATGGTTATTCTTAACTCACTTTCCGTGCCCAGTTTTCTAGTTAGGAATTTATGGAAAAGTGGTTCGGTTTCTCTGAGTTTCTAAATTCTATTTGGTGCACTGTTGTTCCCCAATCCAAAGTCCCTCGTTTGGAAAGCCTGGAAGCCATTAACGGCCTTTACCATTCAGCGTCTAGAAGACGCCACGGGCTCCAGGTATCATCTATCAATTGGTGATACTCAGGAGGGAGCTGAGTCATTTTCTGGACTTTTTTTTTTTTTTTTTAACCAGTGACACAATGTCACGGTGACATTCTCAGTCTCTTAGTCACTCAGGTCAGACAATGTCACTGACTCTAAGCGCTGTGCCTTGTCCGCAAGCTCTGCACACTTCCACTGAACACCCTGTGCTGTCTCTAGAATCACCCATTACATTAGTGTGGTTTTGCATCCCTTCCTTAAACTACCGGAGGCATGAGTACAGCAGGCTGGTCAGAAGGAGAAAAGCTTTGAAACTTCGTATCTTGGTTGTAGTAAGTAGTCTTAAAGTGTTAGCGACAGTTACTGTTATTTTGGAAGCACTTAGACTGGAGGTATCCCTGGATGTCTTTTCCAGAATTGCTCGTGGCAACTCTTCTGGAATCGCTAGCAGGCATTGTTGGTTGGCAAATTCAGCAGCCATTTTCAGCTCCCTGTAGATACCGGGAAGCTAGGGACCCGTAGCTAGGTTTGGCCCTGTGGTTCAGTGCAGGACAGTGAGGCCTAAGGGGAAATCTATCGTAGGACTTGGTGAATGCTTGTGCTTTCATGATAGCAGGGCACACATGGCTCCCCCTTTTTATTCTTTTTTTTAAGTTTCTTTCTTTCTTTCTTTCTTTCTTTCTTTCTTTCTTTCTTTCTTTCTTTCTTTCTTTCTTTCTTCATACAATCTCTACATGAACGGGAGGCTCGAACTCATGACCCCAGGATCAAGAGCCACATGCTCCTCTGACTGAGCCAGCCAGGTGCCCCCACGCCTTTTATTCTTCTTGCTAAAATTTAAACAGAATGTCTGAAGCTTCGGCAGCCTTCTTGTCACCATGAAGTGACTTTGAGTGTGGCAGAGTGTAGAGGTGGAAAAGAACCTAAGTCCTTGAGGACACTGTTGAGCTATCTGCCCAACTCTCACACTGCCTTGTTCCATACCTTCGCTCAAGTGAACAGTAAATGTCCTTTTTTAAAAAAATTTAGTTTTCATTAGTTTTAAATTTTATTTAAATCCAAGTTAGTTAGTATATAGTGTAATAATGGTTTCAGGAGTAGAATTTAGTGATTCATCACTTACACGTAACACCCAGTGTTCATCCGGACAAGTGCTCTCGTTAATGCCCATCACCCATTTAGCCTATCCCCCCACCCAATACCCCTCAAGCAACCCTCAGTTTGGTCTCTGTATTTAAGAGTCTCTTATGGTGGGGCGCCTGGATGGCTCAGTCGGTTAAGCATCTGACTCTTAGTTTCGGCCCAGCTCGTGATCTCACGGTTTTGTGAGTTTGAGCCCTGCACTGGGCTCTCTGCTAACAGCGTGGAGCCTGCTTGGGATTCTCTCTTTCCCTCTCTCTCTGCCCCTCCCCTATGCATGCTGTCTCTGTCTCTCTCAAAAATAAACTTTAAAAACATAAAATTAAAATGTCTCTTATGGTTTGCCTCCCTCTCCATAAGTGTCCTTACATTTTCAATGACTATTCAACAGGTATTAGTTACTTTTAGCCAAAAACCTTCCCAGTGACTATAAAACGCAAAGCTTCGTGATCGTGTCAGAAGGATGGAGTTGTTTGAAGTTTGGGCATTCTCTGTCTCCAAGTTATGTGAAGGGCATGGTTTTCACGTGATTTCTACCCCTTGGTTTGCCAGCAAAGCTTTATAAAGCATATTTGAAGGAGGAGTCTGACACCAGAATGTTTTCATTAGATGTCACTTTTGTGTCTAAGATTTGGGTTATCTACTGCTGAGGGCAAGTCCTCCCACAACTTGATTCTCCATTGACTTGTAACAATATTACTGTTATTTATTACTCCCTTCCACAAAAGGAAGTAAAGTTGGTTTTTCCCAAGTTGGAATAAAAAGCATCCTTAAAGCTCTTCTTCGAAAATAAACATAGGCTAACATGAAGTAGCCAACAGATAACGGGTACAGTATGTAACCACCTGCCTCATAATGTCCTGAAAGGATTGAAAAAAGAAAAAAGGAAAGAAAGAAGGAATCTATGTGAAAACCATGCCCTTAGCATAACTTGGAGACAGAGAATGCCCAAATTTCAAATAACTGTAAATGAAAACAGAAAATTCACCAGTTCCCAGAGTGTGATCCCTCATGACCTGTAACCCATGCCTGTCCTGCCATAAGGCAGATGAAGAAAAACTTCTGGGAAGACAGAACAAGTTAGCAAAAGGTCCGAAGTTTATTTTAAATCTACTGCCAGAAAGACTAACTCTACGCTAAGTTTGAAGATACTAAAAGAAGGGGCTCCTGGGTGGCTCAGTTGGTTAAGCGTCCGACTTCAGCTCAGGTCATGATCTCATCATTTGTGGGTTCCAGCCCCGCATCAGGCTCTGTGCTGACAGCTCAGAGCCTGGAGCCTGCTTCAGATTCTGTGTCTCCCTCTCTCTCTGCCCCTCCCCTGCTCATGCTCTCTCTCTGTCTCTCAAAATAAATAAACGTTAAAAAAAAATTAAAAAAAAAAGAAAGAAAATACTAAAAGAAAAAGTTTCTAGGAAGATCAGAGCAGGAACCACAAGGAGGAACTTCAAATTATACAGGATTGAAAGGGATACACATGGTTCAAAATGGTCAAGCCCTATTTAAACAGGTAGGCATGATGTGAAAGGGCAGGCAGGGGATAAAGGAATAGCTTTCAAAACACGTAACTCTGGAGGGGAAAACACAAAAAGGAAGAGAAGAGAATCATTTGGCAGTTGGGTACCCAAGAGGAATACAAGGGAAAAGGGGGAAAGTTTAGGGCCCCTGCAAGACAAAAGAGAACCACAAAATCTAAAAACTTCCAATCCTCTCCCCTCTCAACCATCACTATCGAATTACCTGAACTCTGCTATACTGACAGAGGAAGCTACCTGTGTTAGGTCAGCCTGGGCTGCCATAACAAATATCATAGACCAGGTGGCTTCAACAATAGACTTTTATTTTCTCACAGTCCTCGTGGCTGGGAAGTCCAAAGTCAAGGACTGGCAGGGTTCAGCTTCTTGTGCAGCCTTTCTTCTTGAAGTCAGCCACCTTCTCACTGTGCCCTTCCATGGTCATTCTTCTGTGCATGCATGGAGAGAGGGATAGAGAGAGACAGAAAGAAATAGAAAGAGAGAGAGAAAGAGACATCTCTTCTTATAAAGCCACCAATCCTAAAGGATAAAAGCACTATCTTTATGACCTCATTTAGCCTTAATTCCCTCTTTAGAGGCACTATGTCCAAATGCAGTTGAGGTTAGGGCTTCAACATATGGGATGTGATTTAGTTCATAGCAGTGTTGTTAAATTAGAAGTCCTGTAAGATGCCCTAATACCATAAAAATGAACAAAAGAAAAGAAAGCTATGGCAGAAAATCAAGAAATAAAAAACATATATGAACTGAGGATAATACTCCCGCCCCAAAACAAAAGGAGACAAAACATGAAGCATACAAAAAACTGTATGTGAACCAGCAGACATAATTAAATATACTCAAACAAGCTCTTAGGGCTATAAAAAACTACCTTGAATCAGAAAGTCAAAAATGAAAAGTAGAAATGGACTGAAAACAAGGTGAAATAAAGAAAATTTAATGGACTTTGGAAATAAATAGAAGAAAAAGACAAAATTATCTCATAAAAGAAGAACAAATTACAAGGGACACAAGGGATGGGGAACAGGTTAAAATGAAAAAAAGGCAGGGATATAAAACCAAGAGAAGAAAATGCCATAAAGAAATAAGAAAAATGGTCATAGAGAAGGCAGTGGAAAGGGACGAGAGGCAAAGAAGGAATAGTATTTGTATTATTGGAGTCCCTGGGGAAGAAAAAGCAAAACACTGAGACAGGGCCACGAATTAAAAGTATAAAATGAGAAAACTTCCCAGAAATAGGAAAAGACCTGAATTGACCCAGGGCTACCTAGGGAAATTAACAGAAAATGATCAGTTCCAAGACATGACCTGGTAAAAGTATTAGATTTCAAAAACAAAATCTTCACGGCCTCCAGGCGAAAAGATCAATTAGCTTATAAAACAATTAGACTGACATAGACTTTTCAAAACCAACACACAAAGCAGGGCAACAATGGAGTAGCAGAGCATTAAAACAAAAACAAAAACAAAAGCAAACACAAAAACAAAAACACAAAGCAGACTCAATGAAAGATAGTATGAACCGAGGATGATATATCCTACCAGGCCATCCTTCAAGTTTCCAAACAACAGAAAGCCAGTTTGCAATGTACAAGAACTCAGGGAATTCTGAAATCATCAGCTCATTTTGAGGAATACTGTAGGGAGTGAGTTTCATCCAATCATTATGCCTGGGAAACTTTTGCAAAGGACTGGCAATGAGCATGTTAAAATATAACTAAGACAGAAAGTAAGAATTCTGGTGGGATATTAATGCACAAAACTTCACAATCCAATCATCATTAGGTGGAGGGAGGAGACTGAAAGAGGAAATAGCAAAGGCAATAGGTGTGCGTTAAGGGAATTGGGAAAAACAGGTCAACCAAACAGGAAAAGGTTAAACAAGAATGCCAGGTATGTTAACAAAGTATACCCACGACAGTAACCACTAGAGCAAAAGCACAGGCCTTCGTCAATAACAGAAGAAAATTATAAATGAAAAAGAAAGGTACTTCTGAAAGGCACAGAAAATAGAGCAAAAGAAACATAACGATAGGATATTGTGGCAGATTTGAGAGAAAACCTATCAGTCATATCAATAGATGCAGATAAGCTCAACTCCTTAATTAATTCTTAATTAACACTTTGGTTGGCTCGTAACGCAAGATCCAATTATAACCTATACAAAGCTGGACCTAAAGCAACTTGATTTGGAAAGGCTAAAGCCAAAGGGATGAATGAAAGAACAGCTGACAAATGGAGACCAAAAGAGATAGTGGTGCTGATACCGGACAAAGTAGGTTTCAGGCCACAAGACGTTAAATGTGATATAGTAGAAAACTTTTTTTATTGTTGGTTTTTTCTTGGCCAGACTTTTATCAATTTTATTAATCTTTCAAAGAACCATCTTTTGGTTTCGCTGATTTTCTCCATTGTGTTTGTTTTCGATTTAGTTGATCTCTCTTCTAATCTTTATTATTTACTTCCTTTTCCTTGTTTTGGGTCTCATTTGCTGTTCTTTGTTGATTTAAGGTCAGAAGCTTAGGTCAGTAATTTTAGGTCTTTCTCCCTTTTTTTTCCTATTTTATGCACTTAATGTTATAAATTTCTCTATGGCACTGTATTAACTGTGTCCCACCGATTTTGATTTGCTGTATTCTTACTTTCATTTAGTTCAAAACACTTTTTAATTTCCCCTGAGGATGCCGTATTCACCTATGGGTTGCTTAGAAGCAGTATGTTGTTTAACTTCCAAATATTTGGGCATTTTCCAGATATCTTTTTGTTATTGATTTCTGCATTAAAACTGTTACAGTCTAAGGACGTAATTTATTATTTCTATTCTTTTAAATTTAAATTTTGTTTTACGGCTCAGATTATGGTCTATTATTGGTGAATAGTCCATGTATTTTTAGAAAGAATGTATATGTATATATATGCATGTGTGTGTGTGTGTGTGTGTATATATATATATATGTGCTGTTTATATATATATATATATACTGTTTTATGTATGTATATATAATATATATACTTTATATATATATAAAGAATGTGTGTATGTCTGTGTGTGTGTGTGTGTGTGTATACCTACTGTTTCCAGGTGGAGCATTCTATTAATATCAGTTAGGTAAAGTTGGTTAGCAGTGTTTTTCAGGTTACTATATACTGTCTTTTTTTAAAAGTTTATTTATTTAAATAATCTCAACACCCAATGTGGAGCTTGAACTCACAGCCTGGAGATCTGTCAGCTGAACCAGCCAGGTGTCCTAAGGCTATCTGTATACTTTCCGACATTCTGCCTACTTGTTTTATCAATTCCTGAGAAAGGAATCTTGAAATCTCCTATTGTAACTATCGATTTGTCCATTTATCCTTTCAAATTGATCAGTATTTTTGCCTCCTGTATTTTGAAGCTCTGTTCTTAGGTGCAGAAACATTTAAGGTGGTTATATCTTCTTGAAGAATTGCCCTCTTATCATAGGTGATGTCCTGTTTTATCCCTGATGATATTCCAATGTCTACTTTGTCTGAAATTAATATAGCTTTCTTTTGGTTCCTGGTTGCATGTTACATCTTTCTTCATATTTTACTTTTAACCTATCCATTTAATTTATACTTACAGCCAGCTTCTTGGAGACACAAAGATACATATTAGTGCTAAAAGCCATGATTCACAATAAAGATATATCATTTATGAATATTTATGTACCAAATAAGACATCAACCACTTTTAGGAAGCAAAAACTACAGGAGATGACACTAATAATGGAGAGATTAATAAACCACTCTCAGTGTAAAAAAGATGAAGTGGACAACAATTAAGCAGGGAGAGAGAGGAGCTAAAGAACATAATCAACTGGGTAGATTTTATGGATATATATATTGAATTCCCTTATAAGAGCAAGTCCACATTCTCTCAATAAACCACAGCACAGGCACAACATTGATCGAGACTAGAACACAGAGAAAATATTCGTAACTTCCATAAAGCAAAAATATTACAAGGAATACTCTCTAATCACAATATAATGAAAGTAGACATTGTTAACAAAACAAACATAGAAAATGTTCTTCAAACTGAAATTAAGAAAACCTACCAAACAACTCTTCAGTAAAATAGAAAATGTAAACTGGCATTATAGAATGTAAAAAATAATTATACTGAAAACACTATATATCAGAATCTACGGAATGCATTCAAAGCAGTGATCAGGGAATCACTATACACTCTCACTATACACTCTTCTCAATAAAAATGAAAGAATGAAAAGAAATGAAATACTTCTCAAAAAAAAACTGGGACAAAAAAATCAAAGTAAACAAAAAATGAATAAGGAAGAAAAAAATAAAGTTAAAAACAGGAATTAATGAAGCAGAGAATGGAAAAAGTAGATTTAATTAATAAAATCGTTGGATTTGGTTTCTTGAAAATTATCAAAATAGTTAAATCAGTAACTAAAGAAAAACAGGAGAAAGTAAAATTGTGTAAAACAAGCAAAGGTAAGAGGGAAGAACTTTAAATAAAACCTAAGATATTATTTTTCATACCTGTATGTAAAAACATTTGAAAACCTTAATTAAGTGCATGATTTCTTATGAAAATGTAGATTACTGAAAATGAGCTTTTTGATTTTTGATTTAGAAAGCTAAGCAGATGAACTTCCATTGAAGGAATGCAGAAGTTTTAAGGCTTTACCCTCACACCAAAAGAAACACGAGGCTCAAATGATTTTACAGGGGAATCCTACCAAATCTTCAAATACCGGTTTGTCCCAATGTGCTGTAAATTATTCCTGAGCATCGAAAAAAAAAGGGGGAGAAACTTTTTAGCTCCTTTTACAAAGCAAGTATAACATGGATATCTAAATTAGAGGAAGTCAATATTAAGAAACTAGAGAACACCATCACCCATGAATATTAATGCAAAAATACTAAATAAAATATTAGCAAACAGAATCCAATACCGTATTATCTAAATAGTACACATGACCATGTGAGATTTATTCCAGGCATGTAAGGTTGGTTTAATAATAGGATATTCATTAATACAGTGTATTTATAGATCTCAGGAAACAAATCATATAATTATCTCCATAGATGCTGAAAAAACTTGTAACAAAATTTACTATTCATTCATGAGTAAAAACATTGAAGAAAATAGTAATTTAATGTGTGACAAAGGTGTTATCTCAAATCACTGGGATAAAGATGGACTTTTTCATAAGAATTTCTGGGAAAACTGGCAAGTCATTTGAAAAAAAATATGTCCTTTCTTTTCACATAAAAGACATGAATAGACGCCAAATGGATTGGGATCCAGATGTCAAAAAATGAGACCATACAAGTACTGGAAGAATATTGGGTGAATTCCAATTTAAATTTGATGTAAGGAATGCCTTCCTAATTGTGACTCAAAATCCAAAGCCAATAAAAGAAAAGATCAATGAATTTGACTACATACAATTAAAAAACACATGGCAAGGAACACTATAATAAAGTCAAAGACAACAGACAAACTGGGAGAAAAATATTTGCAACATACACCATAGACAAAAAGGCTTATAATCTTACTGTATAAAGAATTCTTAAAAATTGACCAACAACAAACAACCCAATATAATAAATGGGTAAAACACAAGACTAGACAATTCACACACAGAGACACATAGACACACAGACACACACACACAGACACACACACACACACAGACACACACATACACACACACACACTTCCTAGCTCTGTCTGCTGAGAGATGTAGGAGCAATGATACCCCAGTAGCAATGAGTACACCTAGTGCCCAGTTCTTGGTTTCTAAATACCTTGCTCCCATGAAAGCAATCAGAGACCCCCGAGGAAATGGTTGATTCCAGACCCGGAGCAAAGAAAATACAAATGAGCCTCGAATATGTTGTGGTAACTAAGAATAAAGAATTGCTCAAAATGATGGGTACATGTCAGTAGGAAACAAGTTCCAAACTAAAAGAGCTCCCAATGGCCAAATATGGTACGATCTGAAAAGCAAAATAAATAATGATAGTATTGGATTATAGTTCACAAAATATAGTAAGTGTACTTGAGTCCATGGTGATGTAAATAATTCAATAAATGGGGGGGGGGGACAGCCCTTAGAGAATGATGCCAATTGATAAATGAAGAAGGAAAGAGGGAAATAGAAAATCACTATTAAAACATTACAATAATAATTGTTGCAGCAAGATCCAGTGGTGGATGTTAAAAGTGGTGGGCAAAAATTTGTGGAGAAACAGATTATTTCCACAGTCTCAAAGTATCTTCCTCAAGGTCTTTATTAATCACAATGGGAAAAGTCATGGCCTTACAGCAGAGAAACCCAGCAGACACTTAGACCAGGTGATCAAAGTTAACGTCAGCAGTGATAACATGTTAGCACCATGAACCCCATTATATGATGCACTAAGGAAGGTGTAGTATTACTTCTTAGATATCCTTACCAGAATCGCATAACCTCAATCTAATCAAGAGAAAATATCAGGCAAACTCAAATTGAAGGACATTCTCAAAATAACTGGCCTGTGCTCTTCAAATACCAAGGTCATTAACATCAAGGGAAGACTTAGAAACCATCACAGATCGGAGGAGACTAAGGTGACAGGACATCTAAATGCAACGTGGGGGGCGCCTGGGTGTCTCAGTCAGTAAGGCATCCGACTCTTGACTTCAGCGAAGGTCATGATCCCAGGGTCGTGGGGCTGGCCCTGCCAGGGTCATGAGGTCGAGCCCCACGAGTGGCTCCATGCTGAACATGGAGCCTGCTTGAGATTCTCTCTCTCCCTCTCTCTCTGCCCCACCCCCACTCGTGTGCTCTCACTCTTCAAAAAATAAAATAAAATA
The DNA here is from genome assembly GCF_027475565.1 of Acinonyx jubatus. Taxonomy (NCBI): domain Eukaryota; kingdom Metazoa; phylum Chordata; class Mammalia; order Carnivora; family Felidae; genus Acinonyx; species Acinonyx jubatus. Next base: position 118,491,506 of record NC_069389.1, read on the forward strand.
AATGCAATGTGGGATTCCAGATTGGACTCTTAAACAGAAAAAAAAATGACATGAGGGGAAAAGTGGTGACATTCGAATGATTTCTTTAGCTCAGTTACTAAAATTGTACCAATTTTAATTTCCTGGGTTTGATAATTTTAGGATGGCCTTGTAAGGTGCTAACATTAGGGGGAAGCTGGGTATAGAGTATATGGCAGCTCTCTGTACTATGTTTGCAACCGTTCCCTATGTCTCAAATCATTGGCAAATAGAAGGTAAAACCCAAAAAGACAGACAAATCTGCCTCCCCTTCTGAAGCCATCTTTCTGATGGGGACAACAGAAAATAAAGCATAAACGTAACAGTTGATTGAAAAAAAAACAACGAAACCCACCTTCCTAGGAAATACTGTGAAAACCTAGGGTCACACACAATCTTAAGCCTTCTCGGGGATAAATGGACTTACATTCCTGCACTTCCGTAGTTTCTGTTTGCTGGTCTGGGTTGCTGTGAGTGGTTCTTTCATGGATCCTTGCTGAGTTTTTGACATTCGTATGAATATACAGAGCCTTAAAAAATTTGAATCAGGTGTGACGAGGACTGAAACTCACCCCTTTCAGTTTCTTTTGATGGAATCCTCTCGAAATCAATTGTCCTTTTCACCCCTTCCAGGAATATATCTCACTGAGGAGATTTCCACTAATGTACATCTCTTAGAAAAGAAGGCAGGGTCTTGGTTCCCAGGAGGAATTGGGCCTGGGGCTTCTGAGGAGACCTTAGTCCAATCTGTGCACAGATCAACTTCTTTCATGTGAAAGTTTAATTTTGAAAATTCAAAGGTAATACAGGGGAATTACAAAAAAATTTGAAAAACACAGAAAAGGAAAGAAAAAATTCACCCAAATCTCATTCCCTCTCCTTCCCCTAGAGACTACTATCTACTTTTTGATGCATTGTCTGTTCTGTGCGGTTCAGGACCATGCCGTGTATGTAATTGTGCAACATGCCTTTTACATTCAGAACACAACAGTTTTTGGGAGTATCACAAACCTTTTGTAAGCATAACTGTAATGATTGAACAGTATTCGTGTGCCTGTGGACCCAATACGTCCCCTGGTTTTGGATGTTTCATTTGCAGACTGACTCCTTGCTAAATGATGCCAGCTATTGGCGAGTTTTGTGGAGAAGTATGTGATGGAGAGGAATGGACACTGGGCTTGAAGCAGGAGACATGGGTTAGAAGTTGGACTCTGTTCCTTATAAGCCTTTCAAACTGTGTTCTGCTCATTTCCCCCCTCTGCTCTTTTCTGTTAGAGGCAAAAATGCCATCACTGATCCACAGTCCCCAGGGTTTCTTCAAGCTCTAACACTCTATGAGAAGAATATTTTAGTTTAAAATTTTTGTGAGGTTTGCAGCAATTTTCAAAATCTTGTCTGTCCCTGTGTCAATGTTGACACTGATATTTACATGTCAATACATCAAAGTTTATATAGGTCATATTTCTATAGTTCAAAATGTCAGGTAATGGCACCCACATGATTTTGTTTTGCCAGTAGGCACATTCTTTGGCACCTGGGAACTCTACAAAACTTTCGAAGATTTATATGTTATCTCCCACGTGTAGAGAAAGCCCCTGTTTATACACTACAATAGCCACATAGTCTTAACCACATTGACTGTTGATTGAAATTCTGCTCATGGTCCAAGAGGAATACCAGGTCTTGATCAACGGACTCGCCTTGAAAAGTTTATTCCTTATTTTACGGTTATCTTCAAGTCTCATTGAGGTTGTGAACTTGTCCGTATAAACTGTCCTGATGCCTCTTCAGACTTAGAAAATGTTAACTGTAAACAGAATTCTTGCAGAAAGGTTTTATCATTATTCTATCAGTGAATTTCGAGGAACTACACTATGTTGAGTGCGATGCATAGGTTCTAAGTGGCTACGTGGAAGCCTGTTAATACAGGCTAATGTATCTGAAAAAATAAAACCCACTCACTAAAAATATGTGTTAGGTTGAAAGCAGGTACTGTAGCCAAAACTGTGGTATGTGAGAATGGAAGGAAACTACCAGGTACCACATCCATCCTTCGCTAGCTCTGGCATATGGGAGCACGAGATTTTTTTTCAAAAAAAGATTTTCTTCACACACACCACATTTATTTCTGACGCATTTGAGCAAAGTAGGCCAAAGTTTGCCTGCTTTGGAGGTAGACTATGGTTGCCATTTGGCCGAAGTGAAACATCTGCTCAAACGCGGCTCAGCAAATCAGAAATGGGAGGGATGAATTCTATCCCGCTAGAAATCAAAAGAGGGATTTGGGAAAACAGAAAGCATGTAGGTCCTGTGTTGGCAGGATTTTCGTAACATTTACTGTGTAAAGTATACCGTGTTGGAGAAAACGCGCATTATTGATGAGATTAATGTAAAACGAAGGTATGGTCAGAGTGTTTCTTTCTTCAGAGCCTGTGGCTTTGTTTTTGGTTTTATTCTTTTTTTTTTTTTTAATTTTTTTTTCAACGTTTATTCATTTTTGGGACAGAGAGAGACAGAGCATGAACGGGGGAGGGGCAGAGAGAGAGGGAGACACAGAATCGGAAACAGGCTCCAGGCTCTGAGCCATCAGCCCAGAGCCTGACACAGGGCTCGAACTCACGGAGTGCGAGATCATGACCTGGCTGAAGTCGGACGCTTAACCAACTGCGCCACCCAGGCGCCCCTGGTTTTATTCTTTAATTGAGAACTACTTTGGTACCTCACACTCAACAGAGCCAGTAGAATTCCTTCCAGGAAGTCAGGCTTTAAATAAGGTAAATTGCATGTGTTTTCTAAGGAGAGCTTGTTGTTTCCCTGTTCAAGCAGTACCATGGGGCAAAGTGTCTACATAACGTGGGACCTTTTGGAGCTGAATGAACACTTGTTGACAGTTACTGACTTAGAGACTGTCAATCCTCAGAACAAACAACAGCCTCAACAATTCTCTTATAGACTGTCGGGTGGAAATTTACACTTTCTCCAAAGGATTATAGTTTCCTTAATTAATAGTTCAAATAACAAGTATTTTATAACGTAATTAAAAAATGGCACAAGATGCAATGGCTTGAGATTTCAGGATGACATGATGTGCGCATTCAGCTGGGACTCAGGAGATGTGTGGTTATGGTCCTGGCTCAGTTATAACTAGCTATATGATCTTGGTGAGCCATCTGGGCCTCTGTTGGGTTAGAGATAATCAGTAAGGTTCCTGGTCGTGTTGATATTCAATGATTCTATGATCTATAAAACTGAATGATGACAGGAAAGCAAAAGGCCATCTTGGGGGCATCATCCTGCCGATAAATTCAAACTTAAGTAAAAAACATCATGCTCTAATAAGTAAGGCCACAAAGTCTAGCGAGCTGACATACGGGAAGGCTAACAGAGGCTCTAGGGTGACACCCTGAAGGGTTGTGGGGGGAGGGACGTGGCCCTCTTCTTGGCTTAGTCTTTCAGAGGAAGTAGCTTTGGACTAGAGGACACCTTTTGATTAGATCCCTGGTAGCAAGGCAAAGTAGACTATTGGGTAGAGATGGGCAGGGCCCCCACTTTGCTTCTTCACAGTAGATCCTGTTATCATTGGCGGTAGCCCCAGAGGTGTGTGATTTATTTAGGTGGCTGTAGGTTTAGGAAAGAAAGGGCCTAAGCGCGGCCACTGGGTAAGTGTTGGAAAGCTTCTCGGCCACGCATCTGCTCCCGTCCAGCCGACCCCAAGTCTCTCCTACATCAGCCTGATCTGGTTCAACTGCTGTGAAAAGAGGAAGGGTGAACCACCAAGTGGCTGGACAGCACGGCCTCTTTGGAGCAGCAGTTCTCAGGAGGTCAGATGATCAGCCAAACTTTCCGGACGCTGATGCCTCTGTCCCCCCTTTCCCCATGGAACAACTGCACTGATTGTTCCTCTGACACCCATCCATGAAACTTTCAGTTAAAAGATGACTAAGTTCTGGGGATCTAATGTTCAGCTGATGTATAGGGATCTAATGGTCGCTATAGATAATGGCACTGTACTATATACTTGAAATTTGCTAAAAGAGTAGATCTTAAGTGCTCACACACACACACACACAACACACACACGCACAAATGGTTACCATATGAGGTGATGGATGTGTTAATTGGCTTGACTGTGATAATCATTTCACGATATATACGAATATCAAACCATCACTTTGTATACCTTAAATATATACAATTTTTAAAAAATGTTTAGTTTTGAGAGAGAGAGAGAGAGAAAGCGTGAGTCAGGTAGGGGAAGAGAGAGATGGGGACAGAGGATCTGAAGTGGGATCTTTTGCTGACAGCAGAAAGCCCGATGTGGGGCTTGAACTCATGAACCATGAGACCATGACCTCAGCCAAAGTCGGACGCTTAACCCACTGAGCCACCCAGGTGCCCCAATATGTGCCATTTTAATTTCTCAATTAGACCTCAGTAAAGCTGAAAGAAAGAAGAGTATGTCAAAGCATGAAGGACTTATCAGTGCATTCCACTTCTTGAAAATAGAAAGGCAGAGCAGCTGAAAGTTTACTGTAGGCAGCCATTTTATTTTTTCTAATGCCATTGCTAAGGATTTGATTCTTAGCAACTTAATAGAAAAATAAAGGTTTCACATGATGCTAAGAACCAGGAAGCTTTAAACAAACACACTGATTTAAAACTCTTAAATGTTTCAATATGAAAATCAATAACCTGAACGCTTTCCAAAAAATGATTACTAAGTAAAAATAAGTTTGTATGTCCTAATATTATTTTGACAGGATCCAAACTTGCAGCTCCTTAACCAGACTCTGTACCCCACGGCGTGTGTGCCCCTTTGCCAAACAAACAGAAACAAAAACAAAAACAGAAACGTGAAGGAAAGCCCTACAAACACAGCCAGTGCACTTAGCACAGCTGATCTCACCTGAGCAGCCTCTGACACAGCAGCCGGAGGGATGAAGAGAGTAGGCATTTGTAGGAGGCTTTTTACCGTTTACAAAGCACTTTCAGAGACATTAGGTTCCCTCTCTCTGGCCACTGGGAAGATGCTTAACTTCCTTCTGGAATCCAGCCCTTCAACCTTGCAGAGTGGGCTCCGGGAAGAGACTCTTGGCACTCACACTGCTGAATGGGTTTATGAGAGCTGCCCAGGGACAGGGCTCTGAGCTCCAGGAAGCGATATCCCAATCACTGGATCAGGATTGGAGATGATTGACCTGGGTAATCGAGGCGACTCTTCGCTTTGCCTCTCTCATCATAAGTTACCAATCTGCATTTGGTCGCGGACAGAGGTGGCGGGTCGCAGGGGGCGGGGGGGTGGGGTGGGTGGGGTGGTGGTGTTGTCTAAAGGGACCTCAAAACAAGGAACCCTAGAATGTCTGAGCGGGAGTGTTTCCAACTCCCTTAATTTATAGACAAGGGGATGGAACCCTCAAGAAGTCAGAGAGAGAGCTGCGGACTCCGTTGTACAGCAGCAAGGTCTACCCAGAAGAGAATTCCCCAGTGCGGTGTCACAGCCAGGCCACCATGCACTCCCCCACAGTCAGCCTAAAGACTGTCTCAAACCTAGATTTCTAATCTCCAGGAAAAAGACCCATCTGAGTCTCCTTAAATGATGAAGCAAGAGTTGCCCCACCATCTTCTTGTTTCCTGTGGCCGGACTGACTTTCTTTAGTCTGAGGGCATCGTTCAGCCAACTGCCTCTCCCCCAGGTCAGCCACGGTTGAGATCCGGGAAATTGCACCATGAGAATTTTTGTTTTTTAATCCAACAGTTAACTGATGCCAATGCAGCCCCCAAGTTCCAGAGTGGTAGAGGCCATGGCAGTGGCCCCGGGGCTATAAACAATAACGTGGTAAGGAGAGTGTATCCTGGGCTTGGAGCCCAGACGACCATGTCTGAGCTTCAGTTGCTCAGCTTTGCCACCGTATGATCTTGGCAAAGTCACTTGACCTGTTTCCTCAACCGTCAAATGAAGATAATGGTCCCTTCCTCGATTCCTCCCCACTCCCTCCTCCCCCCCACTACAGTGAGAGGAAAGCCTTTGCTGGAGTAGAGTGGAGGCTGTGGGGCAGCACGGATTAGACCTGAGCCTTGGCAGCAATCCAACTTGGGGACGACGCCTGGCTGTGGCACTTAGGAGCTCTGTAACCCTGGGCAAGTACTCAGCCTCTGAGAGCCTCAGCTTCCTCTTGCAAGATATGCATAATAGTAGCCCCTACCTTGGAGAGTCCTGGCAAGGAGTACATGCAATAAGGTAGGTAAAATGCTTAGCATAGCTCCTGGTCCATAATAAAAGCTCAGTCAACATCATCTCTTTATTCTTATGCTAAAGATGTACAAAGAGTCACAGGAATGTACCACAGAAAATCGTGACAGCATCACCTTCACTACCGGACACCGAATTAAGCAGTGATTAAGCAGTAAGATAAAGTTAGCGGGAGTGGATATTTAGGACCCAGTAGGCGCCCAGAGCCAGGGACTATGGAAGATTTCTGAGATGGGGTCACCGGCTGCAATAATCAGACAGTCCGAGAGTAGGGACTTTCCCTTGTGATACATGATTGAGGTCCAAAGTCAAAGTGGTAGAACCAGAAGTTGGGAAAAATATTACACATGTGTATTCATGAGGCTCATCCTAAATTCAGAGGGTTGTCCCGATCTAATTTCACATCGACTCCTGGGATTGCCACCCTCACAGAGAGCAGGTGGATAGACCCTGCAGGGACTCGCTACATGTCAGATCCTGTGCTGGGCTTTGACGACACGGACCTGGGCCCTGCCCTCATGTGGCTTCCAGTTTCTGGGAGCACTTGCACGGGACAAATACAGATATTCTGAAGTTAGAAAGGGTCGAAATGCTCCTTCGACGAGAATCATTCTGGATCGTCTCGCCCACATGTGATAATGGCCTCAGATTCGGAGAATCACACTGGTCCCTTCCAAACTCATGACAGCACCAGGCCGCTCTACCGAGGAAAATCCAGTTGCGGAAGGTGACGCTTCCCAAATGGAGCCCACGGAATTCTCTCAAGCAGGCTTCCTCAGATGAGTTGTTACCTTGGTCAGGATTTCCTCCTAGAGAGAGTAACTGGGCCTGACGCACACCAGGTCAGAAACAAATGCTTAATATTTTAAGTGGAAATCGGAGGCATGACAGGATGACGTACGTATCACACGCTGTCTTTGTGTTCATTTCTTGGAACCGACATCAACAGTGAAACTTTCTTAAATTAATCTTAACTGTAGACACTATCTACCAGAACCTGCGTGATGGTGCCTTTACTACACCTGTTAAGAATCAAAGATTTCAAGTTCTTTGAAATGAAGATTAGTACCTGAGGCTCCAAATTAAATTCCTTTAAAAGTAGCTCAAGTCAGGGGCACCTGGTGGCTCAGTTGGCTAAGCATCCCACCTCGGCTCAGGTTGTGATCTCAAGGTCCGGGAGTTCGAGCCCCACGTTGGACTGTGTGCTGACAGCTCAGAGCCTGGAGCCTGTTTTGGATTCTGTCTCTCTCTCTCTCTCTCTCTCTCTCTCTCTGCCCCTCCCCTGCTCATGCAGCGTCTCTCTCTAAAAAATAAATAAACGTTAAAAACATTTTTTTTTAAGTAACTCAAGTCAAAAAATGTCCCTTTGGAAAGTATGAGAATTGGCATTCCTACACAATCAAGCATCTTAAAAAATGATTTCTGGTTTTACCTCAAGAGATTGAGTCACGAAGTGTTTTGATTCCTTTCTCTCTGAAAAGGTGGCTTTCTCTTGGGCCAGTGGCCCTCCCAGGAGGTTCTTTGGGTCAGGGTTTTTGAATAGGGGGGTTCGGTGAGGTGTGGAGGGGGCCTGGTCACAGAGAATAGGAGAAGCCAGCAGAGAGAGGAGGGTCCGAGTTGGAGAGGCTGCAGCTTCTGGAATATTGGGTTGAACTAAGAGTGGTGTGGCCAGATCAGAGAGGGGCTTTTCCAGGCAAAGCCCGGACCACAGCCTGGCCCAGAGGAGTCTTCCGTCGCTAAGATGCCCTGGGGAGTGGAAGAGGAGGGAAGCGAGCTGACCCCAGGGAGTAGGTGGCTGAGCCACCAGTCTGACGGCAGCGGTTGGCTCTGCCTGCGGACAGCCTTTTTCACGTTCTGTTGCTACTGCCCTCCCTGCAACCTGCCTTCCCTTTCCTCCCGCCAGCGCGCCTGAGGAAGCCTGGCTTGGAGGCGTATCTGCAGATCCATAAGGAGCTGGCTTGTAAGGCTCTGGGGCCCCATCAGAGCCCGAGAGGGGCAGGAAGACGAGGAAGGGAGAAGGCCAGCTGCTCCCCACCTGGGAGCCGACAATGCCAGTGAGTGCGTGCTGGGCCTGGGCAGCCTGGCTGGCCTCAGGGACAGCCTGGCCCCTTCCTGCTGCCAGTCTCAGGCCCTCCCCATTCCAGGAGGGTGGCTGGGAGCGAGCCCCTTCCGCCCAGTCCACCCTTCCCCCCGCCTCCTGGTTTCGATCTCTGGAAGAGAAAGCCCCCCGTCCCTTTTCTGAAGCAGCGGCACACCCCACTTGTCTCTTCTCTCCTTCCCGCGGGCACTTCTGTGCCGAGTGCTGCCTCTTGCTGGCTCCTTCTGCTTCTGCTTGGTCCTCCCGCTGATTGGGAAGAAAGTGCACCAGTGGGGTGATGGGGGGGCTGCAACTCTTAAAGGAGCAGCTTTATTTCGGTAGGAAATGTATTTCCCCAGCACTTTGTGTATATATTTTTGTCTTTCCACAATCAATATAATCTGGTGAGAAAAGTGAATACACAGTGACCATTATCACCACATTTAAATGTTAATTGTAGACGTTCTGGTTTTCCTCTAAGGATTTTCTAGCAGATCGAGCACTAGCCCAGGCAACAATCATTATTAGCAATCAGATCCAATTTGGGAGTCATTTACTGAGGGCACCGAGGTTGGGGGCCACGGATCTGAGCAGGGCAGTCCCTGGCCGCCTCAAGGGCTCACAGGCTAGGGCTGAAGACTGGAATTCCCACGAACAAACAAGCCCCAGAGAGAATCTGAAAATCGCCTGCACCAATTTTGCCCATAGCTCTTCTACTCTGGAGTCTTTGACCAGAGGAGTTCGCAAGAAGCCAAACCGATAAGACGATTTGAAATGTAGTCTTCCCATGGCTGCTCGTTGGGCTGGTGTGCAGTCAGCTGGTATTTGTAAAGAACTCGGTTTTGTGCAAAATAAACATTTGAGCAGGGCCTTCAGTGGATGCTGGTGTAGCCATCTCAGTGCCTGGTTTCTGTGTGTTCCTGCCGTGCTTTCTTTGTCATACAAAGATTGCAAAAGAGGTGACCCTCCGGCCCCTTGGAGTTCAGATTCTGGAGTTCAGATTCTGAAGGCGTCCATTTCTTCAAAGCTGTGGCACTCTACCTCATTTAGTCGTACACGGGCTTCCCAGTGTCTGGGTCCAGTGCAGTTCCCCCTCTAGGAGAAATGTCACATCTTGAGCAGAGTATCCAGTCTCAGTGCCTCCGTTCCTCCTGGGGGGGGGGGGGGCGGGCGGGGCGGGAGGAAAGCAAAGCTATCTGGATGATTTTGAGAATGTGAGATAATATTAGGGAAGCACAGTCACACAGAAAGGAGAATGGCCAGAGTGGCAAGAGCCAGATGGCCGCTGGATCAAGTCTCTGTTTTTACGGATGAAGAAAATGAGCCCCAGAGAAGAGACTTTGCTCAGTCACAGAGTCGCTGATAGGATCAGAACTGGCACCTTGCTCCTACTGCTGTTCCTAAGAGAGTCCTAGACTTAAGCTTTCATTAATGCACTTACACGATTCCCTCTGTATAACCACACGAAGGAGGCAAGGGAGATGTCTGGGACTCCAGAGTACTACCTTTCCTGAAACGCCACAGCCGGGTCCCGCCCCTTCCGACACCCCTGGTCCATTTCGAGGCCAGGAAGCCTTCCCTGAGGGCATTGGCCAAAGGGAGGCACCCTGTCCTGGAGCGCCACTAGAGGCTTGCGCGAGGGAGGAAACTGCACCTGGAGAGGAAGATTCTCCGGCCAGAAGGGAGCCGGGCCGCCGGTGGGTGGGCTCGTGGGCACACATCCAGCGCCTTCCCCATTTCCCAGAGGAGGGAAGAGCATTAGTCCTCTGGCCCGGCACGTGGCGGCTGTGCGGGGAAGGTGGTAGTGCAACCGAGTTTCCCAGCGTCCTGACCCCGCACCCAGAGTTCACGCAGGGGCCGCCACTCACGCCCACCCTTGCAGCCCACGGGATCCAGGGCCCGGAGCTCGCCGACCTACCGGGTGCGCACCGCGCCCGGCAGCCCGGCACGGCACTGCGGCACGCCCGGTGACACGATGAAGGTGACCGCCTTCTCCTTCCCGGCCCCGCGTGCTCTGCGCCGCGGGCCCGAGGGATGCTCGGGCCCGCCAAAGTTTGCTCCGGCGCTCGGGAGCCGGAGCAGAGTCCCCGGGGCTGCGGGGGTCGACCCCCGTCCCCGCGGCGGTTAGTGCGCTCTTTTCTGGTTCCAAACAGTAACTCCCGCGGTGGGAGTGGGCGGGGGTTCGGAGGGGGGGCTCCCTCCTCGGAGCCTGTGCCCCGAGCGCCCCCCTCCCCTTCCCGCACCCCTGCGGGGCCGCCCCTCGGGCTCGGGCCAGGGTCCCCAGCTGGGCGGCCGCTGTCACCAGCTGATTTTGACAGGGTCGGGGGGGTCCCGGGCGGCGCGGGCGGGCGCGGCGAGCCCCCTGCCAGATCCCGGGCCGATAACGTGCCGGCTCCATGTCGCGGCTTCGGGCTGCCCAGGCTCCGCCCCCTGTGAGTGTGTAAGTGTGTGATGCTGCCGCGGCCGCCGCCGCCGCCTGTGCAGCCGCCGCCGCCGCCGCCGCCGCCGCCGCCGCTGCCGCTGCCGCCCCGGCTGCCGCGCCGCGCCGCGCCGCCGCCGCTACCCCGGCCGCCCCCGCCGCCGCCGCCCCGCAGCCCGCCAGGCGGGCGGCCCCGCCGGCCCGAGCCCCCCAGCGCCTGCCGCCGCAGCGTCGGGGCGCTGGGCGCGCGGGCAGCCGCGGAGCGAGCGGACCCGAGCGGGCGGCCGGGCACTCGCCCGCCCGGTGCCACCGCCGCCGCCGCTCCGGAGCGCAGGACCGGGCACCGCCGGCGCCCGCCGCCGCCGCCGATGCGGCCTGGGCACTTTTAGCCGGGCGGGAGGGCCGGAGAGCCGGGCCGCCGAGAGCAGCGAGCGAGCCGCGCCGAGAGCCGCGCCGACCCGCCGCGAGCAGGGACGGACGCCCGCCCGCCGCCGCCGCCGCTCGGCCGCTATGGATCTATTCGACTTTTTCAGGGACTGGGACTTGGAGCAGCAGTGGTAGGTGTTGATCTCTGCCTTCTCCTTGCGACGCGGGTCCCCCGGCCGGGGCCGGGCTTTTCGCCTTTGTTAAGAGGAGCCGGGGCTGTGGTGGGGGCGCCCCAGACGCCCTCCCACTTGCTCCCAGCCACCTCTGGCCCCGCCGCCGCGACTCCTCTCGCGCGGGCGCCCGGGTGGTGGTGGGGGTGAGGGGAGGTGGCGGCCGCGGGTGGGATGCGGGTCCCGAAGGCGTCGTGTGGCGCTCCAAGTCCGAAGAGTTGCCTGTGGCCCGGATGGGAGCCCGCGCCGCCTGCGGGCCGAGCCGCACGACCCCCGCGGGGATCTTCCCTGCGCACCCACCGGCCCGGCCCGTCCCCCGGCGCACCGGATCCCGCCCGGCCGAAAGGCTTCAACTTTCTAGGTGTCGAGCGCCGGCGGCCGGCCGCGGGGACCGGCAGCGGCAAGGTGCCGTCGGCCGCCCTCCTCCGTGTCCGCGACCGCCTCCCCCGCCGCCGCCGCCACCTCGGTCCCCGCGCGGCGCGCACACCTTCCCCCGCCGCTCGCGCAGCACAAGTTCCCCGCACGCGGGTGCCTGCTGGCCTCGCGGGCCGCCGAGCGGGGGACCCCGGGTCCGGGCCGACTTCGGCGTTGGCTCTCAAGGCAGGGATTTTGAAGTTAGTCCCCCGAAGTCTGCTGCTCCGACGTCTGTGCACATTTAATTACCGGCCGGACCCCTGTCCGCCCCCACTGGGAGGCAGCCGCAGGTCTGTGTGATGGGCACCCAGCTCGGATTCAGAGGGTTAGTCGGCTCTTCCCCAAATACCGTAAACTTGTCGCTGAGAGCGTTTTGAAAGATGGTGCAAAGGTGACTGGGGAGCCGGAAAGTTGTTACCGCGTGCCGTGCGCGCGCGCGTGCATAAATAGTGATATACATATCTATTAACTTTTTAAAAAACTCCACCTTCTGCCATAGGCATTATTGTTGTTAATCCGTCACAACATTTTAACATACCAATTGCCGCCCCCCCCCCCCAGCCTGTGGCTTGAGAAGGGGTGAGGATGCGGCGGCAGCGATTTACAATTGCATCTTGGTTATTGCCTTTTTAAATGTAGTTAGGATAATCTACAATACAGACCGGTGGTGCGAAATCTTCTGCGATGTTAAACTGCTAGCAGCCGTTGGCTATGAATGCTGTGTATTTTTACAAGGATTTCCCTTGCTGATGTGATATTTTAGGCAATTTCCTTCTTTAGTAAAGGGTCATACTCTTAGCCAATAGCTTCATTATGCCAATCGTGAGCCCTTTAGTTGCAAATCCAAGATAATCAGAACTTAAATACATTTTCTTTTACAGCAATTCCGGGTAAATCCTTGCAGCCACAAATTACACTGTATCAGTATTAATCGGTAAGGCATTTTTGATACTATGCAAGGTTTTATCAACCCTGCAGAAAAACATTCTGTTACGGTTTTTAATAACCGTGCTGTTATTTAAAAGTAAAGATCACAATAAAATTACTCCTCAATTAAATATTATGCTCCTGCACACAGCCTTTACTCTGCTTCACTAATTTATTTTGCAGACAACTGATAACCACAGCATTACCATTTGCATACAATTTGCCTAATATATGGTGTGGGTAACATCATTAATTTAACAGACGTTGTTATAATTGATTTCGTGGGTGTAGTTCAAATGTTAAACATATCCAGGGTATTAGGTTTTAAAAAAATGTGTTTCTTATATTGTTTTAATTTCAGTTTAATCTTAGACACATGCAGTTGCATATTTAAAGGGGATGGGCTCTTTTCATTTCTTTTTTCAGAAAGACACGCCCCCCCCCTTTGGGGACTATCATTTCTTTTTTTAAAGAAAAGGCAAAACCTTTTTCCTCCAGTTTTGTAACTATGCCACATGCAGACTTGGACACTCTGTGGATATTATGTGAAATACGGATGAATTAGTGTAACATATCTGCATAAATAAGCTGGCCTTTTCCCTCTGTGCCCATGTGCCAGGAAAATTTCTCCTTCTTACTGTTTGATTGCGAGGGGCAAACTTCCTTATGAATCTGTTTGTAAACATTTGTAATGTGGGTTGTGCATCTGTCTTGAACCCCCCCCCCCAAAAAAAAAGGAACATAAACGTGACAATAGCGGATGAACTAAAAAAGCTTCATACTGCCTTGAATGGAAATCTGTACTTTTCCAAACTCTGCAGACATGTAGGGCACACCAATTATATGTTCATTACCTGTTTACTTCCTTTCCTGGGGAGTAAGTAGCTGCTTAGAGTGCTGGCATCCATTCTTCCCCCTCCCCCCAGAAGGTCCAAGGAAAAAGGCTTGGGCCAAGTGAAGGGTCTCATTTACATAGTATCTTTCCTCAACCTTCACTTGTAGACCTGAAAACTCTGAGCTGCCTCTAGTGCAACCCTAGATGTCTGACAACAAATGGATCAGGCCAGCTACAAAACAAACTCATTTACCTAGACTTAATGAAGGAAGACTTTACGTACACAGGCATATGTGTTACTTGCAAACACTTGACTACAGTAAACAAAAAGTACACGCCCATTTACAAACACATTTGTCAGAATGAATGCAAATGGGAAGGATGGGGCATGAAAGACGATGTGCTGGGTCTCGGAGTGCTGTGTGCCTAAAGGAACATATCCCTGGATTTCACAAACTGCCCGTGTATCTTAATGGGTGGTGCTCTGGACTCGACGAAAGGGTCAAAGCATAAGTTCTTTAAGATTCTTGGATGAATGGGCAGTGTTCACCTGAGTCTGAATTTCATATGAACCATTCTGTGAAAGAAGAGGAAGGTGCAGGTGTCTGTCTGTGTGCACCAAACACACCATTGCTCTCAAGTAAAAGAAAAAAGAAAGGAACAAAAAATGAAATTTTACAGCCTGAGCCATTCTATCGACTTGCCTCTGGTAACTCAGTAAATGAATTCTTGAGGTGTCTGGAGATCTTGTGGCGAGATTTGGCCTTGTTTACCAGCCGTGGGGATGTCATTAATCCCCATTTAAGAGGGGATAAAAGCAAAATCGGAGGGGCTACAAAGTGTCCCGCCTTTCAGTCCTGTGAGCACCCCCCCGTATTGATTAGGTATGGCTTTGTGACAGGCCAAGGTCCTCTGTGGCGATGTTTATCTTTTCATTATTAAAAAAAGAGGGAAGGAGAGAAGGGCCGACAGATAGAGACAGGGGTGCATCCTTAAACATAAAAAATGGAAAGAAAGCCACCAGGCTACCAAAATCAAAGTGTGAAAAAGTCTAGTGAAGATTGTGGTGAGGCACTTGTGACCCAAGGCCGGCAGCAGTGGTTTGTAGTTTTTAAGTGATGTCTCACAAGTAGCCTAATTAGAGGCCAGCTCGCACACGGGCAGTTACACAGGAAGAGACTTAAACTCACTAAACCGTTATATAAATAGAAAGTTCAAAGGTCTGTGTGGGCTGTCAAGGCTGGGAAGGGGCCATGTGCAGGCCAGGCTTCTCCTCCTCCCGCGAAGGCGGCCCCGGGGGCCTGGCCCATCGGCCCCTGCCTTCCCCAGCCCTCCTCGACCCTGCGGGGGAGGGGGAGACCCTGCTCCGCTCTGCAGACAAAAGTGAACTGTTTCACGTCCAGCCCGCCCGGCCCGTGCGCGGCAACAGCCCGCCAGCCACTGCCAGCCGTGCGCGCACAGGTCTTCCGAGGCCCCTCCGGCCGCAGTCCTTCGGGAGCGTGGTACAGACCTGCTCCTACGTGGGAAGATGTGGGAGGGAGAGAGCGCGCGCCAAGGGGTGGCAGCACCGTGGGGGCGGCGGGGCAGGGACCTGTTCAGACCCTGGCCTACAGGTTGCCAGGGTTTGTGGTTCTCTACCTGCGTCCATTTGTCTCCCCCCTCTCTGTTTGGCTTCCATGAAAAAGGAGCCGGTCTGCGGTCTGTTTTCTTTGCTAGTACAATATGCATTCTCCAGAGTGCGTGAGCGTTCGTTCAGCAAACCGTGGCGGGGGTTGAGGCTCTTAAGGGAGTGTATGGATGGGGAGGCTAGACCGGAGGCCGTGAAATTAGCCAGGGCTGAGGTCTCCTCCGCAGCCCCGCCAAGCCCTCCAAAGGATAAAAGCTATCTCGGTAAATCTGAAAAAGGCACGTCTATTCGACAAGAAAGAAAATTGTCTCATGTTAGAAATCAGTTTAATGATACATGAATTGTTTTGCTAATGATTCAGTCAAGCGTTTAACAACTTTAAAATATACAAATCAAGATTGAAAATGACTACCTCAAAAATGAATCTGTCATTATAGACATAAACGAGATTCCAAACATTTAAGCATTTTGTAGATGGGTAAAAATTATATTGTATTTAAACATGCTAATTATTGTTGAATAGAAATGGCTTTAATGCGCTGAACCTTTATTTCATGCTCATTATTCTTAGCTAAGACTATTTCTTGCATGCAAAATTGGCACATATTTAATGTAATTTCAGAATCATAAAGGTCCAATAAAATGGCCATCTCTGGAACAATCTAGAAGCTCTTGCCCTATGGGCTTGTAGCTCCTACCTCAAAAAGTGAAACTGCCACACAGTTGATTAGCCTGTCCTGTAGACAAAACAATTGGTACAGGGACAGCATTTTTCACTTTTAATTTTGTCTTTTTCAGATTGTTGTGGGATAAAGAAAGAGGTTTTAAAAACTTGTTTACTGATAATGGGAAGAAATGCATTGCTGTTGACACCACAACTTGAAGCAACCTTTTGGAGTGTGTGTGTGTGTGTGTGTGTGTGTGTGTGTGTGTGTGTGTGTTTCACCTGTGCGTTCTAGAACGCATCGTCATCATTGCTACTGTGATTGGAGTATTTACTCTGTGCCCCAGGCATCACCGGATGCTTTAAATAGTCAATCTCACTTTATCCTTCAGACGTCTTTATGGGATAGGACCTGTTACGCTCTCTGTTTTACAGATGAAGTAATGGAATCACTAAGCTACTTGGTGATACAATCCAGGTTCTGCCTTAGATGGAGTTGACCCCACAGCCCGCACCATTGACAGCTGATACCTTGTGCGAGCCTTTTCAAATGTGGGATACTTTCCCATATGTCACCTCATTTAGTCCTTGTAATTTAGAATGTTCAGGTGTTATTCCCATTTTACAGATGAGCAAACAGCCCTAGAGAGGTCGTTTGACTTGCTTACGGCCACACAACCTGGTTAGTAGTAGAGCTAGGTAAGAAATCCACATCTCCCAATTTCCAGGTCAGGTGCCTTGCCATGAAACCTCATTGCCTATTATTTATTGTTACTGTACGGGCCTGAGCATTTAGCCATCACTGAAACAAATGGATTGGATTGTGTATATCATACTTGTGTAAAAAAAAAAAATTGGTGGAATTAGCATGTAATTGACTAGGCATGGGACTCTGCTTTTTTCTTTTAGATAAAAAAAGAACAATTTATGTACTGATATAATCTCTTAGCACTTCTTTGATGGATGCCCCTTTAATGAAAACCTGTGAATGGCAAGATATATATATAAAAAGAGGCAAAACTCAAGTCCTTGGGAACTGTCCATTTAAATTTGAATGCCTTAATTGTGAAGATTTGATACTTGATCATAAAGAAGATCATAGGTATATTTGGATCCTCAAAGCTGGGACTAGGAGGTGGATAACATTTCTTCCCAAAGCTTTATAACTTACCGTATCGGTTGTTTGATGTGATCCTCACCATAACCTTGTGGGTTTGTCAGGACTGAGACTGTTAGCTTCATTTTGTAGATGAGAAAACTGAAGTTCAGAAAGGTTAAGTGACTTGCTTAAGTTTACACAGTCAGTGGAGGCCCTAGGATTTGTGTTTATGGCTCTTTTCACTGCGTTACTGCTGTTGCATTAAGTCGTCGATGTCTAAATATCCACACTGCTTCCTAGGGCGTGGTGTATCACCCTCTTGCATCATGTAGCACAGTGCCTTTCCCATCACAGGTGCGCAATAAACATCTGTTGATTGATGTTACAGCCCATCAGCTCAAAGAGTGTCCTATGCAAATGCTTGAATCTTTCAAAGATAAAAGTTGCTCAGTAAATCCTGGTGATAATACTGGCCCTCTGCCTCTTGGATAGTGGTTTAATTGTCTGTAATCTTCTTGAAGATCTCGGAGCCAGTCTGGCCTCTCTTACAGAAGGTAAGAACAAGGAAGAAGGGTTACGAAAGAAACCTAGGCAAGGAAGAGGCAAAATTGGAACCGATGTTATTTATGGGTACGATGTTTTAGAAAATAGAATTTCTCTGAACTCTCAGATATGCGTAGAACTGAAAACCCCAACTTTTAAAGCATGGGATACAGGAGTTAACGGACTAGGATTGTGTCTCAATCCGTACGGAGAATATTAAAGAAGAATGTGTGACAAAAACCTGAAGGAATTGAACGGTCGGAGGTTGGGATTCCTCCAGCTTTCCTTGAATTTCAGCCTTTCTGACTTGTATTTCATCATGAGAAGGCTGTTTTTCTACTTAACTGTAGCAGATCCACGCCATAAATTATCATGACTGTTAAACAAAGGTCCGGCGCTAGGTTCCTCTAATGTAAAACTTTTATGTTGCACTTTAATGAAATTTTATATGCATGTTCAAAGCAAGGTACACTTTGCGCTGTGGAGAGGGCGATGCTCTGAATTGTTGAATTTATTTTAAAGTAAATCTTTTCGATGACCTTAGCTGCTAACATCCACCCACTTACTGAGCTGCGAGAAATTATCTGAGGGCTTAAATAAAATGGCATGATTTAAGCAGGGCTGACAATAGCACTACAGCTAGAATCTGATTTTGATTATGGAGTGCTCAGTTTATGGAACGCTATTTTTTTATATACCTGTGCATTTTGCTTCATTTGAAAAAGAACGCCAGCCAGTGATTTAAAGTAATCTTTGATTTGGTTCTTCAGTAGGCATGTGCTGGTGTATGAGGGTATAAAAGCCACACGTTGGGAAATAAGCTAAGGAAAGAGGTTTTGGTTTCAACACAAGCTCAAAATCCCTCATCTGTTTATTTTTTTCAGCATTCCCTTGGCTGGAAAAAAGGAAAAGAAAAAAAGACGTTACTTCCATCCTATAAAGAATGATTCACTTTGTTACATTTCCAAATAATAGTTCTCTGTATTGTCTATCGTCTTCAGAGAAAACCAGATCTCAGTAGCGGATACTGGTTCGCTCGGTGGCCTTGATTAAACTGTATTCCTGGAGTCTGAATTTTGTGTTCTGTAGGCAACATGTCTCCTGGAAATAGCATCAAAATGGTTTCGTTTTTGTATAAATAAAAAGTAAAACCCTATTTACCTCATAGTAATGCTGCACTTGCTTTAACACTCATTGCAAGAAGTTTCTTCGCGTCTGATGTACTCTGGGTCTTCAGGTCTGTAGTCTGGTTCGATCAAACCAACCAGCCAGAAGGAACGTGTTATGAGGTCAGTTTAACCTTCTGACGGTGGCAGTATGTACATGACGACCTAACCATCCAGTGAACAACGAAACATGCAATCACAGAGGCTTTACTTCTCCTTCCAGCATGCCAGTCAACTAATTTTTTTAAATAAATTAATTTTCCAAAGGGACTGGTTGTTTTCATGCCAGGTCGGCACAGCCACAGTAACTAAATTAAATTCCAGCATTGATGGATGTTTCTGACGAAGTGCCATGGAATCATGGAGAGGTCTCATCAATTAGCCATTATTTATTTGCTGGCAAAAGGCTTGGCTGTGGTGTGCACAAATTAATCAATTCCTCGAACCTAATGCTTCAAGACTGGAGGGCCCTTCAGAGTCACGTGGTCTAGCCTCTTCATTGTACAGATGAGGAGACCGAGGCACAGGATGGGACAATGCCTTGCCCAAGGACATACAGTCAGTAAGGGACACAGCTGGGGTCGGGAGCCCTCATGCCCTAGTTCAGTGTTTGTCAGTTCTAGCAAGAACTGTTTTCAGGCATGCCTGGGTGACTCGGTCGGTTAAGCACCTGACTTTGGCTCAGGTCATGATCTCACGGTTTGTGGATGAAGCCCTGCATCAGGCTCTCTGCTCTCAGCACAGAGCCTGCTTCAGACCCTCTCTCTCTGTTTCCCTCTCTCTCTGCCCTTCTCCTCCCCTCCCAAGAAAAAATAAACATTAAAGAAAAGAACTGCTTTCACTGTGTCCCTACTCTGTGCCCAGCACACTGCTAGGCAGTCACTTTTAGGGGGAGATGAAAGGAACGTAAAGATGAGCTCTGGCCCCGCTGACGTGACAACAGAATGGAGAACGAGATCGGGGGAAATAGTGTGTCATGGGTGTGAGTAAAATAGGAATTCAGGGAGAGCGAGTGTGTGAGCTAGGATAGGAGAAGCGGTCGTCATCAGGACCCATGAAACTCGTTGAGTACTATTAGCACGGGCCAGAGTGGACACGGAAAGCCAGAAATGTGGATTGTTTGGATGGCCAGCCAGAAATGGGGATCGTTTGGAGGGCCGGCGGCAGCCCACATTCAATATTAAGCAATGGTTTTGGCCCCGGAGTTGTCTGGTTTGACGGGATGAGCGTGTGCGTGTGACCTACCGAAGTTACGTTGTGCCGCACGAATGGCGTATTTTCATGCACATTGACCGCCATTGACTGGGAGACAATTGCAGAACTCTTGACAACTATGCTGACTCTCTGAATTATGGAAATATTGGTGCAAACGCTCTTCAAAGAAATCCCAAATCAAAGTTTGTTTTCCCGAATCGGTTGAAACAAATGTTTGTAAATTGGCACAGTGGCCGACAAAAGAGCCGTTTTCAAAAGAGGCACGTGTTGTGGCTCTTGAGATGTGCCCAGATATCTCTCTTTGGTTCTTTCTCCGTTTTTCAAAAAATAATTAACTCATTTGTCTGGAAGGTGCCTACCGGTATTTTGACTTCTGTGTTTCCTTTCCCTAAAGAGCGAGTTGGTGCCTGGGGATTTATATCTGTGTTTCTGATTAGTTCTTTGACCACCAGATAATTCTTGGTCTGTCTCATCCTTCAGGTCTCAGCTAGGTCTCTGGGAAGCCTCTAGCTGCGGTCCTCCTCATCCTCTGCCCACCAAACTCACATACTGATGTCCTCTCGAGTTAGACTCTCCTCCTCTGAACATACTTCTGACGTACTTGAATTGTTTTGGGGGGGTGCGCATATATCTTTTATTTCTGTATTCCTGGCGTCTGAGCCATAGTGGTAGCCTAATGCAGCCATGCGGAGTGTAGCATCATTCATTCATTCATTCATTCATTCATTTATGCCGAATTCCTTTGGGCACTTTGCTCGGTCTCAAAATATTAAGTCTAGGCATCGTAATAACAATCGAACTGAAGATAATAAGTAGAGCTGACGTTTCCTTTGTGAAGGGCTCTGGTTTGCGTTATCTGATTGCCCGATTTTACAGGGCGGAGAGACTGGGACGTGGTGGTTCAGTGACTTGCCCAAGGTCACGCAGGTAGTGTATTGCAGAGCTGAAATGAAGCCTTAGCTTCTCTGCTAACCCGTGACGATACCCTGAGACACATGCTAGAATAGTGGCAAGACACTGCATGTTGCGGAGCACAGCCGGGGATGGGGCTGATGGGGCCTTTCTCGCTCAGCTCTGGTACTTACCTGTGGGGTTGGGTTTGAAACCATAGCCAAACAGGAGATGTAACTGACCTGATCTCTTACACAGCAAGACATTGCAAGATTGTGCTCCTCTTGGGTGTAAGCAGCAGATTGGGTGTTTGGGAGGGAACTGGACTGATCTGTAAACTTTAACTTAATTCAGACTCGGGAAGCATGAACTCAATGAGGGTGGATTCTGCTTTCTTTTCTTTTGTCCACTAGTGCATCGGCAGTGCCTAGAACCTTGTCTGGCACGCAGTAGGCGCTTGATTACTTTTTGCTGAACAAATAAATGGATTTCTCTACAATAGCCTGCTTAATGCTGTGTGTGGTCAAATTTGTGAAGAGATAGTTCAGAGGAGCAAGAATGAGGTCAAAGAGAAGAGCTAAAATCACAATGGTCAGACAGGTAGGTCCAGGTAGGTACATTGCCTTACCTTCAATAGATGTATTCTTGAAATAGCATGCCTATTAACATTTTATCAGTTAAATGATCTCGATGTGCATCTTGCCTGCCAGGAATCCTGTGGGGACTTCTTTATTGATGAGAATAATTGCTCCCAAATAGCCCCAAGCTTATCACTTTTGTGATTTTAGGCTTTTACATATAGCTTCTCTCCCCCCGCAAGTTATACCTACATTTAATATCTACAATAATGCTATGAGGGTAATTGTGCCCACTTAAAAAAGAAAACGTGTCTTAACTTATTACCATCATTGGATGAGGCTTTCGTCCAGTACCAAGTGTGTGTGTGGGGGGGTGGGGGGAGGCGAAGAACTCGCCTTCAACATTTGCTGAGTATTTTTCTCCACGCTTTAATAGCATTGTCTCCTTTGTGCCAGATGCCTTGTTTGTTTGTCTGTTTTGTCTTTCTTTTCTTCTTCTTTTTTTAAAAAAAATAGTTCCTGCTTTGGAGGCTAACCTAGGATTTGGGTTTTCCTAACATATTTTTAGACTGAACACATTTTCTATTTAAGCCTCTGGAGGATTCAGATTACAATTTCATCCCAAGGATGTGCAGAAAAGATTCCATATGTTCCGTAAGATGGTTCGATAGTCAGGGTAAGAGAACCAACATTTGCAGAGCATCATGTCACATGCTTTGCACACATCACCTCTTGAATAAGCATCCCAGAGATAGGTGTTCTTACCCTTGCCTTCACAGAGTTCAAATCATCTGTGTCTGAGCTGGACATAATAGAGTTTGATGGGTGATAAGGAGCATCTTTTCTTGTGTGTCTTGGCCGTCTGTGCGTCTTCTTTGGAGACATGTCCGTTCATGTCTTCTGCCCATTTTTCTATTGCATGATTTCTTTTGGGGGCTGAGTTTTATAAGTTCTTTATATGTTTTGAATACTCACCCTTTATCGGATGTGTCATTTGCCAAGTTCCATTGAATGATGAATGGATAAAGAAGATGTGAGGTATATATGTATGTATGTATGTATGTATGTATGTATACACACCCACACCCACATACACACACCCACACAGAATGGAATATTTCTAAGCCATAAACAGAACGAATGAAATCTCACCATTTGCAGCGACATGGATGGAGCTAGAGAGGATAGTGCTAAGTGAAATAAGTCAGTCATAGAAAGACAAATACCGTAAGATTTCATTCACATGTGGAATTTAAGAAACAAAGGAAGAAAAAAAGAGAAATTAACAAACAGACTCTTAACTACTGACGGTTCCCAGAGGGGAGGTGGGGGGATGGGTGAAATAAGTGACAGGGATTAAGGAGGGCACTTGTGATGAGTACAGGTGTTGCATGGAAGTGTTGAATCACTACATTATACACCTGAAACTAATATTACACTGTATGTTAACTCACTTGAATTAAAATTAAAACTTAAAAAAAATAGAGTTTGATGGGCAACTTCAAAGTATATAAAATAATCTTGGAAAAAACCCTCAAAACATGTTTGTATTGTTTTCCCAGTGCAAAATGAAACACGACACAATGCACATTGAAGAAGACAAGTAAAACAGGATGAAGAAATCTAGGACATTTTAGTGCAGATGAAACACACGAGTGGTTAAATTAATCATATACTAAGACACATACTAGGAGGAGAGATAGTAGGGACTTGTGGGTCTTTACTGAATTAGGGCTCATCGTCAGAAATGAAACATATCTGAGTCATAAAGATCCCGGAGAAGTGCAGGAGCCACCGTGGACCTTTTACAAAAGTTAGCTATTAAATATTAACTCTGTCCCTTTTGCTGCAATTAGGCATCTTGGCCCATTGGTTTTGAGGTTCTGTAACAGTTGAAACGTAAGCAGCGCACATATATTCAGACTGCAAGTGGGAAAAGTTCCCCTCAAGAATGATGAAGACCATTTTCATTGGATTTTGATCAGCATTTTACCCAGAAGTCACAGGGAAATGTCAATGGGCGCTCTAAGGCCATTGAAAATTGACACGAGCGCCTCACTTCTGCTACCCAGGCTTTTGTAAACAATCGCTGTTACTCATGTATTTTGAACAAAAAAATAGAGATTTGATGACCCTTTTTCAAGGGGCTCGAAAAGTTAAAGTGAATTCTAAATGTAGATTAGTAGCGAATGATGACAGCCAAGCCAGTTTTACCCCAGTTGATTAATTTATAAGCATACTGGGCAATGATTTTAACCAACAGCTATGCAGAGTAGAATCCTAATGGGAACTGTCTGTTAAAAATTACGTAAAGTAGGGCATTTGATTTATTTCATAGTTTCTCAAAGCTCAATTTTAACTTCATACAAAATAATGCATTAGTCACCCGGGATAAATGACACATTGAATGAAGTTGTGATTTTGTCTGCTTCTCCTAATCTGATTTAGCACAGGATTACATCTGGCTTCGTGGTTTATTCCTATCCTAAACATTTGCCGGGGAGGGAGGGATGGGAGGTGGGATCTGTGTATCTCCTGTTCCATATCTCATTAGATGAGGCTGGGCCGTATAGCCCTGGCCCACCCTAGCCACAGGGAGGCAGATGGAAGGATTTATAGACACAGCCCCTTTAATAC
Source organism: Acinonyx jubatus (assembly GCF_027475565.1). NCBI lineage: Eukaryota > Metazoa > Chordata > Mammalia > Carnivora > Felidae > Acinonyx > Acinonyx jubatus. The sequence goes on from NC_069389.1 coordinate 118,515,462, forward strand.
ATGATGAACCGACAGATTTCAGTTTTGGTGGTAACCAATTTGAGATTGGTTACATTTTCAGACCTGGAATATGTATTATTATAAAGTATCTTTTTTAATGTTTATTTTTGAGGGAGAGAGAGAGAGAGAGGGAGAGATTGGAAGGGGCAGAGAGAGAGAGGGAGGCAGAGGATCTGAAGCAGGCTCTGATGTTAGTGCAGAGCCCACATGGGGCTCGAACCCACGAACCACGAGCTCATGACTTGAGCCGAAGTCGGACGCTCAACCGACTGGTGCCCCTAAAGTACCTTTACTAAAGGAACACAAATCACTAAAATTCATGAAAACAAGTTAGAATGTGAGAGACCACCAGACTTGGCCTAGGTGCCTAATTCCAGCCCCCATCTCCAGTCATGCCTTTCCCCTCGACCCTGCGGCTGGGGAGTCTTTTCTGTGGACCACGAATGGGGTAGTGGTTGCCCCAGGGGAGCACATCCCTCTGAGCCTTACAGTGTCACCCCACATTCAATTGCCGTGCCAAGACCTGCCAACTTTTTCTACTCTGATCACTGTTATCGCCATCTTTCATTGGGTTCTTTGCCTTCCTGGAAGGTGGAAAGGTGAATTTGTCCGGCGGAAAAGCTCTGAAATCTGTTTGGCCTGCAGTGGCACACCAAAATTAGAAGAGCCGGGAGGTTTTACATTCATGGCTGACTGGAAATATGCGGGCTTATATTTTTAAGATGTAAAAAACATGACTAGTAGAAAGTTCATAGAACTTCATGGACATCAAATAACTCTTAAAAACAGGTAAATGATGAAGTATGGGGTACGTTTCCCCTAAATTGAACGTAATCATAAAAATTCAGGGAAAAGCAATATATTCTGCAAAATTTATGAGGTTTTTTTTTTTTTTTTTGTGGGGGGAGAGTTTACAAAGCTTGACAACCCCCAGTGCATCTGGCCTGGCACATTCCTGTTTGTAATGAGAACCTTATGGGGTTCTGGGCCTGCTCCCCAGGGGGTATCATAAATGATACGCAAGTCAGAGACTTCGTGGCTCATGGCATTTCCCAGAAATGTTTTAGTTAAGCTGCCTCACCCAGCTACAGGGGCAGAAGTTGGGATGAAGTCCACTCATAAATCTTCACTGAACTTTAATTAAGTTATTATTTTTTTGCTATTGTTCATAGGAATTAGAGAGGGGAAGACATAACAGTGAATATATACCCCCCTGACTTCACAGAAATGGTCCAGGTTCTTGAGGTTAATGTGACTTTTATTATTTCATAGGCACACATTTTTTTTAATTTAAACTTTTTTTTAGTGCTTACTTTTGAGAGAGAGAGAGAGAGAGAGAGAGAGAGAGACAGAGTGTGAGTGGGGGAGGGGCAGAGAGAGAGAGAGAGAGAGAAAGAGAGAGAGACACATACAGAATTCGAACCAGGCTCTAGGCGAGCCATCAGCACAGAGCCCTACGTGGGGCTTGAACCCATGAACCGTGAGATCATGAGAGAGAGAGACAGAGAGAGAGAGAGAGAGCACAAGAGGCAGAGAGAGAGAGGGAGGCACGGAATCTCAAGCGGGCTCCCGGCTCTGAGCTGTCAGCACAGAGCCCAGCGTGGGGCTTGAACTTGTGAACTGTGAGATCATGACCTGAGCCAAAGTTAGAAGCTTAACCGACTGAGCCACCCAGGTGTTGTGGCACACATTTTTTTTTTAACAACAACAACAACAACAACAACAACCAGAAAACCACAGAAGTATAAATTCCTGAATGTAATCGTGATGTGACTTTATTATCAAAAGATGTGACGTCATTCCAACCAGGATGCTGTGTTCTGGTGGTGGTGGTGATTGGGGATGGGAAAAGCTCAAGCTGAAGTGGCCTGTGTGTGTTGACCCCTTAACGTGTTACTGCCTCTCCTGGGAATTCTGGCCCTTCTTTTTGTATGCCCAGAGCTTTGCAGCCTTTGGGAGAACCCTGTTGTTACTTTGAACTACACAACCCTCTGGGGGGCGCCTGGCTGGCTGGCATGGTTGGTAGAGCATATGACTCCTGATCTCAGCGTTGTGAGTTCGAGCCCCACGTTGTGCCTAAAGATTAGTTGAAAAAGACAAATGGACTACACAGCCCTCTGTTCTGCATCCCCTACCTTGCTGTCGCCATCTTTTGAATTCCTGACATTTATTCCTAGAATGAATGCTTCCTTGGGTAGGTCTAATAGCATTCAGAAATAGATACCTTATAGCATGAACATCACTATTCTTTTCATTGTCTTTCTTTTAATCATATCTGTTACATCTGATCAATTTTCAGACTTGTTTACCCTTTATTAGTGAGCTGGGATACTTACAGCAGTGTTTTGAAAGGGGAAAAACAACACTGCTTTCTGGGAGCCATTTAACTAATTTCTCCTAAGGACTATTTGTGCATTTTACGAGAGGAATGTTTAAAAGGTTGTAGTGAATGAGGCAGCTACACTAAAAGACTGAGGAGATGAGACAAATGCAACATTTTTAAAGGGAAAAAACCAATTTTTGCCTTTCATAAGTTTATTTTGAAAGGGTAGTAGAGAAATTGCTGTTTCGTCACTGGAAAAGAAGAGGGAATTACATATTCAAGGGACAGAAACCTTTAACATCTTACAAGGTATTGCAGTGAATTTCGTATTGCAGGTCCTAGACTGTTGTGGCTAATTGAGATTTGTGCCCCTGCCAACTGTACGAATCAGAGGCGGCATGTTTTGTTTAAGTTGTCGAATTATTAGACCTTCATCATCAACAAAATGGAAAGACACTGGAAATTGCAGCCATTGTTTAATAGTGTTTAATAGTGAGACTTCATTTCCTTTCTTTCTTTTTTTTTTTAATTTTTTAACATTTATTTTGGAGAGACAGAGACAGAACATGAGTGGGGGAGGGGCAGAGAGAGAGGGAGACAGAGAATCTGAAGCGGGCTCCAGGCTCCTAGCCATCAGCACAGAGCCCGACGTGGGGCTCGAACCCACGAACTGTGAGATCAAGAGGTGAGCTGAAGTCAGACGCTTCACCGACTGAGCCCCCCAGGCGCCCATTGTCTTAAGTAGACGATGGATGATGAAGGCTTCCAGCGTCACTCCTGATACTCTGTACCCCCTCCATTGCATATTAACAGGAGAATTCAGGCTCTCTGTGAGCCACATCTTTTTTTCATAATCATAATCTTCCGTTTAAAAACTGAAATGTAAAAATCGTAAAAGCTATAAAAATATAAAAAGCAATACGATCGGTTTTCATGAATCAATTTGAGCTCCTTTGAGTGGTGTGCATGCGCAAGGATGAACGCGGATACGGCGTGATTCTCATGAATGGCAAGATCGGAGGGAGAGGTTGTGGTCTTCGAACTTCAGGCTTGTGGAGGTCTTTACGGGGATGAGAGCTAGGCCAACTATGGGGCAGCGCTGACGCCCTTTCCTCAATCTCCCTGCCAGTCGATGCCCAGCTTCTGCCAGTCCAAACAAATGGGAGGAGAACAAAAATCCCTCTCAAGGCAGCTCATTTCTTCCCGTTTGGACCGTTCTGATACAGACTGCATCGAATGTATGAAAAGGGCCTCTCTGGAGCTCCCAGCTCTTGGTTGTGTTTCTGCCCTGGAGGCCACACAGAATAAATATAATCTCTTCAGTTCACCTGAGCCCTTCCTGGGTTTGAGGACAACCCTCCTGTGTTCACCGTGTTCTCATTTCTCAGGGCAAGATGTCCCAGCCTGTGGATAATTGCATAGTGAGAATCCTAGCAACCCTGCCTAGATCTGCAGGCGGGAGGTGGCCGTGCCCCGAATGCCCTCGTTCTGTTTTTAGGGTGGATAGAGCAGGGAGAGGCCTCTCCGCCTTGTTTTCAGAAGCTGGGGTGATGAGCAGGTCCTCAACAGCCCTTGCTCACGGAGACTTCCCTCTGGACATCTTGTCCTTAAATAGCCCTGATATGGAAATCCCAAAGGATCCAAAGACTAACAAGAACTTTTCCAGAAGGAATCAAATACCTCCTGTTGGGCCTTGGTGCCTCCTGGGAAACTGTATCTCTCACTGTGGCTTCACTGGGCTGTACTTGGCAGGTGTGACGGCCCCCGTGTATCGAGCGGCTGTTGCATATCAGACGCTCCTCTGAGTGTTCTCTAAACATAAACTTTGTCAAGCCTCCCAGTAACCCTGTGAGGTAGTCGACGTGTTTGTCACTGACGTTTTTACCGTGGGGACATCGAGGCCCAGAGAGGCTAAGCCATTTGCTCAAGACCACCTAGGTAGGTATAGTGGCTGATTTGCACCCTACACTGTCTATACTCCAGTGTTGAGATGTTGCTCCACACTGGCCACCTCTGAACAAGCCACCACTTGGATGGCACAGAAGCCCCCTCTTCTCCTTGCTGTGACCGTCACTTCCTCTTGCAAGATGGAGAACGGGATCTGAATAGCATTCCACTGTGGCGCCACATCCTTGACTGGCCACGTTTTCCTTGTGGTCTGAACTGACCATGAAATGCTTGAAGCAGGTTCCACCAAACCTTTGCGATAGATGAGATCCTAAGATCTTCTGAAGTGGGGAATGGGCGTTCATTCATCCCTCCATTTGTGAAATATGTTGTGGGTGTCTCCCATCGGCCAGGCACGGGGGATCTCATGGTGGCCAGTGTAGGAATGGCCCCTGGAGCCTGACCATTACATTCGTGAAGTAGGATGAGAGTTGGGCCGACATTGTATCTGATGATCCTTCCGGTTGCGGGGATTATGGCACTCTTTAAGATGACAAGAACAGGTACCCGTTGACCCGTCCTACTCAGCCTACCCTTCAGTGCCGCTGCTCTGGTTGATCCGTGCTGGAGATTTAGGTGAACGGGCTCAGCATGAGAAAGAGGATTGGCGAGAGCCACGGCGAGCCATTTCCAAAGACACCATTCTGAAAGGGCTTGAGCCATCAATCATATGTTGAAACATAGGGCACAGGGCATGTGGCTTTGCCTGTGGCTGTCGGGAGGCTAGGCTGACCCAACACTGCCTCAAATAGTTTCTTCGGTGTCTAGTACTCATTATTTCCACCTGTTACAGGAGAGGGCCCTGAAATCAAAAGCTGGCTCTATGACATTGCACTTCATTGTTGGTTACCACTTCCTATACTACAGTATTGACGAATTACTGTAAAGTCTCGAATTCAGCTTCACGATATAGACTCTGCCAAAAGGAATCTAAAGCACAAAATCATTTTTTCACACATCATTGTCACTGCGATTAATGGGGCACCCTGAGATGAATAATTTCTCGCTACCAAAGGCTTTTTTCATAAATATTTCGAGTCAGAACTAGAGACTTGACTTGGGGGATTAGCTTAGTAAGGAGACTTTAGATCCCGTTTTGTGTGGGTCTAGTCTTGGCACCGGAGTATGAATTTTTCTAACAAGACCAAACAGAGCCAGCTCTTTTTCTTCCAGAGAGCCACCTTGACTGTCAGTGTGGGTGATAGATGACGGCCTCTGTGTTAAGAAGTTTATTGTATTTAATTGGACCGCGGTCTGTTGTGCTCTCAGTGCTTTGTTGGCGCCGTCTTCCTCTTCTGCGAGAAAGTTATACATGACTGTGGGTCATTTCCTGACCGTCCGGCGAAGCCTTTATGAGCCAGCGTCCTCTGAGCTCTGCCCTCGGCGGTGACCCCACAGATGACTGACCTTTGATGGGGAGAGGAAGGAGTGGCATGTGGCACTTGGTCCCTTTCCACTTGAGTGGAGGTGACTTGGTGGAGTTTTGGGTGGGGGAGTATGTATGCCTTGTGTCAAAGCTGAGACTGACTGACCCTTGTCAGGAATGTTGCGGGGTGGGGGGTGGCGGGGGGAAGGATTCCAGCAGGAGATAAAGGTTGAACTAGATGACCTTTGAGGTTGTTTCGACTGTTGCGTTTTTATGATGCTTTAAAATCCCTTAGGAGAATGGTATAGGGCATTGGCCAGGACTCTCAAGCTTGAAATTGTCAGAAAATAACACCCAAATCCAATCACACCAAATTCACTTTAAATTTTCAAAGTATGCGGCTCATATTTTTCCCGACTTTGGGGGGAGGGACTACGGTGAGAGCGCAGGAAGAAGATTATGGCAACAGAAAATACAACAAACAATGAAAATAGCACCGACACCCCAAACTTTAAATTAAAAAAATTTTTTTAAGGATTGGGAATCGTTGACATATATAGTGTTTAAAACCTTTTTGCCTCCTTTGTGAGCGCAACCAACGGAGCCTATTAATTACTGTTGCCACCTCTCGGCATTTAATGGTGCCTTATCTAAATAGAGACAGGGAAGCTGGCTGCTGCTCTCCCCAAATCTCTTCATTCTTGCAGTCCTGACTCAGCGTGGGGACCTTCCTCCATTTGGCTATTGACATGCTCGTTCCAGAAGTGGCTTAGCTCTTCTCTGGGTCAGGAGCGAGAGGCTAACATTCTCGCAGTGGAGAACGTACGCTTATCTCCCTCCAATCCACTCTCCGTGTGATTCCAAAATCAAACCCAGGCGTCTTATTCTTCTTTGTTCGTAATGCCACGGAATAAATATTACAGTGTTTAAACACATTCTTGACGAAATCACTTGCAGCGATTTCTAGTCCAGTTCGGTTTGTAGAGTTTAATGTCTCCCACCCATGTGGACATGAGACTAATGCAAAGTGGAAGAGACTACAGATTAAAAAAATAAGTGATAAAGACAGAGCTTAAAAACTCAGAGAGGAATTTGAACTGTCCCTTGTGTCCACGCATTACGGCACATGCTAGGCACGTGGCATCAGTTAATGACATTAGAAGGGGCTATGCAGAAGCATGAGGAAAGAAGTTAGTAATAATGTTCACCTGTGCGTATACAGAGCATATACTTACACACACGTGTCTATGTACACGTATACACATGTACACACGCATGCATACATAAGTTAGCTGTAGATTCTAGGCTTTTGTGAAACCTAAACTCTTAAGACATGTGGTTCCTGATACCCTATGCCACCTCCGTCGCCGATAGACACAAACAACCTGTCTTCCTCTGTTAGCCTTTTTGTGTGGTTGAGGGCTGTTCTATCTAAACAACTTATGCCATTATTGTATTTGAAACACTCCTTTAAAAAAAAGAGCAAAATAATCAATGCCAGCTGCCCTGAACACTTGTGCGTTTAAAGAAAAAAATTATGTCAAGCCAGCTTCCATCTGAGATGCTTCAAAGGGGGAGCATTTACTATCCAACGTTTTCAAGCTTCCAAAATCTCTTAATGTCCAGGATGCATTCTGGGCCTGCTGCTTGTCTAGAACTGTTTTGAAATGCTTTTGGATTCAGGGAACCCCCAGATGCGTGTAGCCCCACGCCCTTTTCCCCTCGTTGGTTTTGAGACCCCTGTGTATCTGGAGGCAAACGTGTTCCATGTGTTTCCAATTCATTTACACTTAACTCGTCGAAATGTGGCCTCGTAAGAGCGATTTGAGGTTCAAGAAGCTTTTGTGCATATTTTAGTGTAAGCTTTTGAAAACCTTTCCCACCACCCCCATTCGCCCCAAGAAAGGCCCGTTTTGCCACGGGTAAGCAAATCGAAATGCCGACAGGTCTGAATTCCTTGGTCACAGTGTGTCCAGGCGGCAGGCACTGGCTCCCGTGTTTTTGTGTTTGGTCGACTGGGCTTCCCTGGCTCGGCCGGCTGTCTTGGATGCGGTGGATGGAATTTCTGCATAAATTGAAACTGGACAGGGAATTGATGCCTTCTAACTGGAATTTGCACTCACCTCTTCAGAGAAGAGAGGCATTTGCCCTAATTTGTCACCTGAAATACAACGTCTTAAAGTGGAAATGACTCCATACCTCAGCTATAGGGTGTCTTTTACTTTCGGCATTACAGCTTTTGAAAAATTTGTCATCGTTCCACCTGCAGTTACTTTCTTCCCATTTAATAAGCAATCTGATATAAAGTGATCAGAAATCTCCTTGGGTGCTGCCGGTGGCAAACAAGAGCCCCCGAGAAGCAGTCCGTGTGGAAGCGAGTGTCGTGGAGCACGAAGGCGGCACGGTGCTGAGGCTGGTGGAAATGAAGGTCAGTGTGACAAGCAGGTACGATTCCAGGGGAGCCTCTGATGGTGCCGTTGTCACTGTTCCTGCAGCCTGTGCCAGCACAGAGGACTGGCTGATTGCAAACCCCGCACAGGCGCGAGGAGTTCCTGGATCTCAAGGTACATTCATATATAACTCTTAGTAGTTCCACAGCCCAGAAAAGAAGCTTTTGCCTTCATCTTGCTAAGAAATTCTCTTAAAAAAGAGTATGTTTGGGGCGCCTGGGTGGCTCAGTTGGTTAAGCATACGACTTTGGGTCAGGTTGTAGTCTCACAGTTCATGAGCTCGAGCCCCATTTTGGGATTCTCGCTTTCTTCCTCTCCCTGTATCCCTCTCTCTGCCCCTCGCGGGATTCTCTCTCTCTCTCCTTCTCAATGCCCCTTGCTCACTTTCGCTTTCTCTCTTTTTCTCTCAATAAAAGGATATGTCTAGTTTCACGAATTAACATAGAAACATTTCATATGAGATCATTTGGGTTCTCAAGATACATTTCCCTTCCATCATAAGCATTAAGAAGACCTGAGAACCAAATTATGTGTATTTCAGTGTGTGTGTGTGTGTGTGTGTGTGTGTGTGTGTGTGTGTGTAATCTCCAGGGATTTCTAAACCTGCTAATGCCAGTCCTTGGATTTGTGCTGATGTGGAAGCCAGTGGCCAAATGACCACCCAGGTTCTCAGTTGGGGCCACATAGAATTTCACATGAATATTTCAGGTTAGATTTGACCTGATCATAAATTCTTAGTTTTTTTTTTTTTAAGTGTTTTTATTTATTTTCGAGAGAGAGAGAGAGCGAGGGAGGGGCAGAGAGAGAGGGAGAGAGAGAATCCCAAGCAGGCTCCGTGCTGTCAGTGCAGAGCCCGATGCGGAACTAGAACTCAAACTGTGAGACCATGACCTAAGCAGAAATCAAGGGTCATCAGATGCTTAACCGACTGAAGGGCCCAGGCACCCATAAATTCTTATTTTTGTAGCTTGGGAGTGTGTGGAGTCGGTGTGAAAAAACGAGCGGTCACGTGAGCCGTGTGTGGGCGTCCTGCAGGGGGGTTGAAAGGCACTGTGTGTGTGGAGCAGCCTCACTCACCCCCCGGACCGCCTCTGCCCTCCCCACGTGCACCGCTCTTCGGCCGAGTTCACGCCACTGCCGGGTCAGGGCACTGAGCGGGGGCGGACAGCTTCAAATGAAGGCTCTGCCCGTGAGCCACAACCTTTCCCTTTGTGCTCGTGGTGGCGGGAGATCGTGCAGCTGGCCTCCCCTGGTCCCAGTGGACTCCGGCTTGCCTCTGGGCTCTCAAGACAGCCCCGAAAAAGTTCTAATGCAAAACAGTCAAACCGTGGCTGTTATTTGCTGGCCACCTGTCCCGACCTAAAGTCTTCACTTCTCCAAGGATCGCAGGTGCACGGGGCTCTATATTTAACGTTGTGGGTTGTCGCCGAGGCAGTTGACGAGGCTGTGCCCGCATTGTGTTTAGCTAGATGACCAGGTCTTGTCTGTGTTCCATCCAGTGATAGGGGTAGTTTCACGTTATGTGTATTTTGGGGGGGGGGGGCGTTTTGCATTAAGAGGTGACAGCGGGCTTTCTGTAGGCACTCACTCACTAGTTTATACAAACAGGCCTACAAGTGTGTCTGTCTCCAGAGCAACAACAACAACAAAAAACAGGCTTGGAGGGAAAACTTCAGTTCCTTCCTGCTGGGGCAACATGCTGCAGGGACCTTTTCAGTTTCGCATTCACTATTTTACTGTTTGTTCCAGGGCTACATTGAGTGGGAGTGAAATTTTAAATGCACATTACATCTCTGAAAAGACTTTTAGCATAGGGTCGCTGGTACGGTTGCACAGCTGGCCAACAGTCGCACACAACTGATGGGTATTTGGACCGACTGAGGCCGGGCAGCAGTGGCCTCACTAGCCCTGTCTCCGTTTGTGCAAAAGACCCTCAACAACCCTAGTTTGTCAAGATATACCCATCTTGTTGATCTGATCATGTTTATATTTTCGTTTACTGTAGCTTCAGTCTCCTGGCACATACTCGTTTATAAACCATTCCAACACCTTAGTTTAGACCCCCCCCCACACACACATGCACACACACTCACACGCACAGGCACACACATACATAAAAAGAGAAACTGAGGCACAGAGAAATCATGCACCTTTCCGGAGATCAAATTTTGTGTTGGTGGTCGTGTCGAGAAATCATCCCTGGCATTGGAATCCCACCGCAGTCACTAAAACACTTGCTCCTCGCAGCATCCTTGTGCAGTGCAAGGCTGATGCATATGCATATGAATCTTCATTAAGATGAACGTAAGATGTTATCGTAACTGTTAATGTTAATATCTGTTCTCAACATTAATAATCAGATGAGCAAAACGAGGCCGATAGACCTCAGTTCTGTATGTGATTAAAATTATTTATTTTCATCTTCAGGGAAAATGTGATGTGGATTGCATGGTTTCCCCTGGATTTGTTAATAGTGACATTGTAACACACACACATGCACACACACCCCATTCATGTAATTAAACCGATTCATCAAACATATTGTTGGAGAATCTCGGAAACGCGTGGGACAGAGGATTAATTAACTCAGAAGCATGTAAACTCTTAAAAGTTTGTCAGCCTATTTTTATTATACATATGCTCTCCCATGTATGATTTGTGACAGCTTAAGGACAGATGGCCAAGTGATTTACAACTCTGACTTCAATTATATACCATGTAGTTCAAGTGAAAATAGCTCTCTTGCAGCCCAAATAGAGATGTTAGCAACCATTTATAAGAAGTGTTTTGAAATTCGAATCAAAGTCGAAGCCTGCTTTGTTTGATTTTGTGCAAAAAAAAAAAATTGGACTGCCTGTTCCTGAAATTATCACTAAATATTAATCTCTGTTCCTTGGGCAGTTTTAAAATTGTGCAAGTTTAAAAGCGATGTTTTTTTCTCCTTTGTGTAGTTCATAGCAGATATTTCGACCCTGTCACCTCGTAGGGAAATCCTTGGATCCACCTCCTCCAGATTGAGAAAGAAATGGCATACTGTAATGACATATGACATCGTGTAATCACGTAGGCAGGGGTGAGGAGGAAGGTCAAGGAGAGAGAATTCTTTTCTGCGTTTTGACTTGTAAAGGCACCCACCCCACCCTTATATTTTCAAAGTGGCTGTTAGCGTTTCAGTCTCGATGTACAACTTACGTTAAAATCTGTGGCGTGTGTGTGTGCGTGCTCTTGGTGGTGGTGGCGTTTTGAGAAGCGTGTGCTTTCCTCCTGCAGACTATAACCTGGCCTTCTAACGTGAGGGGCGAGGGTAAAAATAAATATATGCCTCTAGAGAGAAGAGGGGGTAATATATTTTTGCCTTTCCATTTTTAATTTGCCCATTCTAAATTCTGTTCCAGAAGGGTTTGTATGACTGTATACTTTCCAGAAATATTCTATTTTTGTAGGCTAATGGTTCAGTTTACTTCTCATTTCTTCATTGCCTTTCAGATAAGTACTTCCCCAGGAACTTAGTATTAAAATTTGCCTTTCCAAATGTACCATCTGGAATTCCCAGAGGAAATTATTTTTCAAGTGTCAGTCTCACTCATGAATTTGGCTATAGAGTTGAGTTCTTTTTCTAGCACAACCCCCCTCCCCAATTTCAGGCGTTTTCATAAGTGAAGATACAGAGGGACTGAAAAAGGATCCCTGGATACTTGATTTCCATAAACATTTATTCGTGTCGAATTTTCCAGAATATTCCTATCATAAAGGGAATGTAGAGACAAAGTCTGCACTCACAGGCGTACAACAGCCTAAGAAGCCAGGTGTAAAGGGCACTTTTCCATTCTCAGGGCTGTTTTTGTACGTAGACTCAGAGGCGTTTTCTATCCGGACTGCTGACGCCTTCCAGAAAGCAGGCGGCAGGCAGCATGTGTGTCCCGGGACCCTGAGCTTGTCCTCCCCTGGACTCAGGGGCTGTGGCTGCCACATCATCATTTGGAGCTACAACTCACAAAGTACTCGGTCTACTTGTCGACAACTGTTGCCCACACCCCTCCCTAAAAGTTTTAAGAAATCAGGTCAGTTGAATTTTCTAGTATTTTTGGAATGCAAATTACCCGTACAAAAAGCTTCAACTGCAGTTGTAATTGTAGCTTGTTAAAAGTGAAAAACAGAGTTGTCAGAATTCTATTAGGAAGAAATAGTTTGGGTAATATTTTTCGGCTATATTGACCTTGCTAACTCTATAAAAAGCCAGTGAGTACAACATTTTCATTTGCGTGTGTGTGTGTGTGTGTGTGTGTGTGTGTGTGAGAAGGAGAGAGAGAGAGAGAGAGAGAGACAGAGAGAGAGAGAGAGAGAGATGGAGACAGAGACAGGCAGAGACACAGGGAGAGACACAGAGAGACAGAGAGAGAGAGAGACAAGTCACTGGTTTCCTCTTCTTTCTTTCTATAACCAAACATAAGACATTAAAAGAGCTTTGACATAACATTTAAAATCTAAACTACAGCCAATGTCAATATTATATAGCTAATATTGACTTTAATCAAAAAGGTCTGGTTAATGTTAAAGCTTATAAAGAACAAACAAAATTGTGACACTTATCGCTAAACTACCACTATACAAGTCTATGGGCGATAATCTCAGCTCTGCGAATGAGCTGACTTTCAGAGATAATGGTGCTATTAGTCAGATTTGGTCCTTTTACCTTATCTATATTGTAGATAAATAGCTCACATTTAAATAATCAGAATAGAAGACTTCATAAATATACATTAGGTTTTTAGCTATAGATTTCAACACTATCTAGCTGTACATACAGCTACAAAGAGATGGGTATTAAACATAGTAAGTTATCACTTAAGTATTTTGTAGTATCATTGAAAGGGATCACACCCGAGCCATACTAGTGAGGATTTCAAATGTTAGAGAAACAATTGAATTGTGAAATTCACCAAGAAAGACAGGAAGAACGTTCTGAACGGTCCAACCAGTTTGGAGATGAATGAAGGCAGCAGTAACAGTTCATTCTGCCTCTGTGTGTGTGTGTGTGTGTGTGTGTGTGCCTGTACATGTACATACTTATGCCCATAATTCGTCTCATGGCGGGGTCCCAGTGTGTTATTGGGATAAAATGACATACAATAAATCCGTGAGTCCTGAGTGCTCTGAGGGCTCAGAACCCCCAGAGAGCACCAGATCTTGATTGCCAAGTTCAGGACTTCTAGGACTCTGCAGTCACCCAGGTACAACTCCACACAATGTCTTCAGTGAGCAAGAACGCTTGTGCAGAAATGGGCAAAAAACCTGGTATTCTACCCTAAGAGCCTTTCCCTTCTCCCTTATTGATTTATTTTGTTACTTAATCAGTTGATTCTTATTTTATTCTGTGAGTTGTAATACACTGCAGCCATTACTTGTATTTTTTAATGTTTATTTATTATTTTGAGAGAGAGAGAGAGAGAGAGAGAGAGAGAGAGAAAAGGAGAGAGAGAGGAAGGGGCAGAGAGAGAGGAAGACACAGAATCCAAAGCAGGCTCCAGGCTCTGAGCTGTCAGCACAGAGCCCCACGTGGGGCTCGAACCCACGAACCGTGAGACCATGACCTGAGCTGAAGTCAGATGCTTAACTGACTGAACCACCTAGGCTTCCCGACTTATATATATTTTAAGCATTTGAGATAATTTGTAGATTCATACACAGTTGCAAAAAATAATACACGGAGATCCTCTGTACCCTTATCCAGTTTTCCTCCTGGTAATATCTTACAAAACTGTAGTACAATATTACTGTCCATTACTTTGAAGCACATTGTCCCAGACTTGACCAGTGGGAGACCCTTCAAGTTGGTTCCTGTGTTCTTTTGATCTTTGAGCACTTCCTTAATTTCTGGTGCAATACGCCAAGCTCATCTTGTGTTTCCCTGCCTCAGCCCTGGAATCATCCATTTTTCTCAGGATCTTTGATTCTTTTTATTGGAAGATGGTATGTAGAGAACAAGATGTGGGGGGTTTGGCGTGTTTTTTACTGCTGGAATGTCATGATCTCTACACCATCTCAGCACATACACAGCGATGAGATATTTGTATGTGCATATACACAGATACGTGCACACACACACATCTGTGTCTATATTGGCCCTTCTGTGCATGTATTTAAATCCCATCACATTCCAGTCTTCCTCGTTTTCTGAGTGCTAACACCCTTCTCTAAGATTGAGAAACCTAGCTGTCATGATCCACGATACACTTAACTTCTCTAGCATGCTAACCCACACCACTGTGAAAAACTGATTCAGGCAAGAATCACTGATGGGCTGTAAAAGTAGTGGGCGGAAGTTTGAGGAGGAATGAGATATTTACACAACTTCTACGTATGTGTCCACAAAACATCGCAAGGGGTATCATGCCCTGCCAGTGGAGAAACGTGGGAGACGCCACCTTACCCAAGTGATCAAAGGTACGATCACTAGTATTAGGACGAGTTGACTTCATATGCATCCCGAGGTGAGGTGTCAAAGAGGATTGTTCCTGCCAAAAATGTGTGACTTGAACCTAATCCTGAGGGAACGGCAGACAACAAACTCAAATTGCGGAACATTCTACAAAATGGCAAGGCCATGAAAAACCGAAGAAGCAGAGAACTACTTCAGGTTAAAAGAGACTAAAGGCACATGACAGCTACACCTAAGACATGAACCTAGATTGGCTCCTAAGTCTCTTCTTCTTTTTCTTTTTCTTTTTTAAAATTAAAAAAAAAAATGTTTACTTATTTTTGAGAGAGAGAGAGAGGGAGAGAGAGTGTGAGCGGGGAAGGGGCAGAGAGAGAGGGAGACACAGAATCTGAAGCAGGTGCCAGGCTCCCAGCTGTCAGCACAGAGTCCAATGCGGGACTTGAATCCACAGACTGTGAGATCATGACCTGAGCTGAAGTCGGACGCTTCACTGAGTGAGCCACCCAGGCGCCCCTTCTTTTTCTATAAAGGATATTATTGAGGCAACTGGCAGACTGTACATAAAGTTGCTAGATTAAACATTTTTTTTTGGTAATGTGTATTTACTCTTGAGAGACAGAGCGTGAGTGGGGGAGGGACAGAGAGAGAGCGGGAGACACAGAATCCGAAGCAGGCTCCAGGCTCTGAGCTGTCAGCACAGAGCTCACTGCGGGGCTCGAACTCACGAGCCAGGAGATCATGACCCAAGCCGAAGCTGGACGCTCAACCGACTGAGCCACCCAGGCGCCCCAAGATGATAGATTAGATCTAATCGTAGGGCATCAACATTTATTTCTTGATTACTTGATAACTGTATTGTGGTTATATATGAGAATGTCTGTATTTCCTGGAAATACACACTGAAGGATTTAGAGGTAGAGGAGAATCCTGTCTTGGTGAAGGATATATACGTGGGCTTTAGTTTAATATTCATGCAGCTTTTCTGGAAGCTTGAGTCGTTTTCAAACTACAAATGTTTTCAAAAAGAGGTAAGTCAAGGTCCACTCGTGTACCTCTATCACCTTCTGGAATAGTAGTAGGGTCCCGGCTATGCCACCCGAGGCCATCTGGTCCACTTGCCCTAAGTCTTGTTGGGCTCAGGTGAACCTGCTTCTATATTCCTGTAGGTTTCATTCTCCTCCTAACGGCGGAGAAGCAATTGAGGGATGGTGTACACATTGCCCCTTCTCTTACCTTCCTCAGCACTTCTCCAGTGACGATCTGCATCTAGCTAGCCCACGAAAGTGATGATGCGATGAGCCACAGGCAGTGTCCTGTAATTGCAGATTTCAGCTTCCTGATAGATCCAAAGTAGCTTATGGCAAGTAACAGTTTGCCCCGGGAGAAGAGCAAAGGCGATTGCAATTCATTTTGCTTCTTAAAATCTCCCCCGGAAGAGGAAAAACAAGAGGGCCCATACAAAGTTGAGGGATTTGTTAGTTTATTTGGTATTTGCCCTCACAGGTATGCCTCAGTTCATGTAGTCTGTCTACTTTGGGAAATCATCAGCACATTAGTAAAGTGTATAGTATTTTTAATTACCGTGATGGGCTTCCCATTTAAGAGGGAATTGAGGGGTGCCTGCTTGGTTTGGTTGGTGGAGCACGCGGCTCTTGATCTTGGCGTTGTACGTTTGAGCCCCATGTTGGGTGTAGACATTACTTAAAAATAAAATCTTAAAAACAAGGGGGGGAGTTGAGACAAATTCCTTTGTAAACATAAGTCATCCCTTCCTACTTTTGACAAAGGAAATGTTTTCTGTGTTTATCTGTCTTTTGTTGTATAAGTGCACATGTCTGTTAGAGAAATCCTTACGGTGTTCTCGTTGCCCAGCGTTAGACCTTAGACAAAATCCTGGTCACAAAGTCTTGGGAGACAGAGAGTGGAAATTGGTGCTGGGCATGATATTATATGGAAATCAGTTGGATCAGGAAAGATTCTGGAACTGGGGAGGGAGGGCAGTGCCTCACCAATAACATTTTGGATTCATTGCAATTCGTTTTTTTTTTTTTCCTAAGTAGTGATCGTAGTTCAAAATGATGAATATTTCTTTTTTTTTTAATTTTTTTTTAACGTTTATTTATTTTTGAGACAGAGACAGAGCATGAACGGGGGAGGGGCAGAGAGAGAGGGAGACACAGAATCGGAAACAGGCTCCAGGCTCTGAGCCATCAGCCCAGAGCCTGACGCGGGGCTCGAACTCACGGACCGCGAGATCGTGACCTGAGCTGAAGTCGGCCGCTTAACCGACTGAGCCACCCAGGCGCCCCCAAAATGATGCGGATCCTGATGTATGGCTTGATCCCACAACCCTGAGATTGTGCCCTGAACTGAAATCAAGAGTTGGACGCTCAACTGACTGAGCCATCTAGGCACCCCAAGTGGTTCCTTGTTTAAAAAAAATACTTTTGTGGGGTTGGCAGGTGCCAGATACCTAAGCACATCAGATAATTAGAGCGAAAAATACCAAATGTTGATAAATCCTTTTGAAAACTTTGCCTTAGCAACTTCTTCAGTTTTCTTTTTCTGCTCATCAAGTTGAGAGTCATAACCTAAAATTATATTGATACCACTTTTGTCCCAGATTTTACATCTTGAAATCTCACAAAACATCAAGATGTCCACACAAAGCGCTGAAAAAAAGTAGACCTGTTGTCGACTCCAAAGGTGGTAATGGAGGTGAACCCCAGGGTCATGCCCAGGACATTTTGTCAGCCTCTTAATTCGTGACAAAATCCGTGCTAGCTCAGCGCTGCCCTGGGTGGGTTGGGGGAGTGGTGTGGTTGTCATTCCTGGCCCCGTGATCTTCACCATTTCACTGAAGCTTTCCTTCAATCCTGCATCATCCTTCAGTGAAGATGGCACGTGGCAGTGTGCTGTCATTCAACGAGCACCGGAGTGGGCAGCGAGAGGAAGTTCTGTCACCTCCCCGCTCTGGGCTTCGGTTTCTCGAGGGGGGACCAGTGAATCTCTCGGGCACCATTCCCGGGCCCCTTGTCCGTTCCTATGAAATGGGGCCTTTATAGGCAAACCCAAGGCACAGAGAAACACAGCCACAGCCACAGGCTGATCGGTACACGAGTCCACTGGCTGTGTTGACATTTCTCTTCTCGACCTAATCATTCGTTTGTTTAACTGATGGTTGTTAACATATCAAAATCGAGCTTGAAAAGTGATAAATTGGGTGCATGTTTATCCTCTTGTCTCTGATGCGAAATGATTTTTGAACAGCCACCTTTTGATGTGCACACGTGCTCCAACGAGGTTAGGGTGAACGAATTGTGCGGACAGTAGGAGTGGTCCCACCACATGGCAACCCGCTTTGAAGTTTCTAGCACCCTCACAACCAGGTTTCCAAACCAAAGAATGAGGCATCTTGAAAACCCACCCAGCTTTTCCTAAGTGTTGCCAGGTGGTCTTAAAGATTATTAAGAAGAAAATTGGAACATTTTTCTTTGCTTCTGGTGTTGGAAATGAGACGTAAGTGGGTGACTGTCTTGGAACAGCCTGCTGCTTCCTCATCATTTTAGCGCCCATCTCACCGGGTGGTTGTGGCCGTGGGACAGGTCAATACGTAAACGGGCTGAGAAGCATGCCTGGCATGTCATAAAGAGCCGGGCCTCCCTCGCAGGGCCCTTGGGAGCATTAGATGAGTTTATACATCTAATATACATTGCAAAGTATCTAGAACAGTTCCTGAGTCATAGTGAGCGCTCAAGAAATGTTAGCTGCTGTTATCATTCTTACTCTCAGGTCATCCGGGGTCAGGTTTGCTATTATTATCCAGTAACCTTATGCCGGGCATGTAATAAGTGCTCAGTAAATATCAGGACCATTCCTATGAAAAATATGATCGCATGATAAAAATGCGCAGAAATCTCCCCTTGGGTTGAGCCGAAAACATTTTCCAAGGCAGATGATTTGGCAAGTGTCGCTTCGGGGTGATTTGCGCGGATCGTTCGTAATTGCTGTGTATTTCTCTCCCTCCCGTGTCTTCCGCCCTCCACGAGAAAGAACCGGACGCCTTGAGATCCCCTTACTCCGGTTGTAATCCTTGTATTTTGGCCTGCTTGCCAATGTCTAGTACAGTTAAGCTGCACTTCCCCGTGCCGCCAGCAGGTGCTGACGACGGACGCTTGGTGTGTGAGAGCCTCAACATTTTTAAGACTGGAAGCTGGGAATTCAGGGAAACAAATTCGTGCCATACTTTGTGAACAGGGACGTTGGAACTTGCGTACAACGAATGGGCCCAGGACAAGGAATGCCAGTGGGTATGGTGCCCGAACTCCTTTTGTCAGGGAATTTAAAGCTCAAAGCCTTCTGCCCTTGTCTGTTCAATCGCTTGGGAGATTTTGGAGTGCCTACTGTCTGCAAGGCGCCTGGTTGAGTAATCTGGGAACCGATGACGAGGAAAAATAGAAAACAGACATTAACTTCGCCCTAGGGTTTTCTTTTTTTTATAGGCACACACACAGGAAAATGGCTTTAATGGTAGTTCATTCAGAAAAATAGAACTTTTCTCATTAACACAGACTTGCTTTATTAAAAGTGTACCAGAAAGGTTACAGCAAACATGAAAATATAGTGAAAATCTGAACAGAACATTCAAATGCATTTGTGAGATGATGAGGTGAAGGCCAGATGCCCCCCCCCCCGCCCCCGTCCCCTTTCTGAAGTAGTCTTCACAAAACACGGAGTTTGTTAGGAGGACCGGATATTCAACTTCACCAAAGAAGGCAATTTAACCTCGTACCGATCTAAATAAGATGAACCGTCGTGTTCCAGAACGCTAAATGTTTTCCTGCTGTATCTTGCATGGAGCGGCGGTATACAAGTCTCATGTTTCCAACCTGTCCTTTACCTTGGGCTTTAAATAGAAAAGAAACTATTCGTCAGCATCTTGAGGGTGCTGCTGAACAGGTATTCATTTACGGAGGACCGCTTCCTATAGGTAACATGTGAGGGAGGGAGGAGCGTGGGATCT
Organism: Acinonyx jubatus; assembly: GCF_027475565.1. Classification (NCBI taxonomy): domain Eukaryota; kingdom Metazoa; phylum Chordata; class Mammalia; order Carnivora; family Felidae; genus Acinonyx; species Acinonyx jubatus. The sequence goes on from NC_069389.1 coordinate 118,535,010, forward strand.
CCAGGGGCCTCAGTGTTTCCATCTGTGAGATGGGGCTGTTGTGAAGGTCCTAGGGGGCAGTGTAGGCCAAAGCACTTGTGAGCTATGAAGCGATATACAAATGTGGGGGCTGGTGGAGCGGTTAGTGCTGTTCCATGTATTAGTTTTAAATTTGGAAATGTTAGAGCCATACGGCATGCGTCTGTCTACACAAGAAGTTGGAAATATTTGTATTTTTATTACCGGGGGATCAGATGTTTGCTCGCTTTGACAGCGACACAACTCAGCTGATTTTCCTCAACTTTTATTTTTATTTATTTATTTATTTGTTTGTTTATTTAATGACGGCTGCGTACCTTTGTGGGAAGAAGAAGTATTTACGAGAGATCATGAATTGCCCTTTTAAAAAACAAAATATTGGACTAGCGTCTGCCTGTCTTATTTGTTCAAGTGTTGTTAACGCTCTTCAGGGGTGGTTTTTAATCAGTTCATCAACATCACCAAAAAGTACATCATTGAAACCTAGATTTAGTAACACAGCGAAGGCAGATCATACAAATTGACATTTGTACGTTTTCCTGATTCTCATTTTGTGCAAAGCTAACTTAAGATGCCAGTGACTCACAAAACATATTGTTTCAACATGTTCAGATTGCTAACAGACCATACTGTTATGCCTTTTAGATTCCAATAAACCATATGAAAATGCTAATTATTGAGTCTACATTAATTTGTATAAATTATGCAAATTGAGTAGCAATTAAGCACTACTGTGGTTGAGGTAGATTCCATGCTATTTTTTAACTTAATGTTGGACTGATATAGACTCTGTTCGCTAAAATAAATTGTTTTATTGTTGAGTGTTTACAAAGCAATTGCTGATGGTAATTGGTTGTAGATGACACTATTGTGCATTTCAGTAAGATTTATTTAACCATATGCACTACAACCAAAACACACACACGCAGGAAGAATGGTCAAGGAGTGGCATTATAGGCAGTTCAGTCAGAAAAAAAATAGAGCTTCTGTCCATTAACATAGACATTCCTTATGAAAGGTGTTTTAGAAAGAAGAAAACAAATATGACAAAGGGAGAGCACTTGGAGAGATGGGGTTAGGAATGTTTGAAAGAAGGAGACTACAGCAAGAGGTCAGAACATCTCCCTCCGTCTTTTGAACAGAATCCCAGGGAGTGATTGTAATTTTAGATGCCTCCTTGGTATATGGATGAGAAATTCAGCCCCGATCTGGTCAAACCAGTTGTGTGTGCTTTGCACTGGCACACAGGGGTTTCTCCCTGAATCCCTGAGACACGCACAAATGGTCTAACCAGATCGCGTGCCTGGGTGTGTGCACGTGTGCGTGCACGCTTCCATGTATATACGCACGTGTGTGTGTGTGTGTGTGTGTGTGTGTACTTAGCAGTTGGTGGAACGCCATCTTCGCACTGTCTCCAAACACTAAATTATTAAGTGTCTATGTCTGGGGAGCGGGTCGGCCGCCTGGCTCGTCTTAGCCCCTCTCTCTGGAAGACAGGAACTCTCTCTGGAAGGCAGTCACCCTCTGTTACCACTGAGCAGAACTCGAGGCCACACATCGTTCTGTCTTTGGGATTCAGATTGGGTTTTCCAACGTAAAGGTTAAACACGTTGATACAATAATTGCCAGAGGAAAATAAATCCTTCCTCTCCTCCAAAATGATCGTGTGAAGGAGTGTATAAATTACGATTTGCAAGTGCAGTACTGGCTTTAACGTTGAAACATGGCCTTGTGGTGACGAGCAGATCGTGTCAGCCTTTGCTAATTTATTTCATTTTAGTTTCTCTAACTGGCAATGAATCGGGGAACTTTAGATCCATGCAAGTGTCTTCCTGAGAGTTTAACCAAAATAAAGGGAATATGTTACCGAATGTCTACTGAGGTCATATTTATGCCATTATTCTAATAAGTTTAGTCAGACGAATCTAGAAATTGATTAGTTTTACCAGCTCCATAAATGTGTTTTCCATAACCTCCCAACCAATTTTCATCAGTTTTCATTGGCTTGAAATATATCAGAATTCTGAAAAATTCATTGAGTAAATCATTAACTCCAGTTTTTGTTACTTGATATTTTAATAACGAATGATAAATCTCCTCAAGGACTTTTTCAGCTTAAACTTTATGGCTTGAAATACAGCTCACTAAGTCCTTTGGTTTTCCTTTACAAACCAGACTTAGTTGTAATCCCTGTTACTTTTGCCAGATTTTCCATTTCCCTGGCTAAATCCATTGGGGGAAACAAGGTTTTAGAGCAAGGTCTCTACTGTGAACGTTTCATTCACACTAGCTCACTAAATCATGTAGAGTCAAAGGATTTGAATAGAACTCTGCTTCCAGCAAAAGAGGTGAAGCTGTGCATTGCCACGTGAGTCAAAACTTTGTTGCGTCTCTCAGCTAGGATCACTGGGCAGTACGGCAGCGGGCCAGCACTGAGCCAAGCGTCCAGAGACCTCTGTTCGGGACCAGCTTCGTGGCTTTAGGCATATTCAAACTCCGTGCTCGAGTGCCCTGATCTGTGGCTGCCGTGGAGAGACCTGAATGGATGTATAAACGGCAGGGATTATCACTTAGTCAGAAGAGCCAGGTAATTTAAAAGTCAGCATCACGTGTTGGTTTCAGCTCACACCCTAATACCAGACAGCAGTCCCCCTCTGGGGGCCCTCTGTATTAATGTTGACAAAATAGGAACCATGCCCATTGGGCAGGTACCAGAAGATGCCTGATAAAGTTTTGTTTTCGTGTTCATTGCCTACCTGCCGACATTTAGATGCTTAAAACTTTATTGAACTGTCTAGGCTACCCCAGACTTGCCAACAGAGAGCCGTTCTGTTTCTAAATCACGGATCCAATCTGGTGACCTGCTTACTCAGTAGAACAGGATGGCCCCACAAATGACATCCTGAGATATGTAGGGAAGTGCTGAAAGGTGTAGTTTTGTGGCCAAGAGGACAAGGATTGGGGTGCCAACCTTTTTAGTTGCTAGCCGGGTGACCTTGGCAAAGCTACTTAAAGTCTTGGTGCCTTAGTTTTCTCATGTGTAGAACAGAGATACTCACAGTACCTGAGTCATTGGGTACCTGATCGCGACGTCATCCACACAAGGACTTGGCCCATAATACTTAATACTCATCGCTGCCACCACCTTCATTGTGGTTATTCTTACAAGGATACGGTTTTGATTATTGGGAATTAAGTCCAGATTCCCGAGACTGGCATCGATTGATTTGACTGATTGATTGAAGTATAGTTAATACACGATGTTACATTAGTTTCAGGTGTCTAGTGTAGCGATTCGAGAACTCTGTACGTTAAGCAGTTACCATCAGTTGCCATATGACGTTGCCATACCGCTGGCTGTGCCCCTCACACGGTACCTTTCATCCGCATGACTCCCAAGGCTGGCATTTAAAACCTCCCTTAAAATGATCTGCCTCCATTCTTTTCTTTCTTCACACGTTGAAATTTTGAAGTATAAGTATGACCCAAATATTGCAGGGGACATAATTCTACCCAAATAATAATTCGTTATTTATGTGAAACTCAAATTTAACGTGGCATCCTGTAGTTGTACCTGTAGATGTAGCTGCCTTCCTCACAGGCGTGCTCCTCCCTTTCCCACCTTGTCCCCTGCCTCCAGTGGGGAAATATCTCCAGGAAGGCAGAGCCGCCCTCACCTCCTGAGTCTCTAATTAAATCCTGCTCAGGGGGCACCTGGGTGGCTCAGTCGGTTAAGTGTCCGACTCTCGATCTCGGCTCCGGTCGTGATCTCATGGTTTGGGAGTTCGAGCCCCACATCGGGTTCCATGCTGACGGCGCGGAGCCTGCTTGGGATTCTGTCTCTCTCTCTCTCTCTCTCTGTGCCTCCCCGTGCTCTCTCTCTCTCAAAATAAATAAACTTAAAAAGAAAAAGAGCTGCTCAGACCCCTGAGCATATGGTTATAGCAAGAAATATTTTTATTCTTTTCCTTCATCTTTCGGTGAACATTTTTTTTTTAATTTTTTTAACGTTTATTTTTTTGAGACAGAGAGAGACAGAGCATGAATGGGGGAGGGTCAGAGAGAGAGGGAGACACAGAATCCGAAGCAGGCTCCAGGCTCTGAGCGGTCAGCACAGAGCCCGACACGGGGCTCGAACTCACGGACCGTGAGATCATGACCTGAGCCGGAGTCGGACGTTCAATCGACTGAGCCACCCAGGCGCCCCTGTTTCGGCGAACATTTCTCTATTCTTGCTCCTCCAGTGTGTGATGGTGTAGACTGGGGGGCCGCCCACTCTGCTCGTGGCTGCTGGCTGCACTGCCCACGCCCGTCACCGCCTGGTTCTGCTCCCTGGCCGGCGGCGTCCGCTTTCCTAGCACGTTACATAAGCTCCCCTGCGTGACTCTGATGTGTGGCCACGGTGGTGAGAAATTGCTAGGCCCCTGCTGCAGACTGTTCCCTGTGCCTGGAGTACCCCCACCCCCCCATTCGCATGCCCACATTTTGCCCTTGACAAATTTTACCGTCCGTGAGGACCCTAAATGCAGTCCCTGGAGTCACCTCCTGTGGACGCTCCTCAGCACCTGCCTTCCGTCAGGGGGCTGCCTTCTTGTGCCTGGACGCTTGGCCCGCAGTGTTGGGAGCCGGGGGGGGGGTCTGGGGTGCCAGCCTGTGGGGACTCACTGTCCCTTCCCCTGGTGCCTCGCGCAGTGCCGTCGGCATCACTGAGGCGGTGTCGAGGGCTGCCCAGTGGAACTGACCGTGCGAGTAGAGGCCCCGGCCTACCGGGAAGGCTGCCAGGGAGAGAGACTTGCTGGAACTTCTCTCCGGGTGTTTTCCTGAAGAAACTAATGCAGATATCTAGTGATCGTTCGTTCCCAAGCTGAAAGCATTTTTGACTACCCGTGTCAAAACTTTGTGAAGAGACTAATAAAAAATAGCTTCATAGGATACTTAGCGGGCATGAACTTTGGGACTTGTCGTCTCTGTATGTGAATCCTAGACACCCATTTTGATATCTGCACTTTTGTTGAAACCCGATTAAGCCAATAGGAAAATCAAAGATCTTTACCCATCTCTATAGCTTGCAGTCGAAACTATTTTTTTTTCCCCCAAAGCCTTTGAGGGCTGTTACTCGGTCTGGTGCAAACAATTTATTGTTAAAGTCCTAGAATATTTGCATTTTAATTAAAGAAAATTTTAATTAAACTGGAAACTTTGTTGAGAAAAGGCAAGTTCAGACAGCAAGTACACTTTGGGAATTCTGTGTTTGGTGCCATTTAAAGAGTAAAATGGCATGTGTCTGTCTGGCGAACTTAGTTGAAAACATCTCCCAGCCCCCTCTGGGGAGCAATTGCTGGAGCAGCCGAGGGAGGCTGGCCTCGGAAGGGCTGCACACTGGCCAGGTGTTGAGATGTTTTAGACAGAGATGCAGATGAGAAATCAACTTTTCTTTGGCAGGGGATGGCAGGGGGAGGTCAGACGGTCAGAAGAAATACAGAAGCTCTCTTTTTTAAAAAAAATTTAATGTTTATTTATTTTTGAGAGAGAGAGAGAGTATGAGCAGGGGAGGGGCAGGGAGAGAGGGAGACACAGAATCCAAAGCAGGCTTCAGGCTCCAAGCTGTCAGCACAGAGCCCGACGTGGGGCTCGAACTCGCAGACTGAGATCATGACCTGAGCCGAAGTCGGATGCTCAACCGACGGAGCCACCCAGGCGCCCCTACAGCAACTATATTAATAGAAATATTTTCATACATTTATGTCCACTTTGACGATGAGAAGTAGATTTGGCAGAACTGAAACGAAATTGTTTTACTAAATAGCATCTTACTATAGTGCCACATCAGCAGTCGGGTCAGCAGTGACCCGGAGGCATGGCTCTAGCCCTGCATCCACAGTGAGAAGACTGCGTTCCCGCCTGGGTTCTGCCCCTTTTAAAAGCTGTGTGACCTTGGACAGGCCATAGAGTAAAGAGTGAAGTTTCCCCAGCCGTGAAGTGCACATGGTAACCTCTGCCCTCTTAACACCACGAGCTTCTGTGATGGTCAAATGATGGAAAACCATGCAAATGCAAACACCAGTAATGCGCGATATCAGTGTACAAAACACTTTGGTTAAGATTTGTGAGCAAATTTAATGTAAAGTACAAAAACAGTGAATTATTTAAACATTAGGGGGAAGTGCCTCCTATTGTTGAAATGCAAAGTCAGTGTCCTGATGTTTCATGATTCTTTTTTTAATGTTTATTTATTTTTGAGAGAGAGAGCGTGCACGCACGAGTGCAGGGGAGGGGCAGAGAGAGAGGGAGACAGAATCCAAAGCAGGCTTCAGGCTCCCCGAGCTGTCAGCCCAGAGCCTGTCACGGGGCTTGAAGTCGTGAACCGTGAGATCACGACCTGAGCTGACGTCAGACACTTAACCAACTGAGCCACCCAGGCGCCCCTGTCATGATTCTCAGTGCAGCTGCGAGGAAATCACGATTAGGGTTTTGAACCCCTCTCCCAACTTTCAGATTGACAAAGGTCACACATTAATTTCACCTTACTCCAAGTATATTCTGAAAGATGAGGTGCCTGTGTGTCTCCAAAGATAATCATGGAACTGAAAAGGTTTCTTAATATCCTGTCATGTACACATGACAACAGCTGTCAAAGAAGAGGTTTGGTGAACATGGGTCAAGTCCCAGGGCAAACGCTGCTTAGGTGAGAGGTACATATCAACAGGCACAGAGAGTGACTGGACTGCCATGTGCTGGGCGACAAGAGATCAGGGACAGGGCTTTCCGAGACTATTTACATGGTCCGGGTGTAAGTTGATGCGAGCCTGCCCTGCGATGGTAGTGTGGGATTGGAAAGGAGAGGAGGAGAAATGCATTTCGAATTTTTCATTTGTCCAAGGTGTCCTTCCTTCCAGCGAGCGCTTATGTAATGGCAGCCCCTTGGATCCTGCCATGGCTCTGTAGGGAAAGTGACAGGCAAGGCAGGCTTTTGTTTGTTTCCAGGAGCTTTCACTGAGGCCCGTTCACTGTTGGTGGCCTGGTAGCCAGCGCCCTGCATCTCCTCCCCACTGCTTAGCTGACAGCTGCAGGTAGAGAAGCTTTGCCTGTTTGGGAGGCAGCTCTGAGAGCAGAGGGGAAAGAGGGAGAGGCTGGGGGGGTGGGGGGAAGCGGAAGTGGCTCCATCAGTAGCATCGAGATTAAACAGCTCTCTCATCTAATGGTAGGAAATGAGGCATTTTCAGCGGGGCCAGCTCTGATAGCTGTGTCCTTGCGATGCCACACCGGGCGTGCGGGGGTAGGAGGCAGTTTGTAGTGAAGCAAGTTAAGAAATAGACCCAGACACGGGTCATCTTTCTCCTCGGCACAAAGGTGGCCTCCAGTGAGATTAGACCAACCTTCCCCCACAGTGTTAAAGTCTACAACAGAAACACCGACGGATATTTGACTAAATTAAAAAACAAACAAACAACTACCCTTTCTAATGTAGGAGCTGTTTATCAAGGACTTAATCCAAGCAGATGTTACGGGGTCGTGTATTGATGCTTACCGCGTGGAAGGCACTGTGACGAATACAGTCAATGCACAGCCAAAAACATGCAGATTGCCAGGCTCAGCCCTGGAGACTCAAATAAATGGGTCCAGCCTGGGGCCCCAGAAGCTGCCTTTTTTAACTGGCTTCTAGCTGACGCCCATGCTGCTGGTTCCCAGACCACGCTTGGCATAGCCAAGTTGAAGGGCACCTTACTAGAGGCGTGCTTCTCCAACTTTATTGTGTTACGATGCAGATTGCAACTCAGTTGATCTAGAGAGTCAGTGGTCGAGTCTACCTGACTGTTGAAGCCCACTGTGGTGCTCACCACCACCATCTGATCCTTCAAGAACAGCAACCAGAAAGAAGACAAGGCTTCGATTCCCGAATGGCTACCCCTTACGGATTCTTGGTTTGTTCAACGTGTCGTGCCAAGTGCTCTGCGTGCCTTCTCTCATTTAGTCCTGACGAGAGCTTATGGAGAAAGATAGGAAAAAAAAAAAAAAAAAACTTACTGAGGGAAGACAGTTCCCATTTTAAAGATGAAACAACTGAGCCTCAGAGAGATCTCCTCCACGCTAAAGACTTTCATTTGCTATTTAAAGTACCTGTCCTCTGTTGTCTGTGTCCCTCAATGGTCCTTCCTTGACATGTGCTCGGCTAAGCAGAATCTTTGTGGCTCCACGCAGAAAAACAGACAGGCTCTGCTAACTAGAAATTGTTTTTAATCCCCCAGTAAGCATGTGATGCATTACACAGTTGTATTTTTTCTTAAACTCTGGGTAACCTCTAAATTTAGTCTTAAGAGAGTTATGGGCAGACAAAACAATGTAATTTATTAGGCCTTATTACGTACCTTGTACTTTCATATCTGTTTTTTATTTTTTTAACTCTCTGTACTGCCCTGAAGGTCGGAATGATCCCCCCTCCCTCATTTTAACAGATGACAACTAGAGAAGGTTCTTGACCTGCTCAGCATCACACAGCTACAGAGACTGGGTTGGGCTCGGAAGCCAGCTCTTACCCTTAGGCCCTACTGCCTCCCAGTTCCTCATCTGTGAAATGGGGGAGAATAATACTCATTACTCAGACAAAGTCTAATACCTGGCATTGATTAGCCGTTCAATACAGGGGAGCCGTGTATTACTTCGATTGTTTCGATGGGGCTCAACGTGGACCGAAAGCCCTTGCGTCACCACCCACCCCCAGCGTCTCTGGAAGTTAAATGCCCCACGTCACTTTGTTAGATTATATCTGAAACTGCGGCTCGTTTAAAAGGACCTGATCTGAGCTGCTAGATATAAGACGTCGTTTCTTTTCTTATAGCCCGAAACACCAGCTTGTTCCAATTAGAAATAACTGTAAGGCATCTGCTGAAAATATGTGCACTTTTGTTAATCTGGGGTTGCTCAAGAGAATGGAAGAGAGGTTTATATATTACATTTGCTAATAAAGAGAAATGCTAAATATAAACAGTATTTCAAGATGAGGACGAAAATGAAATACCTAAAACCTTACCATGTCCAGCTGGTTCATATTTACATCGCCAGAAGGAAACACTGGAAACCTTCTGCATTCTTAAATTAAAGGGACAAATCGCTATCTGCAGAGAGCCGTGGGCCAGGGGCGGGGTGGGGCCGGAGATAATAGTATCAGCAGGAACAAAGACCGTCACTGACCAGCGAAAGATTGACTTTCCACCCCACCCCATTTTTTCTGAATCTAAAACGAATCCCATCACACTGCGTCGTAACACGGGAGCAAACTAGAACAGAGAAAAGCCAGTGCAGTCACAGAGGCTAAGTGTATCCTCCCCACAACGGAGACCGTCCTTTGGCGTAATTCACACCAGCGTGGCCTCCCCTGGAGCGGACGCCACTTCCTGGGAGTAAACGACGCTGGTCTTAGGCTACCGGGGTCCCATTCACTTAGTTATTGCTTCAGGACCCTTCACGGTGCCCTCGTGGCCCCAAGTGAGCGAACGCAGTTTCTCTAACACCCTGACTTCTGGGAGTGGCTTGTGCGTGACGAGAAGCCGCTTCCTCGTAAGCCACGCAAAATCCATGCCACGAGACGCCTCTGGAACTCCCAGAGCCAGTGTCAAGCTGTGAAAGCAGCCGTAGCCGGTACCTTGGCTGGTACAGATCGCTGGCATCCTTTGCAAAAGCAGAGCTGCCCTTTCCCTAGCCGAGACGGGTGGAAAAGACAAGGTCTACGAATTGAAGATCTTACAGCTGTGCCACATGCTTTTGAAAAGAAAGAACTCAGTCATTCAAACAGCCTGGTTTTTACGAAGTGACATTTCAGATTATGATACGACATCGCAGATTTGACACGATTGTGCTAATTGTGAGAAAATATGCTACTTTGATCAAACCGGAATAAAGGAAATAAAAAGACAGTGTGGTTCCACTTGTGCTGAAGAGTGGCTCATCCTCACAGCTTTTGGGTTGTTGCCGTCCAACACCCTTAACGTCTCCCTAGCCGGGAGCCTGTTGCCTGCTTGCTGTTAATGGGAATTTAACATACGAGCTTTCGTGTGAGTTGTTTGCCTAATTCAGATTCCTCGTGCTGACTGGCACGGATTGTATTTAACTGGTTTTATTGTGACGTGACTGTGATGGATGTGACAAGGGCTTCTGTTATTCGCTGGGGAGTGTGGCCGTTAATGAAGCCATTAGCCGAGCTAAGGCAAGTGAAGAAAATAGGGAAATTAACCATTATTCCGAAGCCATTAAGTTGTAACCCGCCACTTTCTCTCCTTCCTCAAAAAGGCGTCGTCTTTTTAAGGCCTCCCTGACTGTCCTTTAAAGATTCATTAATTCATTAACTTTCCAAGGAGATAGGGGTGGATGGCACGGTTGAAATTTTAATCAGTCCGGCATATCATATTATTACCATTACGCCGGTGTCTGTGCTCATGGCTGGACCACAGCAGGTTAATTTTAAACAGACCCCATTACAGCAGATGTGGTTCTGTTCTGTGCGTCACAGGAAGAGCTTCGGAGCTCTTTTCATGCTCGGTAGGTGCACAGGACAGGCAGTCTGTACCCTCATGTTACAGATGAGTGAACTGAGGCTTAGGGGGCCTAAATCACCGGGGGAGTGATACCACGTGGGAGAACACGGGTCTCCCATTTACATTCTCCTTGAACCTTTCTGTATTACAGCGTGGGCTTCTCCCGTGCAAATGCTTTGCTGCAAAAGGAAAACTAACCTCTGCTTGGCACACGTCTTTTGAAAAGGAACGTCTTGCGTTGTGCCCTGTGCCCAGTGCGTGCCCACCATCTTTCCATCCGTCTCCGGTCACGGCTGACCAGGGCTTTGCGGAGTCGATTACACAGCGGCAGTGTGCTAGTCCTGGCCCTGTCGGGCATAGTCTCCTACTTCTGCATTTATGTGGAGAGGCGAACGCTGCCTGTGGGACTCATAGATGTCTTCTGCAGCGTCAGGAAGCTTGCCCCGTGGGTGGTTTCAGTTGACTCAAAAAAAACCAAAAACCGTTCCGCTCGGTCAAGCTGAGTGAAGTCTACTTTTTGGCAAAGGAGAAGGTTCTTAAAGACGCAGTCCTGGGTCCTGCAAGCCCTCAGGAAATCACGGTTTCCCTAGCAGCACTTAGCGCAGTTTCTCCTGCAGATGGACGAGGAGGTCAACTTCCATGCCTGATCCTTGACCTCTTAAGGAAGTTTGCCACCCAGAACCCACACCTTAGCTCACTGAGGGTGGTCTGGCGCCGAATGGATGCATTTTCAAACCCATTAGTGCAGGCCCGGTGCATATATAATTGTTACCACACACGTCGAGGTCCAGTTGGGTAAAGGATACAGATTAACGTCTCCTGCACATCCATCCGTGCACACACGTGCCCCCAGGCTGAAGGGCAGTCCGAGGCCCAAAGCAAGTGGGATCGATATTTCTTGTCACATTTTTGCATGTTTCTCGAGGTGGGCTAGAGCCTGGCCCCGAGTAGAAGCTGGGTGCGTATTTGTTAAAGGAATGGACGGAAAGTTAAGGGGCACTGTCTGCGCGTGATCTTTGGGGTCACTCTCATCTTCCTCACCAGCAAGGCCACACGTGGAAATGGAGCTTGGTCCCCCACATCACACGGTGGACCACCAGGGGGAGAGCTGTAATGGCCTCTCTGCCTCTGAGGCCTCCCAGGCCCGAACCTGGCCGCCTGGCCTTGGACATGTCTGTGCCAGTTAGCACGTGGTCTCCTGACACCTTCCTGACAACTTTTCATGCTCTGGAACCACACAAACAGCTACCCCACGACCATGGGCAAGCTGCCTTGTGCCTCCCAGTCTGGATTTCCTAGGCTAGAGCACGAGGAAGGCAGCAGGCCTATTTTTTTGTGACAGGGTCAAAGTAGGTGTTCGGACCCTTGGCTGCCACCATCCCTGTCACTTATTTATTTTTAGCCACAACATCTAATTACCTCCCATGGGAAGGAGCTGGAAAGACGGAAAACATCCAAAAGGTCAGTTCAGTTAAAGCCGGTGATTGGCCACAGTCTGAGGTGAGGTGGTCATTCTCGAACTTGGAACGGATGGTCACTAAGCAGGGACCCTCCCAGGGCCACCCTCTGCATGAGGCGCTGTCTTTCAGGAGGCATTTCCTGGCTTGCCTGCATTGGTTCCATGGTTCCGCTTTCCCTGAACAAAATGCTCACCAGGTCTAAATATAAGCCAGCCCTTTCCTTAATTACTTTTTAAAAGTGGTTTTGGGATTCACCGTTTGAATGACCCACGTGACTTCTTACACTCATGGCTGTCTCTTAAGAGCATCCCATATGGGAAATGATTTGATGCCCTAAGAAAACAAGCGGGTTGCGGGCTTCCGTCCTCTCTTTGTTTTGGTCTCTTCCGCTTGGACCAGCAGAATCCTCATTATGGGCGTAAATGTGTGTGGCATGTGCGTGGGTCTCCATTCGTCTGTGCTTTAGAGATTGGCTCCGCTGCAAGGCAGCATTGTAATGGGCAGCCTCTCCTACATGTTTATTACTAATATTAATATTTCCTCCTGCGTTTTGCAGGGCCGTTCTATACAAGCAAGCTATTGTCTTATTCTTACTTTGAGGTTTTGTCAAGTGCCACGCTATCAGGCTCCTGAGTTTTTAAGAAGCCATCTTCTCAAAAAGCCTGTAGCGAGAAAGCCGTAAGAGTGTGAGTCCATTGAGCTCCGTTCGTGTGGGTGGCCAGGCCAGCTATTGGCAGAATTGCTGGGCCCATGGGACAGTCACCACAGTCGTGACTCAATTTGGGAGGAGATGCTTTGAGGCTGCGCAAATATCCCATTGCTCTTAAATGTTTCACCCACCAATGTCAGCATCCATCGGTGAACGTTGCCTGCAGAAATGATTACTGTGGTGTTCTAATGAAGATTTTCTCTTTCCCTCTTTCCCTCTGCTTTTATTAATTGGAATTCTTCTGTAAAGAGGATCTGCCCCTTTTCCCCCGTTATGTGTTTATTCAGTCATGTATTTATATTAGTACGAACTCACGGATATTTCTTTTATTCTATGGCTCATAATCTAATACTGTCATTTATTTTCTTGCTCACGCAAGATGGCCACGCTTCACTTCAGATCGCGAAACAGGCTGGAGCGGGGAATGCCCTGCCCGAGATCATGCCGTGGCTTTGGACGCAGCGCTGGTTTTAGAACACAAATCTCTCTTTGAACTCAAGGTTTAGGCCTCTCCCCTCATATGGCGCCATTCTGTGAAGCACGGTGAAAAATATTTAGGTGCGTCCTCTTGCCCCGCTCTCCATTTTGTTTATTTTTTGGTTAATTCAGCTTTGCTTGTATTTACTTTATAGTCGGGTACAGGAGGAACTCGTGGATGGGGGCCCTGCTGTGTTTAAGTCGGTCACATACACAGCGCTTCGCCAGCACGATCCACTGGAGAAGGGGATTTAAAATAAGATGGGCGCATTTTGTATCCCTTTTAAGTGGTCACCCCATGGTGATCGCTTAGGTCACCTCCCTAAGGCAGCACAGGGACGGGAACACATGGTCAGCATCCTAGTTTCCCTGGGACAGTCCCAGTCCTGTTTTCCAGGTGTAATTGTCACGGATGTCCCTTTTTTCCCTCAAAAGTTTACCGATTTGGATGAATGTTTATATGGTCACCCCAGACTTTCAATCTTTTGGTCCCCATCAGACTCACCTGGACGGCTTGTTATGCCACAGACTACAGTGACCCCTCCCCTACAGCGTCTCCTTCCTTTGGTTTGAGGTGGGGCCTGAGAATGGGCATTTACAGAAAGCTCTAAGGTGATGCCGGTGCTGCCTTGTGGGGACCCCGCTTGGATTACGACTACCGTGAACACTGGACAGACACTCACTGGCAGATGAATGGATGAATGGTTGTCAGGGATAAGATTTGGTCTAGTGGGAGCAGATAGGCAGTTAGGCGGATGCACAATGATGAGATGCTGCTGTCATGGCGGTGATGGGGCTAGTACGGGATGCTCCATGAATGAATACCAGGGGCACCTGATGTGGATTTGAGGCCTCCCTTCCTGGACTCTGGGAAAGAGGTTGTATTGAGCTCTCAGTGCCTTATCAAATCACCTTTTTCCTAGTCTGTTCTACAAGTGTTCAGTAATTTAGTCAATTGGACACCAACCGACAGTCCAAATCAGCATTTTTCTACTCTTGACTTTGATTTAAATTCAAGAGGTGAGGAACCACTTGCTCACCGTTCCCAGTATGGGGATGCACTGTTCAATTCCGTTCGAGGAACAATGTTTATATACATATGTGCATACAGGTTGAATTGGACTCCATTTCTCAGTTGTGTCACAGAATAAAGACAGAGTCATTTCTTTCTGTTTAGAAAAATTTTTTTTTAAATGTTTACTTATTTTTGAGAGAGAGAGAGAGAGACAGACAGAGCACAGGCAGGGGAGGGGCAGAGAAAGGGGGAGCCACAGAATCCGAGGGAGGCTCCAGGCTCTGAGATGTCAGCACAGAGCCTGAGGCGGGGCTCCAACTCATGAAATGTGAGATCATGACCTGAGCTGAAGGTGGTCACTTAACCGACTGAGCCACCCAGGCGCCCCATCATTTCTTTCTGCCACCTGCCTGCATCTACTAGACCAAATAGTGTTGAAAAATGACCTTGAATCTCTATGGGATCCAGAATGAGAAGTACCTTATTACTGTACATATTAAGGCAGGAAACATGAAGGCATATGGCCCATTTTCAAAGGAATTTTAGCAATAACAGATGGAATGAAAGATTTTCAGTGAGCCCTTTACTTAACCACAAAGTCTGCTTAATCAGAACAACCCATCCCTCAAATAATTTAGTAAAATTATGTTTCCTTGGGGGTTCATAGTTTGAAGATAGTAAAAGGGGTATTTGTTTTTCACGACACCACTAGGAAGAGTATTCCATAGACATGTGCATTTTCCAGTAAGAACCTAGCCTTCAGACTCTGTTCTCAACAAGGTTGAAGTTTGCATTGGAATGTGTCACTGAATGTGGTTTCTCCTCAGATCACCTAGTGAGAGGAGTTCCAGCTGATGGCATAATCGCTGGGTGTCAAGCCACTTGATTGCGGTTAGTAATATCGCCCTCCTTTCTAGGGCTAAGTATTTGGCTTGGCCTCCATCCATAGCATGTTGAACCAGAACTACCAGCAGGGACTCTCTCTGATGGGCCCTGATTTTATACCTAAGGTGCGAACAAAAATGGTGGGACTCATCACCTTCATGGTCAGGGATGTACTGTGTGATTAGTATAATAACATCCAGAAACTTTCCACTGGTAGGTATTATTAATGTTTTGTAGTAGAAAATAATCTTTTATACCTTGGCATGATGCCATGGGATAGATACATTTAAAATATTTTTCAGTTTTCCCCTCCAGTAAATTATGCTTATAGAGATGTAGTTAGTGACAAAGGCAAGATAATAGTAATGACGCTACTAATTATATTGCTGTACATAAAAAGTGACATCGATATTATCAAGTGCCGTTAATAGCCGCAAATGGTGTCAGATGCAGCGACCTTTGATTTGAACACAGCTTGTAAATCTTGTGAGACCTTCTTCTCCCCTACCAATTTTCAATTTTTCCTTGGCTCTATAGTTAATTGTTATGTAAAGAGAAATAGAACCGCTTAGGAGAGCCAGCATACCCCCTTTGTAGCAGTGGCTTTGGGGACAGAGTTGACACCTGCTTCCTAGATGGCCCCAGGGAGGTGACCTTTTTGTCTGGCGTGCTAAGGACAAAGCAGTCTTGTGCCCCTGTCCTTCATATAAAGGAGAATACCACCGACCATCATGATGACCACAAAGTTGGCAGCAGTCTTTCCTTTTGCAATTTTTTGGTAGAAGCCGATGATCGACGATGGTGTCTCCGGCTTCTAGATGGCTGCCGTGCGTGTTCTGCATCGCTTCCTGTGTAGAACTGAGTTTGAGACCCAGCACCCAGCGTGTATCGTTGTATCCACCGTGTTTCCACTTTGTTGTTTCGCTGACACTTAAGTGATGTTTGAGGGCTTGCGTCGTATTCTCCATGGAAATTATTTTCCCCTTTGTTTCTGAGGGAAAGAATCCCTTGGATGGGTATCTTCCCATGGTTCCCATCATATCATCAAATAATACGACAGATTCCGAAGACCCGTGCCTCAAGTTTCCCTTTTCTGCAGGCCGGGGATATTTAGAGGGTTGGAAGAAACAATGTTGGGTTTGTGTGACGCGGCTTTATGTTTGCTGCGGGCACGTGCAAAAAGATAATTAACATTTAGCAGTGATTGGGTCCCGGTAGTTGTATTTATTGAGCAGCTAGTAAGTGCAAGGGGCTGTGAGAAATAAACATGTGGTCAAGACATTGACTTTGCCCTCGAGTCATTTAAGGTATTGTTGGGGAGATGATACATGCCCACAAACACCATGAAGAGTAGACAGGGTTAGGAACTAAGAGAGAGCCTGATGCGAATTCACAGGAAGGGCTGCTCCCTTCCCACGGCGAGGGGTAAAGAGTGGCCTTCAGATTGGCTTTGTATGTGAGGAGATGAGAAAGAACAGTCTAGGTGGAGGATACAGGGGGAAAAGGCAGAAAATAAAGAAAAAGCAGGCCGGGGAACAGACTGCAGATTCTTTTGGCTGGTTGCATGCCAGGGAATAAGAGTGGGAAGGCCCGGGCCAGCCGAGCAGGAGGGGTGTCTGCCGCGTGGCCGGGGGCCACAGGACATGCCGCCTGCAACTTCAGCTGTTGGGGCAGGGAGCTGCAGACGCTGGGGAGCCACTGTACCCTAGGACAGTTTAGTTGGTGTCCTGAGAGGTTGGAGGGATTGGTCGGCCAAGGAGTCCAGCTAGGAGGCTTGTTGAAAAAAAACAAAATAGGTAATGGTTTTGCAACCGGTGTACTTATAACACAGGCATCTGTAACATCTTTGTGGTTTTGGAATGAGGAATTTCTCCTCTGTGCGTATTTTTATTTGAAGATAGTAGTTTGAAAATGCTCTTATATTGCCACATAGATCGAGTAAGAGAAAGGATCTGGAATAGGGGTCTGTGTGTGTGCTTGGGATCCCTCCTCAGTGTGTGGATCTCGAACCCTAGTATGCCCGAGGGTCACCCCTGGAACTCTTGTTAGGATTTTAGATTCCGTACATGCAGGCTGTGGCCCAGAAAGCACCACCTATGCTAAAGAGTCCAGGGCCCCGGGTGGCTCAGTTGGTGGAGCATCTGACTTCGGCTCAGGTCACGATGTCACAGTTCGTGGGTTTGAGACCCGCATCAGGCTCTGTGCTGACCGCTCAGAGCCTGCTTGGGATTCCCTGTCTCTCTCTCTCTGCCCCTCCCGCACCTGCGTTCTCCCTCCGTCTCTCTCTTGTTCTCTCTCTCTCTCTCGAAAATAAATAAACATTTTAAAAAAGAGTCCAGGGTGATTCTGATGCAGGCGGTCTCTGTCCTTTCCAGGGGTAAAAAGGCAGGAGTCTTTGCCCACAAGTGGCCTGCCTGTCGCGGGCCAGTGACTGTGGTGGGTACCCTGTGTGCCTTCCCTCATTTTGCCCTCAGCATTTCTCTGTGGGAGGGAATTGCTTCATTCTCACCTTTGGGTGAGGCCTGTGAATCTTTCTCAGGAGCAGAGGCTCCAACACGCTTCAGTAGGGTGTTGGGATTGTGTGACGGCACAACAAATTGAGTTGCCATGAATGTGGTCTGGTCCCAAGGCCCCTCTAGAATTCAGAGGCTCTCAAGGGAGAAGCGTCGACTTCCCAAACACCCGGTTTAATCAAAACCGAACAAGGAAAAAGCCGTTCCTTGAAGACACAGGTTGAGCTGGAGGTGTACCCTTCTCTTTTGTGCTCCTTGTCTGCCTGGGTGTGTGCCAAGTTCAAGGTCACGTCTCCTCTTCATGCTACACCTGTCACTCTCCATCGCTCTCCTTGCCAGGCTCTCGTCATTGGACACTTCCACTGCGGGAAGTTGACTGCGGTCACCTGCAGTCCTTGCAGCGAGCTTCGGGCTGGTGCCGTGTCACACTGCGGGACGCTCTGCCGTGGGAGGGCTGAGATCATTTCGTTCAGCTCTTGCCACCCAAGGCCATTGAACGCTGCCCT
The DNA here is from genome assembly GCF_027475565.1 of Acinonyx jubatus. Lineage (NCBI taxonomy): Eukaryota > Metazoa > Chordata > Mammalia > Carnivora > Felidae > Acinonyx > Acinonyx jubatus. Next base: position 118,553,122 of record NC_069389.1, read on the forward strand.
GTGTCCTGTGGGTTTCCCGGACAGAGACCCTGTGCCGGGGAGACTGGCACAGTGTTGCATCTCCAGCCGCTGCCTGCCCCGCAACTGAGATGTCCATCCACGTCTTAGGATGTGGCTGCATGAAGCAGCCATTTCCTATTTACTTTATTTTGATTTTCTTAAAGTGTTTCTTTATTCATTTTGAGACAGAGAGAGAACACGCGCAAGCGGGAGAAGGGCAGAGAGACAGGGAGAGGGAGAATCCCAAACAGACTCCTCACTGCCACTGCAGACTCCCATGTGGGGCTCGAACTCACCAATTATGAGATCGTGACCTAAGCAGAAATCAAGAGTCGGACGCTTAACTGACCGAGCCACCGAGGCACCCCCTATTTACTTTTAAAACGCAATGTTCCAATCTTACGACGTAGACAAGTCCATAGGGTGGGAATCCCTCTAATAGAATGGATTCTGGCCAATTAGTTCATGGAATCAAGAGGATGAAAATTTCATCTTTTCACATCTGCATGCCTTAATGTGCATGGGCTGCCTACCTCCTTTATCATTTTTAAGACTTCAAGTATGATCTCTCATGAAAATAACTCTGCACTAGTATAAAGTTCTTGGTTTTTATGATGTTTTTATTTGTTTTACCTGTAAATAGCGGAAACTCAACAAATACTCATCAAATTAATGAATGAGTCTTTATTAGAAATGCATTTAATTGGCCAGCTAGTAAGTTCTGAACACATATTTGTGGACTGGACGCCCTCATGAAGGAATGGCCAGAGACGCCACTAGGAAATTTTCCGCTACAGCTCAGGTGATTTCCTCACGTTGCAGGTAAAATCCGTTTCTCCTTATTGACTTTGCGGAGTGTGAGTGAGTTCCCTTGGCCATTCACCATCCCCTCTATGTTTGAATGAAGTTCAGAATTCTTCCTTAGTCCGGTCTTCCTCCAGCTGGATAATCACAGCCTCATTTGCCTTTCCTCAGAGTTTCGTCTTCCAAGGCCTCCAAGAGTCTCTGTGGCTCTCTGATCCTCTCTCTGTTGTGGATCCCAGGCCTGGAGGTGCCCAGTCGAGGTTCACAGAGGATTAGTGAGCATTTTGTACCTAAACCTGGATGATGGCAATCACAGACTTCGTTAGTGGATAGCGAAGGTCATCAGACAGTGGAGGTTTCCTTAGATTTGTGACGAGGTTTTCAAAATCTGGTTTGACCACTCTTTGCTCTTCCTCCTCCCAGCCGCTATTTCTAGAACTCACAACTGTGATTAGACAACATCGGGAGAGGAGGCTCCTGCGTTTCCCTCTTGGTGATTGACAACGATATGCTTAATAGTTTATTAAGCATGTTCAAATAGCTTCCTCCAAGAGCTGGAGCAAGATCCCCCCTCTCCCCTGTAATTCTGCAGCTCCCAACTATTCCTTTAGCTGGAAAATATTGATTTGCTATTGTGTGGCCCCCAATGGATTGCTTCTTATCTCCAAGACTGGATTTTTGTTAGAATGAGAGCTGACAGAATTCAGATTTAGTCAAGAGAAGTATGCCAGGGTCGGCAAAATGTTAAACACTGAGAACAAATGGGGTATTAACTCGGGAAATTTTGTGTGACTTTCGTGCAGTGAAATTCTGTCAGGAATCAGGACCTTTGTGGCGGACATTTGTAGAAGATAATTATTTAAATGTCCCAGCCTCCTTGCGGACAGAGGGGATTGATTTCCATGGATCTGTTTATACAGGTTAGATCATAAAGCAAGACTAAAATGGGAAACAGTCCACGTTTTCAACAGGAAGAGAAGACTTGAATCAAGTTTGGTACATCCATACGTACAATATTTCTTCTTTGTGCTTTTTAAAAATGGCCGGTTTTGTGTTACGATGGCCCTGTGTTGCCTTCTTATGCATACTCATAGTCCTTCTGGTCATTCATTCTACCTGAGCTCGGTCCTGGCGCCCTGGTGCTCCTAATGCACGTTCTGTATCTCACAGAGAGTGATGGAGGAAGGTGAGGGGTGAATTGTGGTGTGGAGACCTCCCCCCAGTTTTACCCCTGGCAATGTGCTCCGGCTCCGAGTGGCCGCAAGGCCTGAACTGGCCGTGTGGCCCTGTTGCGGGCGGAGGCTTCACAGGCGAGATGCGCGTGGGAGCCGGGGTGGGCTGCACTGTGACCTTGGGGCTGTCTCCACCTGGGGAGGCTCATGGTTGGTCCCCCCTTCCCTTGGAGCCAGATGCGTGGAGTCTGACACGGGGGTACATTTGCCTTTAATTGCATTTGGTTCCCACCGGGTTCTGAGCGATGTTCCCGAATGCCCCGCCACACTCCTTGGTCTGTTCACGGGGCTGCTTTTGTTTTTGACCAGAAGGACCAACTTTAATATTACAAGGCGAGTCTTGGCTTCACAGCACAGATACCTTGGCATGAATGAAAAAGTCAAATCGGGGAGAAAGCAAGGCTTTAATGGTTTTCGATTTTTCTCTAACGTGTTTTGTTCAAAGTCTGTTTACCTCTAGATATGGAAATCAGGGACATCCCTCACTTACTGCCTCTGTAGTGACAGTTCCTAAGTCAGTCAGGGCCCAGCTCCTTTCTGAGCAGTGGTTGGTCTGTGGGAGAAAAAAGCAAATAGGAAATGAGAGGCTTCTTCTCCCTACTAGTTTGGTCTTGGTGGTGAGGCACCAGATATCTGACATCTAGTGGGGTTTTAAAAACTCTCAGGGTGGTTCTCCCTTTTATGTCCGAACACATTCTTTGAGGGTGACAAAAGAGGAGACTCTTTCTTCTGTGGCCTTCTGTCTCGCGTGTGTGTCATTTTTTGTAACGGAACTGTAACTAAGAGACGACGGGCACAGATCTTCGGTGTTCAGTTCCACAAGTTTTGACAGTTGCACCCTCCCAGGTAACCGCCACACAAAGGAAGATACAGATGGGTTTTGCTCATTAGCAATTGTACGCCAGCCACAGACAATGTATAATTTGCTGGTAGCCACACTAGGAAAAGTAAAAGGAAACAGTGACACAATTTTAATACATACCGTATTTGAACCCAGTGTATTTAAAAAAAATTTTTTTAATGTTTATTTATTTTTGAGAGAGAGAGAGAGAGAGAGAGAGAGAGAGAGACAGAGTGAGAGCGGGGGAGGCGCAGGGAGAGAGGGAGACACAGAATCAGAAGCAGGCTCCAGGCTCTGAGCTGTCAGCACACAGCCTGATGCAGGGCTTGAACCCACGAACTATGAGACATCATGACCTGAGCTGAAGTCGGACGCTTAACTGACTGAGCTACCCAGGTGCCCCTAACCCAGTGCATTTAAACTATGGCAATTCACCGCAAAATTAATATAGAAATTAGACCAAGAAACGTTACACATTTTTGATAATCAGTCTTTGAAACTTGGTGTATATGTGTGTGTGCATATGTATATGATAACACTTCAATTTGGATGCTAACTTTTTAAAAATCATTACAGTGAAATCCACATAACATACAACGTGCCATGGCTTTCTCTGAAAGGGTTTTGAAAAAGTGCTTGAAATGAATGAGCAGGGGCTGCATGAACAGAGCGCTCTGCCTCAGTTTCCACTTCCCAGTGACACAAAATTCTGAATCCCTGTGGACAGAAGGCAGACATGTCTTTCTGTGACATCATCTGAAGACCCGAACCATACCTGAGCCTCAGGCTGTGCCCTCGATCTGTTCCTTGTTGTTTGCTCCTCTTCTTCCCATCCCTGCCCTCTGACTTCCTTCTGCTTATATCACTGAGTGCTTACCGAGGACAGGGCATCTACAGAGTTGTGGGTGAGGGAAAGGCAGGGACATCGTCCTGGTCCCGGAGCAGCTCAGAACGCAGTGTAAGATCCTTCCCCCCACCCTTGTGGAGAAGTATGACACAGCCCTTGGATTAGACGAAAAATTAGGCTCTGAAAAACCTGTTGTGATGATCGGGTCATGCCCTCATTCCTTCATTCGGCAAGTGCTTTAAAACCCTTACCATGTGCCAGGTGCCGGGCTGGTTGCTGGGAGGGTTGTAGCACAGCGTGTATCCTCCCAAAGCTGGATGTCCGTCTGAGGAGTTTAATCTACAGTAGCTGTTTTATCAAGAAGAGAGGAAGGCTTGGTAAAGCCCACGACGCCACCGGGGAGGGGCAAGAGGTTTAAATCAGGTGGACGCGCGCCTAGGGAGGGGTTCGTGGAGGGAGGTAAGACCGGGGGTTAGAACGGGGGCCTGCCTCACAGTCTCACCCCTGCTGCAAACATTTTGAGAATTTTCTTCAAGGTTGGCCAATATTCGGGATTACTCATGTGTTTAACTAAAACCAGAATGGACTGTTCTGTGGTGGGGACAACAGGAAGCCCTTGGGTTTCCCTTGCGCTTGCCACGTGTTCCCATCCGCATTTCACGCTGCAATGAAGGACCGCGCTGCATGCGAAGAGTTCACTCGATTCCTATGCAAGGTCCTTTCGGAGCGCTCCCCAGACTTAGGTTTTCATTGACGTCACTGGATGCAGAGCCCCTGGCACGAGATCTGGCCCGTGATGTTTGCTCCATAGATATGGGCTGAGAAGCCGAATGGGCAGATGGGTGGGCCGGTCCCTGTGATCGTCCGGGCTGCTCTGCCGAGTCCAGCCTTGCAGAGGAGAGGCACCTTGCTGCTCGATGAAAGGAGCGCTGGCCTAGAAGTTAGGGTAGCTGGACTGTGGCCCCATCTCTGTCGTTCATTTGCTTTGTGACCTGGGGCAAGTCACTTAACTCCTCTGGGACTGTTGCCCGTCCCGCAAAAGGATGAGTTTCAACTCCGTGACCTCTAGGATCTCGTTTCACCTTCCATGATCATCCGGCTCCCGGGGTTTATTTCTTCCGAGTCCCTGGCCCCGACCAAACTCCCACCAGTTGAAAACGGAGCACATTGGGGCGCCTGGGTGGCTCAGTCGGTTGAGCATCTGACTCTTGATTTCGCCTCAAGTCACGACCTCACGGTTTGTAGGATCGAGCCCTGAGTCGGGCTGAGCGCTGACGGCATGGAGCCTGCTTGGGATTCTCTCTGTCCCCCTCTCTCTGCCCCTCCCTCACTCAAAATAAATAAATAAACTTGAAAAAAGAAAAAAGAAAACGGAGCACATTGAGAAGAGTTTTGGGGGAGATGTCTCATTCCCTTGTTGCTGCCAAGGGGAGTGAAAGGGCAGCGAGAGGTCTCTGTTGGGACCTGTGTTTGGTTCTTTGTCTCGTCATTATCCACAGGCTGAGTACTCGATCATCGCTGTGCATTACGAAGAGGAAGGGCTATGCATCATCTGACGCGTATTTCAAAGCACATGTTAGTATTGTGCTCGAGTGAGTCTGAGCCCTGCCCTCATAAGGCAGTTTCTATCTCAACCTTTTCAATCCTTAATATGTTCCACTTCCTGATTTGGGCACCAGACCTGGATTTGTGAAGACATGTCTGGCAGCAAGATTGGCGTTTCTTTTTGTAGTTGGTTACTGTGTGAGCTTCCAGCACCTGGGAGACGAGCCAGCGAACAGTTAGAAAGATGAAGACAGCCAGTGACTGTAGGTGTTGCCACATACATGCAGCCCATTCCGTCCTCCCGTACAAAAGTAAAATCACCATCGACATCTTTCCGCGTATGTAAGAGTCTGCATTTGCAGCCTTGGAATATTCGTTCAATTTTTACGCATCAAATTATGCACATGCCAATAACCCTGTAATTTATGGATGCTTGCTATTAGGTTTGGTTTAAATGAGTTGCTTCTGAAAAGGAGCCGGCTTCTGTTCTGAAGAAATAAATAAACTGCATGAGGTGAGCTCTCCTACAACTGATTTTCAGCGTGGAGTTTTCAGGGTGTAATTTAGAAGTAGCGGTGGAGGTTTATGACCAGAGAAAGTGTGGGTATGTAGGTGGGAGGCTACATGGATGTGCTTGTAAATGACTGGAAGCCAGAGGGCAGAGGGAGAGATCTGGTGGTGCGGATTTCAGCTCAGTTTCACATCTCTACCCTAAGGCATTAGATGCTGCTAATTCCTCAAAAGCCAAAGATTTGTTTTACAGAAGAAATTCTGATTTGATTAAGATATTGCTTCCAGACCTAATGTTCCTTTAGCAAATCATGCCTACATCCATGATTGGAAATAAACTGCATGTTATCTAAGCATAAAGAAGCCACATGATTTGGAACTATTCTACAGAAGTAACATTTAGTGTAATTACAGTACATTTAGATTAATTATAGTGCTGGTTCCGGGCGCCACCATAGTTAAGGTCGTATCAGCATTTGCGTTATTAACCCTGTGCGGAGGAAGTTTGTCCTCTGGCTGTATATGTTTTCCTCTGGAAACTACTTGCATTCTCTATATGGCTGGAGGACCATTGAACGGCCTTTCTACTTTCAAGGTAACTTTGAAAAGATACAATTATAGAGGAATGATTCTTGTTCAGATGGCTGTTTCTGTGTAGAATCTCAAAATCGGCAGAGATTAATTTTCCAAAAGTGAAAGTGGTCCAAATGTTTAGTTAGGAAATGGACTCGCTAGCAAATGCTCGCACCTCCCTTTCGGAGGTAACATTGACCACAAAGTACAAAGTGGCTGATACTTAACCACCGTGTCCAGGATTTACCTATCCAACCTGGGCTGGGCTTCATTCAAAGTGACCTCCTCGGGAGGCACCGCCTCAGTCCCACAAAGCTGCCAAACAAGGTTGGTGACAGTGTGCGGTTTCGTTCTTTCTGAATATCATCATAAGCCTCAGATTTTCATCTCTTGATGGCATCGGTGATTTTTTTTTCCTGAAACAACCAAAAGTAATCTGGAGCCAGATTTGGCAAGTAAGGAGGCTGATAAGTTCGAATACACATTTTACTAAAAAATGAGCTGTGGCTCTAAAATAATGAGCTTCATTTTCATGCACGGTTCATAACTAGAGCTGAAGGTAATTCCCTCAGAGGAATTCTAAACTTTGTTGAGCAGTGCGTGTCTCCTGGAAGACCGCATATAGTTTCCTTTTTGCATTGCTTCGAAGGTCTGGGTCTTCGTTTGAATGTCAAATGTCTGCTAGTTTGTTATGCGAAGAGTCTCATTATTTGATGGTCCTATGTCATATGAGTAAAAGGTTTCTTCACAAGTCTAAGTGATCGACTTTAATGGCACTAAAAAGTGTTCTGACCTGTTATACATGTTAAAAAATTTCCCCAAATCTATCTTTCTGTAAATGAATGTAAATATTCTTCAAAATTTTTGTCATAATAGCTAGCATCTTACTGCTGAATGCTTATCATGAATCAAGGAGTGTGTTTTCTATGCTTTAACTCATTCACCTGTGATTTTTAAAAAGGTTTTATTTTTATTTACAGTTTATTTATGAGATAGAGTGTGCCAGCATGCGAGTGGGGGAGGGCGAGAGAGAGAGAGAGAGAGAGAGAGAGAGAGAGAATCCTAAGCAGTCCCCGTGCTGTCAGCTCAGAACCTGACGCAGGGCTCAATCTCATGAACTGTGAGATCATGACCTGAGCTGAAATCAAGAGTCGGACACTTAAATGACTGAGCCACTCAGGCTCCCCTAAAAGATTTTATTTTTTAAACTAATCACTACACACAACATGGGGCTTGAACCCGTAATCCCAAGATCAAGAGTCATACACTCTGCTGACTGAGCCAGTCAGGTGTCCCACCCTTGATTTTTTTTTTTTTTTTTAACGAACTTTAGGCAGCGGTCTTTTCAAATGGTGCCAATTACATTTACAGGGTGATTAAGTCACTTGCCCAAGCAAGAATCAGGGCAAAAGCAGTGGATTTTTGAAGTCCTGATTTGGTTTGATTTTTCTTTTCCCCTTCTGTTTTGCCCTGCTAGCTTCTCTTTTACCTTTTCCTGGTAAGGGCATGCAGGGGAGAAGCTCTTATCAGGAACGAATGATGCCACAAATACGGACTGAGATCAGTGAGGTTCCGAGCTCTGAGACAGGGCTCTCCCTGCTTACCATGCTGCGTGTTTGAAGCCAGAAGCCAGAGGCTTGGGTGTTGTTCCCCACACAGCTCTCATTTACAGACCTATATATAGCTCCTCTGTCACCAAGCTGGGTTCCCAATACCCATCTTCCCCTTTTCGATGGGGGGAATATTTAGAAGAAATAATATAGAGCACATATGTTCTCATGGCTGTCTCCAAACATGTAAGAAAAGAAATGGAAAAAGATGTGCCAAACAAAACCACCTCTCGGTAATAACACTGTAATGTAAAAATTACAGCCTGGAATTCTTGGAAGTGGCTCCATGCACCCCCCTCCCCCCCACCACCTCGGAGAGACTGGCACTGGCTCTCTAGTTTTACTCAGCTGAGTAATGCCGTGGGCTTCTGTTCTCGGTTCTTGGCACCTTTGGTGTGCTACAGAAGGCCAAGTGGGAGTGACCGCTGACGTTTCCACTCCAAGAAGACAGGTTCAGCCCTGTCATTTTTTAGGTAATGTGGGGGAAGCCAGTTTGGCAGTTTGAGTTGGTCTTTTCTAGTTGAGTGTGTGGAACAATGACTACTCTCTAGAATTGTGGAACAATTCTCTACTCCCTCATCACATAGATTGCTTGGCTCAGGGAAGGGCCAACCAAGCCTGTGGTGCGGCACGTGAGGTACTCGGCCCAGCACGGCGCTGAGGTGGCACCAAAGACTGAGCGATGGAGGTAAATAATAGTGAATGTGGCATTTGTGAAAAATCAAAAATGAATGTAACAGAATCCATGATGAATTAAAAGATCTAATTAAAAAAATTTTTTTTTAATGTCTATTCATTTTTGAGGCAAGAGAGACAGGATGTGAAGGGAGGGGAGACAGAGAGAGAGAAGGAGACACAGAATCCGAAGCAGGCTCCAGGCTCCGAGCTGTCAGCCCAGAGCCCGATGTGGGGCTCGAGCCCACGAACCGCGAGATCATGACCTGAGCCGAAGTCGGCCGCTTAACCGACTGAGCCACCCAGGCGCCCTAGAAAGATCTAACTTGAAAATAAAGCCAGGATCAGTAACAGTGCTGTTCTGAGCAACGTTGGAGCCCAGGGTGAAAGGAAAAAAGCATCTTGCATTCGTTTTAATTAAAAAAAACCAAACAAACAGTGCCCTACAATTGCATTTATCTTGATGACTGAGTTTTTTGCACACCTGCTGCTCCCCTGAAAGCCCAACTCTACTGCCATGTCTCTGGAGTTTTCCTTGATTTCTCTGTCTCCCCCTCCACTGGCTTCTGTGTCAGAAAGTACAGATCTCCTGACAGCATTTGGCACGGTGGCCTCCAGTTATTTGTCTGGGGTTTCTGCCTACTTCAGAATAGAATGGCTTCCTTGAGGATAAAGACCACAATGCCGGCCAGACATTCAGTAGGTCCACAAAAAAATATTCGCTGGTTGTTAGAAACCAGAAATGAGTGAACAGATGTGTCACATGAATAAGGGAAAATAACGTCTTGAGTCTTTTAGTGCTTTATTAGTGGGGTTGCCATTTCCCAGTCATTCCTAATGATAACCTTGGCCCGATCGGGACCCTCTCTTGGGGAGACCCAAGCACCATGGAGAGAACCCTCCTTCACGAGGATCGCTCAGGGGGAGGGGTGTGTGAGGCGGGAAATAGTCGAGTCGGCCGCTTGAACTGGTCCCGGCACTGGTCTCCTTTCACTCCTTTCACGGCCCACCCGAGGACAAGGCAACCAGGAGTCAGTGCGGGCTCAGCAAAGTCTCAGAGCCAAGGGGTTCGCCAAATCGCCAAATCCGATCGGTGCTTCGGTGCTTCGGGAAGCGCCCCCACCCTAACCCCCGTGGCTTTCTTCTGGGGCCTGGTCCCTCAGCCTGGCTCTGCCTCAGGGTAGGGGCGGGGGTTCCTGGGCCCCGCCTTGGCCCCGCAGAACCGAACCGGCAACTCGGCTGCTGCCAGAGGGTGGGGGGGGGGGGTGCCCGTGCAATATACACAGATGACAGGAACACAGCCTCGGGCCTCTGTGCAGACGACCTATGTGGCCCTATGTGGCCCACTGCGCTCCTTTCTTTGAATTGCCCTTAACCGAAACCATTTACCTTAGGGCAGCCTACTAAAAGAAACAAACAAAGAAAAAGGAAACCCTGAGAGGGAGGCAAGTTATACAATATTCATGATCGCTTCAAATCAGAGACGCAGACGCCAGTATTGATGGCCCCTTGCATGTGGAGCCCCTGTAGGACGTTGGGAAATGATTGGACCTCCTTATGGGGACAGTGGTAACGAAAGAGAGGGGTTCCCCAGCCCCTGCCATCGTTACTGTCGTAGCAATAGAAGATGACAGAGTGGTGCCGGTGCGTGGCCACGTGGCTGTTCCTACCCAATGTCGAATGACCGGTCTGTCTGATTTCCTTTTGAACCACACTGAATCACTTGGCAGTTTGCTCTGGCATCATGGAGACGCAGCCTGTGCTGTCCTGGGAGCTGTGTATTGATGTAGTGTTAAGAAGCCACGGCTGAAGGGTGAGTAAGTCATGCGACGCTAGAGTATGCACCCACCCACGGCGGAACAGAGACTCTGCCGCTCAGGGTCTTGCCAACATGCTCGGGAGAGCGGCACCTTCCGCGTCTCCTCTTGGCCCCCTGTGTCCTGTGAGCAATCTCAGAAAGATCCCAAACCTCACTCACCTCCAGAGCCCTGTCCCGTCGTGTAAGGTGTCGGGAAAACAGTGGCTCTGGCTGTGCCTCCCTCCCTGCCCCAAGCCCTACAGCGACTCAGGCTACAGACAGACCTAGGCCGACTCAACCACTGAAGGAAAACAAACCTGATATTCCCGAGACTAGCAGATGTCTCTCTTCTTCCCGCCCTTCCATTCCCTCTTTCTCCTCTTTTCCTCCCTCCTGTCCCCACCTCTCGTGAGGGGCTGAATGCCAGGCCCTGAGCCAGGCGCCAAGGGGAGGAGACTCGGTGCCTGTTTTCATGGCGAGAATGTTCTAGTCCGAGCGGGCAGATGTGCAGAAATGAGCACAGACGGAAAGGGTCTCATGTGCGATGGCAGTGAGTGATTTGAAGAATGAGAACAGGACGATGTGACGCAGCCAGGGAAGTGGACGAGCCCGACTTGAGCCTGGGTGGTCTGAGAAGGGCCTGTCTCAGCAGCCGCCTGAGTGAGGAGGGGAAGTGAGTGTCTCCGGGAAGCTTCTCCAGGAGGTAGCCACGCAATTACAAAAGGCCCCGAGGCAGGGACATGCTTGGCTCGTTCGAGGAACAAAACGCGCCTTGTCAAGGATGGTAACCTCACAGTGGATGGGGTCAGGGAGGTAGGCAGCAACCAGATCAGTGGGTGTTTCAAAGGCTGAGATAAGCGATTTGAATTTTATTCTACCTGCAGTGGGAAGGCATGGGGGGGGGGCAGGTGGAGGCAGGAGGGACCGTGTGATCTGACTCATGGGTTAAAAGGGCGCACTGGCTGCTGGGCAGTGGCCACGCGGTGCGGAGGGGAGCAAGGAGGCAGGGGAGGCTGGCTGTAGAGGCGGGCGAGAGGCAATGGTGGGAGGGGGCGAGAGGGGAACGGTTGCAGGTCGGATGTGTACGTGGGGGCGAAGGCTGATGAAAGGGAGGAATCAGGCAGGCCCTCCCAAGTTTAGTATCCAGTGCCAGCCGGATGGTGGCTCCTTCATTTATTATGCGTTGTGTTCGTGTCACTAGAGGGTTTGCGGAGATGGTTTTTCCAAATCAAAGGGCTAGTCTTTGCCTAAGAACCACTGAGGTTGTATCTTTGGATGGACAAGAGTAAAATAAGATGGAACTGTTTGCGGCCCACAGAGGGTCACCTTTTCCTTCCCATCGCACATACTCATTCGTGGGCTCTCGGGCATCTTGGGACCGAGTTTCAGCCTGGGCTGTTTTCCCGACGAGACAGTGAGCCAAGTGAGGGTAGACAAGGCACTCTTTCCTCCAGCTGCTTCTGGTGTCGGTGCGAATGTCTGGCGCGTGGCGGGGGTTTGGTAAATGCTTGGTGAAAGGAAGGAAGGAACGACGACTGCCCCTGTCTTTAGAACTTGTCTACCTTTCGTTTGCAAGGGTGATCGTGGACATGAAGGGGAGACGCACAGGTTAAGGGAATCTCTGCAGAGTGGGAAGGAAATGTCAGTATGCCCAGAAGGGGACCATGTGGTCGAAAACAACAAACACGCTGTACATAATTTCTCCCTCACTGTGGAAGGATTCGATAAATCTACGATGGCACTTGCTTGTCTGACAATATCATGATGCTTGAGAGTAAATTTCAACTCTAGTTGATCATTTGAATCCAGTCGCAGGTACATTTTAAATGTATATTTTGTTCATGTCTGAGACCCTTAGGATGACAGATCTATGACCACAAGACCATATTCAGTGACTGATAAAGAAATTGCTAAGAAAGGGAAGTCCGTTGATGCGACAGAGGCAGTGGACTTTCTGGAAGAAAGCTATTTTTCTCCAAAGCATTTGGTAGTTCCTTCTTGATTAAAGAGAAGAGCATCGACATTACTCAACACGCTCTTTTGGAGGCATGTTGGTGCGGTCTCACCCGCCTTTTCTCGCCCAACTTCTACTCTGCCATTTGATACGGTTTTCGAATTCTTAATTACTTATTCTTCTTTCCTCCACTCCTCTTCTGTGCCTTTCCTCTTGCTCTTCCAATGCTCAGGAACACTGCTCCCTCGCCCTCTCTACCTCCACTAACCCAATTATCCTTCAGTGTTCAGCTGAAGTACAACCTCCTCCAAGCAGCCTTCCTGGATTTCCCGAGGCCGAGTGTACACTCTTCCCGGGTGTTTCCTCTGGCTTACGTTATGTTTTTTTGTTTGTTTGTTTGTTTGTTTATGGCTGCCTCACAGAACTACACCATATCTATCTTCCACAGTCCCTGGAGAGTGCATTCCACAAAGTAAGGTTCGATAGAGACTATTGAATGGCTAAGTGGAATTGCAAGAAAACCATGATCGTTTTTCTCATCCTCTTCTTCTGCATCGGAAGGAGGATATGTGAAGACTTGGCTGCTCTGTGCTGTGCTGTTTACAGCAGGTCAGAACAGTTGCAGGATCTGATACATACCATGTAATTGAAGTGACGAGGAAAGAGCATGGATGTTTGTCATCGGTAGAATCATGGACATGCGGGGGAAAATTATTTCTTGGTGCTCGGAGGAGCATTGTGTAATTCATCTCTAGTTTATATATATATGAGAAGAACAGATTCTGTATCCCCTGTATTTTATTTTCTTAGGTTGTAAAAACTGGCTTCTTTCAACCGCTTGATTCAATCTTCCCCCAAGGGCATCGGCAGCAAAAATTTATGAATATTTTTTATTAGTGATGATTTGGTTTTTATTCGTAGGAAACAGAGCTAGAAAAATTTTAAGGTCATTAGCCATAAGAATTTTAAATACATAGTCGTTTGAGTACGTTAGTTTTAGCTTTTAGGTTCTCTGCTATCTTTAGCTTTTTCCATTTAAAGTTAATAACGATAAAAATAAATCTCATATTTATTAGCTTTTTTCATCCTAAGGTGTTTAACAAACCTTAGGAGTGCAAATATAATGTAGTAAATCCATATGCTTGCTCCTAGGTTTATGGCCCTGAGTGCACTTGATTACAATTAGTTCTATTTCATTAAAATGGCCCACAGTGCACAGAAGAATTGAGTCCAAAGTTACTGGAAAAGTGTTTGCAGAAACCCTTGTCAACCCATTTAACATGTCTCTCAAGATAGCGTGTTAACACAGAACCTCCATATTTTTAAACTCCAAAATATTTATCTTTAGTCCTCTTCTCCCTTATTTCACAACCATTTGTCGCGTAACAACGGTGTTGGATTCCGAACTCAACCCTGGGGACAGAAAGGTCAACAAGGCTGTCTGAACTATGTGTAAGTAGATATGGATGTGTATAGATAGCAATAAGGTAGGTTGTATGTATATAGTAATAAGGTGGTAGGTATACACACATACATATATGGGTATAAAGTATGTCTAAAAGCATATGTCAGAAGTACATTGCCAGGTGTGTGCATGCCCTACGCCTCCGTTTACAGAAAGTTTACTGTCTGCTCTAAGCACCGTGACCAGTGGTTTATACACAGTATCTCATTTAACATTTGCCGCAACTCCCCGAACTATTATCCCCATTTCATGGATAAGAAACCCAAGACTCAGAAGTACGATGCCGATTTGCCCAAGTTTACCTCCTAAAGGTGGTGTGGTCGGGGTTCAGACCCAACGTGTCTAACTTCCAAGCTCCTGTTCTTTGCTAGTATGTATTTGAAGTGTCTCTTGTTTAACCTTATACTAACTTTGTCTGCGACATTAAGATTCAGGGTAAAAGAGAAAAGAATGCAAAGTATGAAATTGGTCGTGTGAGTATGGATACCGAGGATCTGTTTGTTTACTCGATACATGCTTTGGCATAAAAAGTCAGCCTTCAGACTCTGGCGCCTGGTCCGTACTTGATTCAGAGCATGAAATACAGCATTTCAGTGACAGCTGCATTCCCCCTCTTCTAGCTGAAGACCACCTTCTTGAATTACTTTAGGGTGCGGCCGTTTAGCTATCATGGTGGCAGAGAAGGAGCTTCCAGACTCACGATGTGTTCAAATGCCAGATGTGCCACCAAGGTAGTCTGTGAGGCCCCCATCCTTAAGAATGTTCACGTGGTGAAAACCATCTGTCCTGAAGAGCTGAGCCATTGACCTTGTCTCAAGATCTCAGACAGTGTTATGATTTTGCAAAACATGCACAAGTCTCAAGTTAATTTCACCTGAGGCCAGACCCTACTTTGGAGCTCTTTAGAAAAAAGGTGTTGGGGCACCACGGTGGCTTAGTCGGTTGAGCGTCTGACTTTAGCTCGGGTCATGATCTTGCGGTTTCTGAGTTCAAGCCCTGCGTTGGGCTCTGTGCTGACGGCTCAGAGCCTGGAGCTTGCTTTGGACTCTGTCTCCCTCTCTCTCTGCCCCTCCCCCACTTATGCGCGCACGCTCTCTCTCTCTCCCCCTCTCTCTGTCAAAAATAAATAAAACATTAAAAAAAATTTAGAAGCAAGGTGTCTCTGCAGCCCCTTACTCTACCTTCTGCTCCCTCTCAGGCACTCAGTAGTTTGGGCCTCGTAGCATTTCTTACGATTGCAGTTCATTTTGTGCGTGTCGTCGTTTGTTTACTGCCTGTCTCCCTGCTAGATCATGAACTCCAGGGGAACAGGGACCGGGTCTGTCGCTCAGTGCTGCACCTTACCTGAAATGCTTAACACCCTGTGGCTGGCAAATAGTTAGCACCCGATTAATATTTATCGAGGCACGAATAAATGACTGGAATCTGATAGAAGACCAGACACCTGCAGCCACGTGGTGGATTTAGTCTTGATTTATGCCACAGAGATTCCCCTTCTCAGTTTTTAAGCACAGCCCGAGTTCCATACCTCTTCCATGGCCTAACAACTCTGGGGGTTTGATGTGACGGAGGGCAAGTCTGTTTGCTTGGTGATTACAAGAGACAGATACAATATTCACTAGCCTTAGCAACTCCTGAGCAAATGTAGTCCCTGGAGAAGGACACACCATAATAAAGCAGGGAAACCCAGCCGTTATCTCGAAGCAGAGCTACCCAGGCATCAAGGCCGTGACTCACGATCCTGTGGTCAGGAGCGCTGGAGTCTTCAAGGATAATTTATGGCGACACTGATGAGACACAGTTCCTTTAAATACTGTACCTGCCGAAGTACTGTGGAGTGGAGAAGTCAGCTCGTGGCTGGGCAGAGACCTCGTTGACCCCTTGTCACTCTCCAACACACCGTCGTCTCAAGTGTTTGCTCTATAGTGCTCGAGTCCTAAAGTGACCCAGGAGAGATGAGCTGATCACGGCTGCTTCACGCGCAGAGGATTTGGTTTCTGCAAGCGGAGCACACATTCATCTTTACCCAGCCCATTGTTCTTTGATTGGTTAAATGATGCTCTAAATGGAGGACTGTGATAGCACAAAATAAATGTTTTATACAGTGCTAGAAAAAGCTTTAGGCGAAAATTTTAGTGAAAGAACAGATTCTTTCTTGTTTCTATAGAAACCAGTAGCGATCAGGAGGAGAGAGGTGTTCTTTCAAGTGTACACGGTAGTAAGGCCAGCTTGGCAGTCCCCTGCACACTGGAGGGCTGCTGTGAAAGACCCACTAGCTGGGGAGCGCCTCTGTGTGTGTCCCTTTGATCTCATGGGGAGTAGGGGACATCTTGCCGGAAACCCCCACTCCGTCACGGGCCGAGGAGGGCTGCAGTCCACAGTCGCCCGGCATCGTAGAACCAGAAAGGCTCGTAACAGGAATCTCTTGTTGAAAGAGGAAGAAAAAGATAAACATAAGGAAAGCCCTAATATCAGCTGTCAACAGGCCTTTGAACTGCTGCTTACCATGGAGCAGAAAATGTCCTGGTTACGTCCTGACTAGATCAGTCATAAACTGGCCCAGGCAAGCATGTGAGCCATGGGATGGTGGGACAGTCTGGGGCCCTTCCAACTTGTCTGCTTCCGTGCGATCTCTTTCTTAATGAAATTAGAAGTAAATGTGTCCCTTTTAGTGGCATTTGTAAAGCTGTTACATTCTTGATAAGTGAATGTTGGGCGAGACTTAAATCAAATTCCAAGGCAAACACTTTTCTAAAGCCTAATCAATACTACAGCTTTAAAATGAAGTTTAGGTCAAATGTAATGAAAGGATGAAAGAGGCGCATTTTGCTTCAGTCTGACGTGTCCCAGAAGGTAAGAGGAATATCTAGTAACTGACAAAAGGGTTTTCCCTTTGCCTGACATTTACTTTGTATGTAAACAATCCAGTATATTGGCCTGTCAATGTATTAGTTAGTGGCCCAAAACATGATGCGAATTTAGGGAATATGTCTTTCTGCTCACAAAACACACTCTTGATCAACAGGAGAGCATTTATTGCAGTCTTGCCTTGCAGTTGGCAGAGCAGAATGAATCATTTTGAAATATAAACTTCCTCAGATCTAAAACATATCACGAGAAAACACAAGACACAAGGGGAGTGGATTACGGAATAAAAGGGACGTAGTTAGTAGTCCATAGGTTATGAACGTCGACGATCATTCGTAAAATATTGGGACAAATGTAGAAGGCTGCATTGAGTGAGTGTGGCTTAAAAGCCGTGCAACTTCCTTGAGCTGTACTGTCGAGGCAGGGCGGAGGAAGTGACCTTGTGCTGGCTGTGTGGCCTCAGGGAAGTCACCCCGCCACTCTGAACTTCAGTTTCCTTGGCTGTAGAATGGTAGTAATATAGGTAATGGTGATAGTGAGGAGGAGGAGGAGGAGGAGGAGGAAGAGGGGGGAGGTCTCTGTCGTTGGGTTGCTGCGTGGCTTAAAGGAGAGCATTCTAGAAAGCTCTGCACGTAAGAGGTGCACGATTGCGTCACGTTCCTTTCCCCCTTCCCTAAAATAACCATGTTAGTACCGACCGAGCATTTCTCTTTCACCAGACTTTCCACTGTCATCTGTCTGCTCTTAAAGGAGAACTCAAGTTTTGCTAAAAGATCCTTGGGCAGAACAGTAAACAAACTTCTCTAAGTCAGAAGCTTACATGGAATGAGAAATACCCCATATTTTCTAGACACGTTTTAGTTCAGCTCCCTTTCCCCTGGGAGTAAAGTCGAGGTGTAAAATCCATCAAATCCTTCTATGGATTGCAGATGACGAGACCTTGGGATTTGCTATGCCAGACCCAAAACAAAGCTCTTCTGGAGAATTGTGTGAATGTTTGACTTCTGGGGTTGGAGTCAGAGTATCAGCCTCATCTGACATTAGCATTCAGAAGCTCTTCCTGTTCTTGGATAGCCTTGGTTGCGTAGCACACACATAGTAGGAGCTCAATCAATATTTGTGGAATGAATAAATGACAGTATTTTGAAATGAAAAGTGTAATGCTTACCAAACAGATCTCAATACATTTGTTTCAGCGATTTTTTTCCCTCCCGTACAGTCATGTGTCCTATTGGCCCATGTGCAATGTATGAAAAGGGGGTAGCTGTAGGTAAAAATGGGAAGAGCCCTGGTTTTCATTTCACTGGCCTTATTGATGTATATACCAGTGTCTCCTACCAATGTAATTGATTGTATTCGTGTCTGACTTAATTTTGACTGGATCAGGATGCAGGCTCAGTCTAACTTCTACCAACCCCAAATGACCAGCTTTTCTTTGTGGTGGTCTATAATCTCCAAACAGCCATTATCAAATAAAAAATGTATGGTCTCCCACTTCTGGAGGCTAGAAGTTGGAAATCCAGATGCTGGCATGGCCGTGCTTCTGCTCAAGGCACGAGGGAGACTTCTAGACGCATCACTCCAATCCTCTCTCACATGACCAACTTCTTCCTGTATCTTCACATGGGTTTCCCTCTGTGCCTGCCTCTCTGTGTCTAAATTTCTTCTTTTTGTGAGGACACCAGTCACACTGCATTACGGTCCACCCTGGTGATATCATCTTAACCTGACTGCCTCTGTAAAGGTCCTGTTTCCAAATAAGGTCACATTGTGAGATAGTGGGAGTTAGGACTCCAGCATATCTTTTTGGGGGAGACCCAAATGAACCCAGAAGGACCTGTCATCTCAAAAGCTTGCCATTTGCAGCTGTGCCTCTGACACTCATGGTCTAGATGGAGCCTTAGCCCCCGAAAGCAACTCCAATCTTTGGACCTGCTTGCTAGGCAAGCCTGTGGACTCTTGAATTGTTGACCAGGCCCCACTGTTAGACCCTAACTCTGTGGATCTTTAAGGATGGACATGACCACCATATCTGGTCAGTTACAGCAGCATTGCTTTCCAAATATTCTGGAACTCGAATTTGTCACTAATTCACCCCGGCCTGCCCTCCACCCCCCTCCTCCCACCCCACAGTTAGCCTCAAATTAAATTTAAATGGGAAACCAGATGGCAAAGCTGTCTTGGATTATAAAGTAAAAGGTAGTATTGATTAAAGAGAGGATTTCTAAAAGTCTTGCAGCTACACTGTGCTCCAAGGGGTGAGGCTGCTAACTGAAATCCTCCGAGGTAAACAATGCCAGTTAAAAAAAGAAAAGGCATTGAATTCATTTGCTCAGAAGCAGGCATTCACAATGCAGCATTATCATTTTAAAACTACTTCATCTTTTTGGGACGTTTGAGAAGGTTCATTATCCTAAGGACAGATGGACGGACACCTGATAAAGTATTTATGTTCCAATCTAAGGATCAGCTCAGGATCAGAGGGCCAGTGGTGGTAGGAAGCTCTTTCTAGAAATTATGAAAAAAATTATCCTGGGGCATTAGCAATTATTTTGATTAAAAATTGATAGGGACCTTCAAAGGACATCATCAAGAAATTGAAAAGACATCCCATAGAATGGGAGAAAATATTTGCAAATCATATATCTGATAAGGTACTAGTTTCTGGACTCGATCAAGAACTGATACAACTCAATAGTCAAAAGAGTAATGGCCCAATTAAAAATGAGCAAAAGCTCTGAGTAGACATTTTTCCAAAGAAGACACATAAAAGATCGACAAACACATGAAAAGATGTTCAACACCCTAAGCCATCAGGAAAATGAAATCAAAACCGCAATGAGATACCACTTTACGCCTTCTAGGATGGCTATGCTCAAAAAAATAGACAATGGTGTTGGTAAGGATGTAGAGACATTGGAATCCTTATATTTTAATGGTGATGGAAGATGGGGCGGCCACTGTGGAGAACAGTTCGGTGGTTCCTCAAAAAGTTAAACATACAGGTACCATACAACTGAGCACTTCCGCTCCTAAGCGTATATCCAAGAGAACTGAACATACGCATCCACACAAAATGTATCCATAATAGCCCCCAAATGGAAACAACCCAAATGTCCATCAGCTGATGAATGGATATACGATGTACGGTCATCTGTACAGTGGGCTATCAGCCGCAACAAGGAATGAAGTAATGATACATATGCTACAACTTGGATGAACCTTGAAAGTATTCTGCTCGGTGAAAGAGTGCAGCTCCAAAGGGTCATATATTATACAACTTCATTTGTATAAAATAAGCAGAATGGGTTAAATCCATAGAGTGGTTGCCAGGCACTGTGGGGCAGGGGACAGGATGGTACGTTTCTGTGAATATACAAGAACCACTGAGGTGTGTACTTTATTATTATTTTTTTAATGTTTATTTTTGAGAGAGAGAGAGAGAGAGAGAGAGAGAGAGAGAGAGCGCGCACACGAGCGCATAAGTGGGGGAGGGGCAGAGAGAGAGAGGGAGACACAGAATCCAAAGCAGGCTCCGGGCCCTGAGCTGTCAGCACAGGGCCCGACTCGGGACTCAAACTTGTGAACTGTGAGATCATGACCTGAGCTGAAGTTAGATGCTTAACTGACTGAGCCACCCAGGGGCCCCACGAGGTGTATACTTTAAAACGGTGAATTGTATGTCTATGAATTATGTGTCAGGAAAGCTGTGACGAAAAAGTTGCGCTCGCCAGCTTTAACATTCATTGATGATTCATTGGAACAGTGACTAGATCCACTGTTTACCACCTGGCCCAACAAAATGTCTATCGGGGAGGAGTATTTTATCACTGGTATTTAGAATTGCTGCTGTGTGGTGATAGTAAATAGCAGACAGCCTTAAAAAATGGTTAGGGAAGTTACATCGGAATACATTAATTAGGTAAGGGTCACCAAGCTTCTGGAAACAAATACACAGAAAAGCTTTCAGGGTTGGGCCAGGGAGCAGTGGCAGTCGATAGCCAGTGGTTTGCTGGCCTTCCAGTTGGAAGATCGGCCCATGTAGTGTCCTTCAAGCCACTGGGACCCTGATCCCCAGCACCTCCACTAGAGGGGGAGCAAGGCAGATGAGGGAGACCCACCATAAGCGCAGTGAGTTAACTGCCCTGGGGGAAATTCTATAGGAACTGGAAAGTCCGGGCTAGCGTATAGTTTCTTATGTGTGTCTGTGAACTGCAAGTCGATCGTAACCTGTGCTCTTTAAAATGGTGACAGAGACAAAAATTTTGTCCTCAGGAATAGCAGAGAAAAATTAAAGTTGGCAATAAACTTAGCATCCTTATCAGTTGAACATCAGGATTATTTTGAATTGCATTAAAAAAACGCATGTGGGGAGGAAGGCTGACTTCGATGTGAACAGCCGTTAAAAACCAACAGCACATTTAAGGTTAACATCTCTCTTATTTCCACACATGGAGACCTTTAGTGTTTTCTTGCAGTCCTGGAAACAAGTTCAAGTCAAATAATACAGGGATTTGCAATTTTATCCTCTGGAAAGGGAAGCTAAAGGTTAGGAAAAGTGGAACACCCTGTATATTTGAGGCAAAAGAAAAATCATAATTTAGCAATAGAATTAGTATTAGCCTTTGCGTTCCGATCTGACAACTGAAACTAAGAATGTGTGGCGAATGTGCGTCTGTGAGACTCCAAACTGAAAAGCTTAGAGCTTTCTCACCCTTAGCGTTGTGTACTCTGCCTTGATAAGGAGGAGACAAAGAATAAGCCACCAGTGTTTTAAGAGAATAAATATAGAGGTTATATCAGAGGGATGGTGGAGATGTAGCCCAATCTATATTTCTCACAGCAGCATCGGGGTTTATGATGACCTGAATCACCCAAGGAAAGAGTAAATAGTGTTCAGTAAGGATTCAGTTAACAACTGGATTTTATCATTGTCTGAGGCCTGAAAATTGGTAACCCGTGTCTGTAAGCGCACTGGTGGTTCCCGAAAATATTCAGTGATCCGCACTGGCTCGTTCATTCTCGACAACATATCGTCAGGCCTCCCCAATATATGAGCTGATTTTCTGATATAGAGATTACTCGTGGCCCTCCTGCCCTGGTGACAAAGGGGAGGGTTGGGGCTTTGTGAAGGGATCTGAGTGAACAGCCCTATAAGTTTTGGTGTTGACAAAGCCAAAGTGAGTGGATTCTTCATTATGATTCATGGCCCCTTGTAGGCAGTGGCACAACAGACTGAGCCATAACCACAGCTCTGGGTCTGGTTTGCTTTGATCCCAGTCAGTGACCTGGAAATCTCTCTTAATAATAGGAGCACACAGATTCGTTCTGTAGCGCGGCAACTTGTTTATTCTTGTTTGGGTCAAACTGCTCACGGATGGGGATGTGACTGACGACGTGCAGTGGGCTTCGGGGAGATGACTGATTAATCTGGTGCTTAGGTGGCTTCGGCGTTAGCCTTGTACCCGCTTGCTGATATGTCTAATAGGAACGACTACCGTTTACTGGTGCTAGACCATGCCTTTCATTTACCTCGTCGCCGCGTAATCCTCAGCCGACAGCTGAGAGGTGCCCATTATGATTTCCATTTTGGAGACGACAAAACTCAGAGTCTGAGGAGCGCTTGCAGCTGGTACCGCGACCTGCCCCCGTTGGGAGATTGTGCAAGTTCGTGAATATACGCGTAGTGCTGGTGAGCACGTGCGCGCGCCTGGTGGCTGAGCACGGTGCCTGGGACAGGAGAAGGACAGGAGAAGCCCTCAGTAAATGAAAGCCATCCTTCTTTTGTCTTGCACGGCACTGAGTATTTTGCTGGTGCCTAACAGGTTCGATAGATAGTAGTTCAATTGAATTAAAATCTTGCTAACTAGATTTTGCAAGTTGGCTTTCCTTCTGTAATTAGCTTTCTGACAATTTGGGTGGTAATTGGTTGATGGAAAGAATAATTAATAATAAAGGCTGTTTATTTGTGGGGTAAGCATTTATCATAGTTTTCACTGCTTTCCGTCAGCATTTAATTCACGAAAAGGCTCATAAGTTAACTGCAGAGAAATTATATTACTAAATATTGAATAGTAATTACAATATATGATATGTTTTCCCTTTAATTAGCAAATAGGCTGTTCATTATGTTTTAGATAATTGTGACATATCATTTGATTTTATTTCTTTATCGTTTGTGGCAGGTGATTACATTTCCACAGGGTATAATTTTTTATCACATTATTTTGAAATTTGATTGCAAGATTATGCAGTACAGAATTCAGTGTATTCAAATCACCCTGAATTCTCTCACATTCTCTGCTCCTGGAAAATCGGCACTTCTTTTTCCCTCCCTGCGTGAGCATGATACGTAAGAATTCGTTATTAGCGAGCGCCTGTAATTGTGTAAATCTCTCTAAATGCCCCTGATCAGAGACCTCGGACCTCGAACTTGGGAACTTTACTGGTTTCCCGTCACAACAGTCATCTCTTTGAAAATCTCTTTTGCTAATAAAGGCACATGACATATATATGTAAACAACAATATAAAATGACATATAATAATGCAATCGATAGGTAAGCATTGATGACATTATAATATCTAACAACATTATAATGAATAAAAATGAAAGTAAATGCAGATTTTATGTACGAGTGTCTCCGGGCCCTAAGGGAGCTCGGGAGCACGGTAGTGATGGCTGCTGGCTTTCCTCTCCCCTGTCTTTGAGTAATTGGGCTGATAATGCCCCTCATTGCCCTGCTCCCGGATTGACACTGCGAGTTTAGCTATGACAGGAAATCAGTAACGGTGTGTGTGTTGCCTGAATGCATTCAGACCTCCCTGCCTCTGCTTTGATAATGTTATTTATGATGAAGGCGAGATCACAGGCTGCACAAATTACGGTTATTGCGGTATTCAGGCATCAGCGGATAAGGCATCCAGATGCCTGGTCACAATTTGTCTTATTAACTTGATTGTCTGATTTCCTACAAGTTCTGCAATGTCTACATGGCAGCCTTCGCGGGGAAAGTTTCACAGAATTCGCACCGTTCCGCGCAAGGCAGCCGCCTCGGTTTAAAATAAGATCCCATCAGGGGAAGGGGGCAGGGGCAACAATGATATGGTCTTACGAAGATTGTTGAGATACTAGATGTGAAGCAAAACTCTTGCGTTCCCTCGTTTTGTTTTGTTCCAAGGTGTTTAAATAATACTGCTCAATGCCATCAGGGCGGTGTCAGTACTTCAAGGGAATAACTTTCCTATTTAGATTTGGCCGTGCAGTCTGTTTAACAGCTATTCCCTTTATAATGGCATGTTGCGGTTCCCAGCATTCCTTAGGGCATGCAGGGAGAATGGCATGGACCTCTTGAATAATTAATATGGTTTTCAGAGCAGTAGTCATGGAAACCCAAGCAGTGTCACATATTTGGATTATAAGAATTAGGCACATTTTGAATATTACATTGAACCCAAAGAGGTGGCCATTCCCCCAAAGACAAAAAGCGTTCTTCCCGATTCCCCTAGCTCAGTGAAATGAACACGGGTTTACTTATTTATTTATGTTCTAGGCCCCGCGTGAAACTAATCCACGCTTCGTAAGAAAATTATTTTTCTATCTTTTGCGTCTGAATTGCTTAATTGGCTTCCTCTGCTCTATATTTGGCGTCTCTGTTTAATTGAGATGTTTTCGCACGCCGGCTTCTGTTTTCATACTTTACCCGGTGCTGTTTGTGGTCACAGGTTATTACTTTTTTATTAAAGACAAAATGTAGAACTTAATTTACAATAAAACAGCATAGACCGCTTGCTGTCTTGAGTATCTCTAAGGTGTCACATCCTATCTAATGCTACGAGGGTGGAGGATTTTCAAGAGGGTTCGATGGTTGCTCTAGACAGTGTTCCCAAGAAGTTCCTAGACCTGTTCTGTTAGACCAGTTGTATGGCTCTTTTATTTGTCTCAAAAAGTGTCTCTTCAGAATCAATATCGTCATTACCTTGGGGTGTGTGTGTGTGTGTGTGTGTGTGTAAGAAGTCAACCAGGCAATAGCAAAAAGCTATCATCCAGTCTTCAGGAAGAGTGTACGTGTAAAGAATAAGAATACGTGGAAGTTATTTATAGAGTGTAAACCCTCTGGTTTCATAAAGTGTGTTATGCTGTTATTTGCTCAGGTTTATTCCACAGACAACCGCACTAAGAGTACCAAGCCTCCGCTTTCCTAGGGGTGACGAAGGAAGTGATTAGTAAGACCCTTACCAAAGATAAAGGAAAGCCAAGACCTCGTTTTATTCCTAGTACTGGTTTTCTGCCGGCTGTTTCAAATTGACTTCCTCACAGAGACGTGTCCCCTCATGGAAGCCCCCGCGGGTTTTGACCGCCTCACTGTGTGCTCCCCCTTGCCAAGTACCCCTGGGTGGTGGGGTCCTCCTTGGCAGCCCCAGATTGCCCCCTTGCCTGACGTGGATCCTTCCTCTAGGACGAACACGCTCGGTTCGTCCTTTCTTCCCCCAAATGTGGTTACCGCAGTGCCACAGTGATTTCCTGGCGTGAGGCCCCGCCTACTTGTCACCTCTCAGCCCCTGCTACTGCTTTCGTTAGGATTCTGGCTGCGTGGCTGGCCGTCCATCTGGTGAGGAGTGGCAGCCCCCCCGCTCTTCCTCTGGTCCCCCAGTGGGTGCGCTGTCCCACTGCGCTTTCTTTTAGTCCTGTGTGGCACGTACCGTGGCTCTCGGCCTTTAATTCTTTCCAGTGAACTGACCCAGTCGGAAAATTCCGAATGCCTGTGATTCGAGGTGCTCTTTCTTCTTGGAAGTTCGCAGCCTGTGTTTATGAAGTCTGCCTGCCTGCAAGGGCCTGTTGACTTCCTCCCTGCCTGTGCTTCACCCCCAGGGCTGTCTCTCTGACGTTCCCCCAACTCCTTTCCTCCCTTCTTTGTTTCATTGGCAACGGCTTTCCTCCCTACCTCCCCCCCCCCCCCATCGCTTTTTCTAGCCTGTTCCTACTGGTCTTTCAAGGTTCAACTTCCTGGTCATCTCTTGCCCCCTTCATGGTCCCCGGGCCCTCCCACACTGAAGCAGACGTGCTGGGTGTAGACAGGCTTGCCTCCACCCCCCTGAAACTGCAAGGGGCTCCGGGGCGAGCAGCCCGTCTTCTTTATTTTTCCAGCTTCTGCCCTATGGACAGTGTCCAGCACGTAGGAGGTGCCCAATAAGCGTCCCTGGCAATGTTGGGGTCCGTTTCAAACTCTGTGAAGATTGTCAGGCTGCTTTGTTTTGTTGCCTCACGTGAGATTTGCTACCTCTACTTGTGCCCCAACACGCCACGGGACACTCCAGGACGCCTTGTCAGCCAGCTAGCGCCCCGCGGGGCAAAGATAGTTGAATGTGGACTGTGAAACATGCTGATTTCAAAAATTAAATCGCTTTGCAATTTCTCATGTAAGTGCGCACGTCTAGTGGAGGAAAAAGAAACGTGGAGCGTGTCCCGTGACATCGGGTCTGGCCTCTTAGGCAAATGTTTTAGAACGGTACCCTCCGCCCACGGCCCAGAAGCACCGCCGTCACCTTAATTAATTACAGACACAGAGATCTCCCCCGGACAGGGGCTTTGGGAGTTCCACGGGGAAGGACACCTTGCCCCAGAGGCTCTGCGGTTGGCGTTACCGCAGTTGCGGATTTCGTTTCCGGGCCGGAGTCAGCTACACTTGAGCCGTGCCTGTGTTCGCTAAGCTGTTTTGAAGCGGGAGGCACCGGGGCTCTTGTGTCTGTGATCAGGAATGCAGCAGGCAAAATCAAATAGTAATTTGAAATAGAAATGTTCTGTTGTGACAATTAAGCACCATTGTTAGCCTCCATATGCTGAACTGAAAACCCAAGTAGGTCTGTAATTGATGGCTGAAATGGCTGAATATAGCCTCCGTATTTGTTACCAGATTGCCTCCAATATATTTTGTCTGTAAATAACGTTGGGGTAGTACACACAGCTATATGGAGCGAAATTTTACCTGAGATGCACGCTCACAGTTTTCCCTGAGTTCAGTGCAAGGCCAAGCACAATTTAGTTCGGTGAATAACAGGCTTTTAACAGCAACATGTATATCATAGCCACACGTGTTCCGAAAAATAAACTGATTGTTGTCATTTGCCACAGTAAGGAGACAGTTGTCTGTAGTAATATATTTAAATGATGCTATTAGTCATTTATGCCCCCAATGTAAATGCTGTTTCCTGTTGGTTTTAGTAAATATAACAGTATAGCAAGAACCTCTTGATGCTCAGAGACCTAACTGGAACCCGGGCTAAATAAGATTAAAGAGCAATCCCTGCTCGCAGCGCGCGGCCACCAAGTTAAAATCGTCTTCTGTTTTGCGACGGCCTGGAACACCGGTCACGGACCTGCCGGCTGGGCTTTACGGCGCTCAGTCTGCAAGGTGGGCAAATGGACGTGAGGACACAGAAATCTTCTTCGAGGGTAAACGATCGTGAGGTGCGGGGAGTGGTGAGGAGAGGTGGCAGAATGTGGCGCTGGCGAGGGGAGGATGGGCAGGGGTTCCTTTGCGACACGCGGAACCACTTTCCTTTGGGTCCTGCGTCTCTCGCAGAGATTTTTAGGGGGAACGTGTGGCTTTTTATGTTTTCCATTGCCGAGGGAGGTCGTTGCCGTGTCCTCTGCCGCCACGTTGGCCTTTGCACAGAGGCATCTCTGTGCCCCGTGCCTCCTATTTGCCAGATGGCCGTTGCCGGGTCTGAGTCGGTGAGGCTGGTGCTTATCAAATTCAACTCAGCTTCGAGGAGTCTCCGCTTCTAAGGGGCTTATCCTTGGAGGCGGCCCATCCACCTTGTGTAAAAGAATTCCCAGGTACAAAATCCAGGTCGTGGCATATTTCTTTTGAGGTAAAAGTAGTTAAAATAAAATCAAAAGTAATTTTGTCCCATTCTTTACAATACTGGCGTAAGTCAAACAGACTCGCATGAAGGGCCCCCAATTTTTTTCTTCCAAAGGAAACTATTGGAAGTTAGACACTTTGTAGAATGAATAAGCTCTATTAAAAAAAAAAAACCCTCAAAATTAAACTTTCTTTTTTTTTGTTTGTTTTAAAGTTATTTATTTATTTTGAGAGAGAGAGAGAGAGAGAGAGAGAGAGAGAGAGAGAAATCTTAAGCAGTCTCCACGCTCAGCATGGGGCTTGATCTCACGACACTGGGATCATGACCTGAGGCGAAATCAAGAGTCGGATGCTTAACCAACCGAGCCACCCAGTCGCCCCCAACTTCACTTCTTAACATAAATAAGAAAAAACAAGTTTATACTGCCATTAAAACTTTTTCTTTTTAAGTTTAATTTTTATATGTTTTCGACGTACAAAGAAGTTGCAAGAATCGTGCAAAGAATGCCCATATACGTGTGACCCAGATTCCCCCAATGTTATCATTTTACCACATTTGCTTTTTTCTTCTTTGCCTGTATAACTATCTATGTATCTATGTACTTTTTTTCTGAATTATTTGAAAGTATAGACATGCTACTCCTCTTATTCCTAAATAGTTGAATGTATATTTGCTAAAAACAGTCTCTTACATAAGCGCGGCACGTTATTCACACTCAGGAAGTTGACCTTGGTGTGACACCGTATCTAATCTAGAGATATCCAGATTTTGCCAGTTGTCCCAATAATGTCCTTTATGGCAATAGAGGTTCAGCATTCAGCCTTTAGTCTCCTTTAATCTGGAAAATTTTCTCAGTCTGTCTTTGTTATTTCATGACCTTGATATTTTTGAAGATTATAGGCCATTTATTTTGCAGTGCATCCTTCATGTTGGGTTTGTCTGATGTTTTCCTGTGAGTAGATTCAGATTACATGCTATTGGCATCTCGATGCATCATATCAGAGAGCACATGCTGTTGATTTGTCCAATTATTGGTGATGTTCTTTGATCACTAGGTGAAGGTAGTATCTGTCACCTTCCTTCCCTGTAAACTTAGTATTTTTCCTCTTTGTAATTAGTAAGTATCTCATGGGGAGATACTTTGAGACTGTGTAAATTATCTTGCTCCTCATCAGAGTTTCACCCGCAGCCCAAATGACAAATGGGCAAGAGCATGTGAGTAGACATTTCATCAGAGGGTTTTACAAATGAAAAGATGGTTAGCATCATTAGCCGTCAGGGAAGTACACATTAAAACCACAATGAGATCGTACGTCACACCCACTGAGGTGACTGTAATCAAAAAGACACACGATACCAAGTGTTGATGAGGAGGTAGAGAGGTTGGAAACCTCGCACGTTGCTAGGTGGTAATTCAAGATGGCGGAGCTGCTGTGAAAAAATGTTTGGAAGTTCCTCAAACAGTTAAACATAGAGTTACCATAGAGTACGACCCAAGAATTTCACTCTCAGGTATATATTCAAGAGAATTGAAAACACAGATCCACACAGACACTTGTACATGAGTGTTCACAGCAGCATCATTTATTTATTTAAAACAATTTTTAAATTTTTAAATTGGACCATCAACACAGACCCCAACTCGGGGCTCAAACTCACGAACTGCGAGATCATGGCCCGAGCCGAGATCAAGAGTCGGACACGTAACCAACTGTGCCACCCGGGAGCCCTGCAGCATCATTTATAATAGCCCCAAAGTGAAAACCAAAGTATCTTTCAACTGATGAATGGATAAAGAAAATATGATATATGTCCATACCATGGAGTATTATTTACCCCTAAAGAGAAATGGAATTCTAACCTATGTTAAACATGGCTGAACCTTGAGAACATCATACCGAGTGGAAGAAGCCAGTCACGAAAGACCACATACTATATGATTCCATTTACATGAAATGTCCAGAATAGACAGATCTGTAAGAGACAGAAAATACGTTTGTGCTTGTCAGGGGCTGAGGGACGGGGAAATGGGGAGCAACTGCTTGATGGGTACAGGGTTTCCTTTGGGGTGATAAAAAGCATTCTGCAGCTGGTGGTGGTCGTACAACCTTGCGAATAGACTAAAAGCCACTGCATTAGCATTTGTTGATGATTCATTGGTGACTCCATCGAACCAGTTATTATGGCGGATGCTAAGTGGTGATTTTTAAAATTCCATCATTCCTGTGACATTTCTGTTGGCTTTCCACAATGAAGCCAGACTTTCCTCTCTTCCTCTTTCTTCCCTCCTTTTTCTGTCTTTCCGTGTGGATTCTTATGTTTTTCAATGGACTGTGATCCTCCACTATCATTATGGTTCTGATGCTCAAATTGTTCCCAGTTTGACCAGGGAGAGCCCCATAATGGTGGTTCGGGTGTCTGTTTTTGTCACGTGCCTGCCATTCTTTAAGTCCGTTCTCACTTTATCCATTAAAACAAAAATTATCCCGGTTCATCTTGTACTTTGTCTGTTCCAGCCCTGGAACCGGCTGTTTTCCAAGGAATACTGTCAGTGGAAATGACGTTTGGAAACCAAGAGCTGGGAACTACGTGTGCTTATTACTGCTGGGACGCGATTGAATCTGAGCCCTCTTAGCAGACAGTGCTAGAAAATGCAGGTGCATTCTAGAGAAACCTGGATCTCTTCAGTCACTGTATGTTAACTTAGTTGCTCCATTCTAGAATACACAGAAAGTTTTGGAATTGTCTTTAGCCTAAAGGTATATGGTTGAAAGCTACCTGGTTTCAAAAGCTACCTGGGTTCCTTCTCCATCGCGCACCTCCCCCCACACACCTGCCCTGAGTGTACTTACGTTATTGATTTGAAAGATAGATCCGCTCATTTGTTTCTTCGGGGGGGGGGGGTTTGTTTCCTGATCTTTAGTATTTGTTTCCCTTCTTTTGAAATCATTGTGAAACATTAACATGGTTTCAAATGTTAGAGCTTTTTCACTTAAAAATATGTCCATGTCAGTTCATAGAGCTCTTCTGCATTTTAAAGCGTATTTTAATTAACCGAATCTCTAGTAAAGAAACGTCAAATAACTTCTTGCTAGTAAAGAAATGTCAAATAACTTCTTGCTTCTTTACAAAACACGTCACTTAATCTTTTATTTTGAAACTTATTTTCAAATGCCGGGACTTTTTAAAATGATGGCAGAGAATGTTAAAGAATCATTAGCAATCCAAGAGAGAGAGCTAGGAAAATGGCTGATGTAATAATTGAATAATCAAGGAAGAGACTGAAAAACTAAACTTTATTATGTCTGCTTACCAGCTGTTAAAGTGGGTCACCGAGGTCAGCTTGACCTAGTTATGTGTCCCTGGGGATAAATCAAATCACCCCCCCCCTTTTTTTAACTGAGTATCTACTTTGTGCCAAGTGCCATTTGGACATAGAAGAAACATAAGATGCAATCCCTGACCTTAAAGAGCTTCAGATCTCATTGGAGGCAGAAGGCAAACATGGATAAACGGAAAATCCAACCTTGCGGAACAAGGCGCTGTTCCAGGGTAATAGATAATTATTTAACAAATGGATTGTTCCAGCTTCCAAGAAGATCGTGACTGCTCCAAGAGTTCAGAGGTGAAGAGCTCTGAGCACTGGCCTGGCCCAGTCCCGGGATGTCTCAAAGCTGGGATTTGAGATGGTTTGGGAGGGCACATGGGTAGGTGCAGGGAACGGGGAAGAGCTGGTGGGTACAGACAGAGGCAGTGCACCCCAGTGGTTCTGAGGACAGCACCGGAGCCAGGACGCCCAGATTTCACTATTGGCTCTACTGGGGTCAGGTCACTTATCCTTCTAGGTGTCGGCTACCTTCGTCTATAACATAGAGCAATAATGGTATCTGTCATGTGAAGATCTTGTGAAGCTTAAACAAGGTAACCCATGCAGCATTTAGCACAGAGTCTGGCACACTCTCAATAGATATTTGCTATTTTTGTGTGAAGGCACAATGGTAGGAAAGCAGGAGATGTAATAATTTAAGAAGAGTGAATAAAAGGGGCGCCTGGGTGGCTCAGCTGGTTGAGCGTCCGACTTCGGCTCAGGTCATGATCTCACGGTTTGTGAGTTCAAGCCCCGCGTCGGACTCTGTGCCGACAGCTCAGAGCCTGGAGCCTGCTTCGGATTCTGTGTCTCCCTCTCTCTCTCTGCCCCTCCCTCGCTCATGCTCTGCCTCTCTCTCTCAAAAATATATAAACATTAAAAAAAATTAAAAAAAAAAGAAGAGTGAATAAAGGGGCACCTGCGTGGCTCAGTCGGCTAAGCATCCAGCTTTGGCCGAGGTCATGATCTTGAGCCCCGCATCGGGCTCTCTGCTGTCCGCACAGGGCCCGCTTTGGATCCTCTCTCCCCCCTTCTCTCTGCACCTCCCCCACTCAAGTGCTTTCTCTCTCTCTCTTTCTGTCTGTCTCTCTCAAAAATAATAAAGAAAACAATTTTTAAAAGGAAGAAGAGTGAATAAAGCAGTCTGATTGGATTGGAGTGTTCAAGAGGGGGGCAGTGGGAAGTATATGTTGAGACTGTCTTATGGAACGAGCAGCCATGGTAGCTGATATTTCTGTGTATCAATCTGTTTACTCCTCTCACCAACCTTATGAGTTAGGGATTACTAGTGTCCCCAGTTTATAGCTGAGGGCAAATCGAGGCACAGAGATGTTAAGTGACTTGCCCAAGTTCACAATGCTGTGGAGTGGAGGGTCTGAGGTGTCAGACCAAGGAGTTTGAGTTTTGTTCTGTAGGCAATGGGGAGCCATTGGGAGTCTTTAATTGTGTGTCTGTAGGTGTGAGGGAGGTTACTCACATGAACTTGTTTGAGTTAAGGAATTGTTCAACCTGCCTGTCATACTGGATGAAGACAGAGAGAAGGGCAGAGAGAAAGGGAAGGAGGGAAGAAGAGAGGGAAGCAGGGAGGGAGAGAGAGAGAGATACCTAGGGCTCAGCAAATGAATGAATAATGATACTTCCTCACTCTGGGCTGCCTCTTGTAGCGTATATAATGGTGTGTAATGGAGAAAGCATCTCATTGGCACAGTTACAACTATGTGCACACTGAGAACTGAATTTTAATAGGTGTGCATTCAGATGAAGTGTATGGTCTTATGTTTTGTTTTCAAACTTGAGAAAATATGATTTTCTTTTAAAAGGTTTCTAAATGTATTCACTGTAGATTCACTAATACTGAATGTGAAGTTGCACAAATTCTCTTGTAGGCTGTAATATAAGTACTAGCTCAGCAGACACACAGCATTAACTAGCCTTGAGTTACAGGGTTTGTGGCTACTAGGAGAAATGTCATTACGCCCCTTCCGGGAGCTGTTAACCTTGGAAATGGGGGAGTTAGTTGTGGCAGGTGCTTTCGTTGGTAGAAGATAATCTCAGCCACACTTTGATGGAAATAGTTTTTAGGCTTTTAGAGTTTCAAGAGGTTAATATTCCACACGTGTTCCTTTTAGGTGACACTAGCTTCCTTTCCTCTCCTGAGTATACATTATTACAGGAGGATAATACTCGAATTGTTGAACTAGAGTAGTGACAAGTGTTTTAGTAAATCTGTGGAAACGCTTTGGAATCTGAGCCCTGTCAGTCTACAAATTAAGCAAATATATGCCCAGTTCATCTTTTCAGTGCAGTTTAAATATTTGAAACAAAGAATTCTCCAGCGTTTGGAGAATGGGACAGATATTGGGCTAATAAGGGGTGCCCTTCTGAATAGTTTTACATATTTCATTGGTGACAAGAGAGTACTTTTTAAATTACCTACATTACCATTGACATCAGTGGGCAGTTTAACTCATAGAATCGTAGACTTTTACAGTTGGCAGGAATTTTAGACATTATCTGATCTGCCCTCTTCATTTGACCCAATAGAGGGTATGGCTTAGAGGCTCAATTACTTGTCCAAGGTCACATACCTAGCAGAGCTTGCCTGCCTGCCTTCCTTCCTTCCTTCCTTCCTTCCTTCCTTCCCTTTCCTTCCTTTATTCTTCCTCTGTTCCCTCTGTCTCTTCCCTTTTCCCTTTCTCCCTTCTCCTTCCCTGCTTCCTGATTTTCTCTGAACAAACATTTATGTACTGGGCACCTTCTAGGTGCCAGATACCAGTCTGGGCACTGGGGACCCAGCAATGAACGAGGCAGCAAAGTTCCCTGCTCTCATAGTCCCAATTTAATGTACTCTTAAATGCCTTTCTTCCAGACTGGAGCTCATACCCTACTCTGTTACTCTGCTAGGGATTCACTGACCAAGACAATCTAGAGGGAGAGAGAATTTCTGCCTTAAAAGCACGTGCAACATTATGCAGCCAGCCTTCTGCATATTTTAGGGGATAGGTCCAGGAAGGGGATATTCTGTTTACCTGATTCTGACAGTGTTTCCAAAGCCAGAAAGGCCAACCACTCCAAAATTGGATGACTGGTGGGAAATTACTTTCAAACATATTGCTCATGATGAAAAAACATTTTAGTGTATGAATATTTTATTGAGCAAAGTGCCTGTGAATAGCTCCAGAATTTTGTAATATGCAGCATGAGGTGTGTAATAAATTTCATAATTGAAAAAAGAAAGGTGATTACAAAAACATGGCTTTAAGGGGGCTAATAACTCCCAGAAAGAGCACACGAGTGCATAACCGCTTGAGCATTAGAGTGCTAGATCTTGCAAAAGGCCCCGCAATGAAAGTTGGAGTTGAGTCCTTAAAAGGAAAGATCACACTAAAGGTACCTTTATCTCTTTGCCACGGGAAGGAGGCTGCCTGAGGAACAGTGGCTGAGCTCCACTGTGGAGCCTGGCTCTACGTCCCTTCGCAAATGGGACAGATAGGATCCAGGCTTATACTGGCTCCCGTTGGAAAAGCAGGCATATAGATCTAGAAATATATTAGTTTTTCATGCATGCTTAGAGATCCGCTGTTTGCTTAGGTGTCAGTCCAACCTTTTGTTTATGCCACACTTTCCTGCTTACCCGACATGCACTTTGCACATAGGAGATGTCCCGAGCTTGTTGTTGAGGTCCAGTTTTCCAGGGTTTCTGCCTCCCCCAAAAAGCAGTCCCCCTGAGGTCCTCTTCGGAGAGCATCAGTGTGCTTTAGCTTTGATGGCCTCACTAGTCCGGAGAATGGCTCTTTTGA
Organism: Acinonyx jubatus; assembly: GCF_027475565.1. Classification (NCBI taxonomy): domain Eukaryota; kingdom Metazoa; phylum Chordata; class Mammalia; order Carnivora; family Felidae; genus Acinonyx; species Acinonyx jubatus. Next base: position 118,587,878 of record NC_069389.1, read on the forward strand.
CACTGTGGGTGGACTTGGAACGGCTGGAAGATGGCCCGCTCTGGTACTCTGTCCCGCACAGGCTCTCAGGCAGCCGCGCGCACCTGCCCGGGCATGTGCACGGCATGGCTTTCCACATTAACGGAATGCAGCACGTTGATCCAGAAGCAGCAACATTTGCTCATATGGGTAAAATGGCGACATCTCTAATGCAGTGATGTGACCCGGCCAGAGTCACTCTTGGCAACGATGGAGTGGCAGTTGTGCTGTGGCTTTAAAGGCTTCATTCATGCGGTGGATGGTGGACAGGGGCCGCTGGGCAGGGGCCGTAGAGGTGCAAGTTTCACTGTTGTTGCCTCATCAGGCCTCCCCTTTGTTAGCCCTTCCGACTTTTGAATTTGCCACTTTGCACCCCAAGATCAAACTGGAGGGAAACTACTTGTGAAGGTCAGAGAGGGGAGGGACTTTGACTTCTGGGTTCCAGTAAAGAACATGTTAAGCCCGTGGGTTTGTTCAGTGAGTCACGTTGCAGAAATTTTGTGAAATTTTTCCTCCAGACCAATCGTTCCCTGTTCACATTAAAAAAAAAAAAATCAATATCTGAGTATAAGCTGATTAGAATGCTTTCTTTCCAGCGTGAAAAGTTGTGCTTTATTTCAATCAAGGCAGAAATACCAAAACATTACACAATTTATACTAGCTTACCGGTGCGAAGTCAGGTTTGTTTGGTCATCTGCACGCCACTGGCGTTTTGTTTTTTCTAATCATCTTGCCCCGGATTGTTGGAGAGAGCTGATAAGAGATGATGCTTGATTAAAGTGAGTCGCAGGACCCCTGCTCTGTCTTTCAACAGAGTTTGTACGGACGTAGTGACATACTGGCCATGGAGATCAGAAGAGCCACTGTATGTCACTGATTAAATGAGACTGAAACCATGCCATCCATGGATCTGCATGGCACGTGGCCAGTTGAGAGCTGAGCTAGGTTGGCATTCACGGCAGGGGAGTTGGAAAATTGCCCAGGTCACACCTAACCCAGCGGGTCTCTCACTGTGGTGACAAGACAATCAAGTTGACGGACTTCGAGAACTTTCGTCTTTCCACAGATGGGGGAGACACAGAGGCAGTGAGAGGCATTTCACCGCGCTGATGTGACTTTTTAAATCTACTGTCACTGGTGGCGTGGATGTGAATTCCGGCGGTGTTAATTATGAGGAATTAAAAAGCCACTCTGAGCAGACTGTACCTTTCGCACTCTGATACAAACTAGGCTCTGGCATGAGAATGTCTCTTCATGCGTATCCAACCCCAAAGGGCCACCGGATGCGGTGTTCTGAATGTGAATCCTGAACTTACGAGGGGCCAGGGAGACAGGATTCCAAAGGCGGGTGACTGTTTCAGGAAAATACTGCAGCCCCTGCCTGGAAATCACCCGGCCAGTGACATCTGGAAAGGAGAATTTATTTATTTGCTTGTTGGTGCGTTACGACTTCTGAAATACAGTTTTTACTGCATTCTGTGTAGACCCCACTGCATCTGGTAACAGATGCGTTGCCCGAGTGGCTCTAGGGTGTCCATTTCCTCTTCAGGAAAATTTCACCAGCTTCTTACAAATGAGGCACTCCTCCACCAGCCTAGTGTATTACGCTCAATAGCAGTCTCGTTACCCCAAATATGTTGCAGAAAGTAAACTGTGAAAAAAGAAATACCGATATAAACAGTGCAGCTATAAGGCAGATGCTTAATTTATATTACGGTAACCTCAAAAGGCCATATTATGGAGGAAACCCACCTAGAAATGGAAATAGGTAAAACTGTAAAATGCTACCTTTCAGCCAAACTGAAGCCCTATTGTTCAACGGATTAGGCATTGAGGCTGGTCACAGAACAGCAGCTCTCCGCGTCAAGAACACGAGTGTTTTAGTAAAGGCATCTGCCAATCGTTACCAGAAAACACACAGTTGGATAGACATTAAAATATACTACCTTCCATAGAGAGCAAAGCTGGCGGTGTGAACACAGAGCCGTTCTTGGATTTGCTGGCTGTCTGAGGAGCAAAGACAGCCATTGGCTATTAGGAAAAAGAAGGAAGCAAATCCATCAATATGTAATTGGCCCTTCCCTTTTGTCTAAAGATCATATTGCTCAAGGGGGCAGGCACACCACTTTTGTTCTGTGTGTGTGCTCTCTTTTACACCTTTCCCTGTCTGCTGAGTGGGCACGTACCCGGGCCTCGCTTTTGGTGGTCCACTAAGAACTCTTTGCATATCCACACTCTGCATGCTTGTAGGTCTTTCTCTCACCCTCTGTCCCTCCCTCCCTTTTTTTTTCTTTTCTTTCCTTCATCTCCGGAGCCCCCGAGACCTTGGTGATTCCCCCAGGAACGCATCCTCGCCGCCCTCAGATTCTCTAAGAAGTGCGGGCCAAGGCAGCATCGCCTCGTTCAAGGTCCTAGCGGGTCAGAGTGTGGGAATCCACTCTGTGGCATCTAGTGGCTCCAAAGAAATCTTCATGGACCCTTCCAGAAGGACCAGAGTCCTGAGGGCAAGGTGGAACAAAGCCCCGGGTTACTAATATCCAAAATAAGGAATTTCCACATTTATTCTATTTCTTACGTTCTATTGTTATATTTCTTAAATGTTCCCTACACCCAAGACTCAGTAAAATGGTTACTTTTCATTATGTTTTCAAAGAGGGGCACACGAAGACAGGGGAGTGGTCGTATGTGCAAAATGATTGGACGGAAACCATATGTCTAGTCTTGCGACATTTCCATTCGGAAAGTACTTGTCTGTGCCAAAGCAGTGGGGGGTGCTTGGGGTGCAGGTTACCGTATATGCAACCCGTGTTTACGATTTCCCTTAAATGCACGAGCTGGTTGTTTCTCTTTGAATTGCTCTTGCCACCACCTGGGTATTACAGACAGGCCAGCGTCAGTGATGAGCTTGTATGTTCATCGAAACACCAGCAGTCGTCACCCAAATGTACGCTTGGTCTGAATTTTCTTCCTCTTGAGCTTACCAGTAGTGCCATCAAAAGAGAATGTCAGACATGAGGTCCATCCGCAGACCCGAGCCACGGGGAGCAGGGGGGACACAGGTCATCATAATTAGCTGACAGCGAAGTTCTCGGGCAGCGCTGGAATGGAAAGAACGCTGGATGTGTATGGAAGTTTGTCTGCAAGTCGGTCCAGTGGCTGCATTGTAGGGCAGAGAGTTCCAGAGCTCTGCAGGCAGAAGAGCTGGCCCAGCCCCACTACTGGGGGCTAAGTTAATTCACTTATGAGAGCTTCCATCTCTCTCTCTCTCTCTCTCTGGAATCGAGCTGATCATCATTTCTACCTTGCTTTTGTCGCTAAGGATCAAACAAAATACACAGCAAGCACTGTAAGTACCATATAGTGCCACACACATGCCGCTTATTCTTGTGCGTTGCGTATTATTATCTGCATCCCTTATTTAATGGCTTCCAGCCTTGATCAGCTCTTTCAAGGCATGGACTGGATTTCCTGCATCATTAGCGAAGAGACTTCCTTTTCTGAGAGGGCCAAGATTAGACTCTGTGTAATGTTGCCTTCCTTAGAAGTGACCACGTTCGAGTACTAATTTTACGTGCTCTTGAGCATTTGGCAAATGAAGTGGAACACTTTTGAAAAAACATCTTTCCATTCAGACAGTTGTCTCACAACACAGACCTAACGTTTCTGATCCGAGCCAGGCTACACACCGTTTTCAACGGGATTTCTTTCTTTCGTGAAAAATGCAGCTCACCCACGACTTGTTCCTGTCTCAGGAAAACGCTCACCGCCACATTTCCTCATTAGCTTCGCCTAAGACAGGCTCCTGTGTCACAGCTGATGGAGCCTTTATGAGCCTTTTAGCCAAATGACTGATGTTTGCCTCGTTATGTCAGATCTGGGGGCACTCCTGGCATCTCTCTTTATTCCCTGTCGAACACCATCAATCGAGCAGCTGCCGGCACCCGTGATCGGGCTGATTATGAAAATGTGCTCAGGAGCCTGACGACGCCGACTGGCTTTTACCTGAAGAGGCCGGTAGACGCTACCTACAGCTTGCAGTTCTGTGAACGGCGGAGTTTGTCCCTGGACGGACAGTCGCCTGAGTCCGTTGGAACTAGGGGTGGGCCATGCAAATTAACTTTGGCTCATTATGGAAGAAGTTCCTAGAAAGATGGCTCTTGTCCCTTTTAGCCATTTCTCCATTCACCCCTGAGAAGATCCTTTGGTCCTTTCATTTTGATTTCTTGTCCACTAGACAAGTTCATTACTCCCAGGGCTATGCGAAGAAAGATAAAGCCCGAGGCCTGCTCATAGAGAGTATGTTTCTCTAAATGCACTTCTGAGAAATGATGGCAAACACTTGTTTATGGAGAGCGTCAAGTTTCCCTGATTATGTGATGACGGCTTCCTTCGTTGCCGAAGATCAAAATGATCTGTGAGGTTTTGTGATTGTGGGACTGCTCCTGGCCCGCCCGGCTGGTGGAGTGCTCTGCAAGTGATGGGGGTTTGGGCTTCCTGAGAAAACCCCCCTCCCATTCCCGAGCCAGCTGGAGGGGGTCAGGGGTTCTTGGCCTGTGGCCTCTGGATAGGGCGTGGCTAGGTGCCTTGTGTGGTGTCAGCTCTGTGACCTCAAGCTCATCAATGCCAGGTGCTCCCACCCAGGCTCGGGCAGGGTGACCTGTCCCTCATGGCTCTGAGGTTGTGACAGCCTTACAGCCTTGCCTCCTCCCAGCTTGCCGTTGACCCAAAAGTGTAGCCATATGGCATTTCTCTCTCTGTCCCCGGATCCAGCCTCGCTTTGTATCCTTTCTGGCTTAGAAAACCGGAAGCTGGTTTTTTAAATAATTTAGTTCAGAACCTCACGTTGCCCTAATGGTGTTTGAAATAGACCATTCTGCAGACCCTGTATGGGGGTCCAGGCTGATGGCCCAGAATCATGTCCCCATGTATTCAGGGAAACCTGGAGAGACTGTCACTGGAACTTGACATGCTCATTTCTAGTCATTTCTGACCAGCTTTTAATTCTCTAAACCAGCCAGTCCCTGCGGTGGTCAAACAGTGGGTGGGTGGGGAGGAGTCTTTATATTTGTTTAACACTTTGTATAGATGGTGTATCACGATTGCATTTCTCTGTAATGACAAGGAGTCTAGAGACATGGGTGTGAATAAGGGCCTGGTGGTATGTAAAATACGTAGTTCAAGACCACCTGGGACCTAAAGAGGAAGTTTGGTAAAAAGCATAGGTTTGCAACTCTGGCTTAGCATCAGAATCGCCTGGGAAGCTTGGAAAACATACCCGTGTCCAGAATCCACACATGGCAGTTAAGTCCAAACCTCAAAGATCGGGCTTCTCAGTCTAGCCTCTGGCCTTATTGGTGCTGTGAACTTAGAGAAATCATTTACCCTCTCGGAATCTCAGGATCCTTATCTGTAGAATGATAATCCGAGTAATGGCTACTGTGTATCAGTTGCTTCCTCTATACCAGCCATGCACTGACTGCATTACCCGTGTGGTCTTCCTTAACCTTCACAAAAACCTCAGAACGTTGGAGTACTATAGTTAACTCCATTGTACAGATGTGGAAACCGAGGCTCAGAGCGTTTGGAGAATTTGTCCGGGGTTACACAAATGATGAACGTAGCACCAAGACTCCAACCCAAGTGGCGTTGGCCCCAGAGTCCAAACTCTTAACCATCATTCTAGGAAATAGTGATCACCACCATCATGATAATTTCTTTGCCAAGTTTATATGTTTGAAAGCTCTTGAAACTGTATGTGGCTCTGCACGTGGAAATTGTTTACTGGTGGCAGTAATAGTAGTCAGAAGACTGGGTTGGGAATTTCAGTTTTTGAAACATAAATTCCAGCCAGGCTTTAGTAAGGTCTGGAATCAATTCAGAAATACATCTGGGACACCCTCCTCAGGACCTCTTTTTACCTAATGTTTATATCTGCTAAATTTCAGGTTCTTGCCCACTTTGCAGAGCTAGCTGTGTAACATCAGGAACGTAATTGGTGTTTAAAAGAAGAGAGGTGTAGTTGTCATGTGTGAATTAGCTGCTTGGACTTTTTTCAGTGCCGGGTTGATCACACACATCTAATTTAACTCCTTTCCAAAGCCACACCAAAACTACAGTGAAGGAGGTGGTTTTGTTTTTGTTTTGTTTTGTTTTTTCAAAGGGATAAACCCCAAAGGACTGGGACAATGGAGTGGAAATAAAACTTGGGAGGCTGGAGAGCATTTGGAGAAATAGTAACCGATTTAGCAGATCTAGAAATCCAAGCCCTAAGCCGGCAGCTGGAAAAGCAGGGAATCTGTCCAATTCATGTCACAGAACCCTCAGAAAGCCCAGGAATTGCTGGTGCCAGATATCCTAGGAGCTGTGTAAGAAGACATTAGATCCCTAACTCTCCTCCCTTCCTCTTCCATTCTCCCACCTCTGCAGGAAATGGGGGGTTTATTCTCTGAGAGGGTGAAGCAGAAGGTTGTCCTGGGGTACTTTCCTGGAAACAGGGACATGAAGCGAACACAACATACACCACCGACCAAATTCAGGGACTGCCAGTCTGCTTCCCCTCAAATGCTGGCAAACAGGATCCACCCTTATATTCCACAACGAAAGGAGATAGAGAGAAATGTCCATAAACTTCCTGTGGGAGGGAGGGAGAGACAGAGAGAAGGAGGAGGGGAGAGCGAGACAGAGAGAGAGAACAAGCAGGTATCATACAAAGGGACAGAAATAAGAATGGGTATGAACTTCTTAAGCAACGATGGAAGCCAGAAGACAATTCTCAAGGAAAATTACTTCCACCCGAAGATTTCTCCTAGCCAAATGATTGGTCAAGTGGGAGGGTAGAATGAGGACAATTTCAGACACTCAGGATCTCAAAACAATTTGTCTCCAACCAATCCTTTCTGAGCAAGCTGCCGGAGGACTTGTTTCTTCCCTAGAGCGAAGGAATATATCAAGCAAGAGGGTGGCATCCATACAGGAAGGGGACACAGGAGGGCCAACACGGGAGACCTGCAAGGGCAGGCGGGTTGCGGGGTGATGGTGAAGCGGATCCCCCGTGTAGACGGGACCAGTCTGGGTTGGAGAAGGCCAGAAGGCTCTGAAGGAAATTTATCATATTTACTGAAGATCAAATGATGGTACTTCCACAGCTGGGAGAGAGTTTGGGTTTGTGTTAGTGATAAGGGCAGAGAAAAGTAAGCCAGGCAAGAATAAAAGCCAAAGATGAGCATTAACTGCAAAGAACTGTGCAGGAAAGGAAAACCATAGTCTAGACAACTTAGTGTTGACCAGCATGTATAATCCTGAGAATGTAAAAGTAAGTTTCGATGTCCCCAAAGTTTTGATAAAATGTGTTAGGAAGGTGGAGGGATGGGAAGACTTGAGTATGCGGTTGGGTCGGGGGAGAGTAAGAAGGCTAAGTGGTCGCCTTCCATTGAAGGAAGTGATCGAAAATATCTGAAACTGGAAAATCAAGAGCTAGCCATACGATTGTGTTATGTAGAGAAATGGGGAGCAAGCGTGCAAAGGACAAAGTCAAGAAAAGTTACAGTTGCCTCTTGAGGGGAGGGAAGGAGATGCGGGTCGAGTGCAGGGCTGGAGACTGTCATCACAAATCGTTTGCTAAGCAGGTGATGGTCACAAAAGAAGAAAGAAGTCCATCAGCAGAGAAGCAAAGCCTTCCTCGGAGGTTAATTGTGGAGGAGAAACAATCTAACACCGAGGAAATGAGCTCTGTGCATCCGGGGAACAAGAGCCTGCCCCCAACGTTCATGGCCCCTTGCGAATTGGCGTGACTGCCTGGCCAAGGGACCGGGAAAGCAGCACAAAGACCCCTTCATCTAGCCAGGTCTCTTCTCTCGTCGCTTGCAAATCCAGTGGCACTGACCCAAATCCAGTGGGCACTTGCGAGGTAGCCTCTGAACAGAGTATAAAGTGAGACTGCTATGTTCCATCTCCTTCGTCTAGCAATTGGGATTTTCCCTGACTTGGGCGTTGGCATTGGCATCGCTCTTTAGTATTTCAGCTCTCTGAACTAGGCCGAAGAGCGACACGCTGAACCCTGGGACAAATCCTAAATGCCAGTTAGCAAGGTTTAACAAAATCCAAGAGCTCAGTGCACGGGAAAATCATATTAACAGATATTTGTAGGCATTTACATAATTGATGCGACTCAGTAGTTTAACCAGGAGAATATGGGAAATAGTTGTTACTGTTTTCACCTCCTTTTGTGTTTCTGCATAATAAAGACGTGGCGATGGCGGTATGTATTGACTGACTCCTCACGGAACGCCATCTGTCTTGCCACAATAAAAACTCCCTGATAAACTCTCAGCGTTACTAATGAATGACTCAGTAATGATGCTATGTCACCACTTCCTGTCTGTCACCAGGTAGCAAGCAGGAGTGGGGGGGAGGTACTGTAGCTGGACTCTCCAGGGAAAGGGCTAGCAACATCACATGGGGCAAAGGAGGAGGAGGGGGTCCTAACTACCCTGTTTTCTGGGGTGAGGCTCCGGTTACTTAATTTGAAACAGGTAGCACCTCGGTGTGGTTTTCCAGGACCCTCTGCTTGCAGGGCTTTGCAACAAAGAGGGGAGCTTTCGAGCTGGAAAATGCTTAAGAGCGTTTAAAATCTCCAGCCCTGCTGCTTTTGTGCGTTGCCCTAAGAAAGGCCCTAGAAGGGAGTGGGGAGGCAGAGGTGGGCCAAGAAGTGAGTGCGGTAATCTCAAAGAGCGTGGTGGGCCGGCCAGGGACTTTTCTTTCTGTGCACCAGGTAAAATCCACACAGGAACCCTTAATCGCATGTTGTTCTATGGTATTATTAAGTGAATACATTTTTCATGGCCCACCTGCTAGTGTAACTAATTAACAGCCATTCTCATTAATTACATTGATCAGGATCATAAAATAATTTCAAATTGCTGAACATGATCAGCAGGAGTAAAATGGTTTCACTTTAATCCCTTAATGATTTTTTCATGATTAATCAAACAAAATATATGTAGTTATTTGATCCACTTTTTTCATCTTGGAACTGCAACTCAGGGCAATTATAGTAGACATAAAGTTGATGCAAACAGAACTACATTTCATGCAGTAGCTAATTAAGCAATAAGGCACAATGGGGTAGGGGGATATGATTATCATGAGATAATCACCCCCCTGAGGAGTCACAAAGCAAAAGGAACAGTTGAGTACCTCTGCTCCCACAGGGCTGTGATTACCTTCGGATAACCACATATCCCGCCGGCGCCTTACTGCTAATCGGAAACTCTTTCTGTTTTACGCAGAAATAAATTGAGGAAAAATGACTTTGATCATAGGAAATGGTTCATTACCGTATAAAGGTTTCATCTATTAATAGTGACACCATGAATGCGTGCTTTAGAAGGTTAACTAATCAATCATACTGTGATGTCATCCACGGGTGTTGGAGCTATTTTAAATTTATTGTTTACACTTTGAGGAAAAGCATACGTTTGGTGGTTTGGGTGTGTAAAACGTCGTCTCCAAATGCTCATCCGTCTACTAATTTTTGATCGAATTGGCAAGTTCTTGCATTTAAGGTACTAAGTGTTTCTTGAACGGAATCCTAAAAGAATAGCAGGGTAACTTACACAGTCTAAGAAAGAACAAAATAAATCTGTTAGATTTCGGCCATGATCTCCCACATCGCTTCCAGCTCTGAAACGTTCACTGTGTTGTGTAGCCAGCTGCAGACCTGACGGTGGGAATGCACGACCATTTCAGCGGGGAAGATGATTCGGGCTCTTTCTAGAACATGGCTCCTCTCCCTTTCTTCCAAAGGGAAAAGGGATGAAAAAAATCACACGCACGCAAAGAACAAGGTGAAGCGACCAGTATCCTTCCTGTGCCCAGGGCCAACTGGAAGCATAGAAGGTCCTGCTCTCCTGGATGCCGCCGTCTGTGGCCTCAGTTTCTCCGTCTTCACCTGTGTACCCTGTGGGGTGTGAATTAAGTTCACCCCAGCCACCAGACCGAGTTATTTCTTCTTTTAGGAGCAATAATGGGGTTAGAGCGGGGTCACACGAAAGAAGAACAAAACCAAACCAAAACCCCACCAGTCTCACCAACGGCTTCTAAGCAACAGAGAGTGGAGACTAACACCTAATGGTGGACAGCATTCTTGCTAACTGTTGAGAGATACCTCGTAAACTCTATTTTGACCAACGAAGCTTCCCTTTTTGTTATTAAAAATCACTATAATGGAGGTGTACCTAAAGCGATCAGATTTATTTCATTTCATAACCCCCCGCCCCCTCTTGGCTGAAGTATTTAGGGCATTTTCAAAAGTGGTTCTTTGTTCGTTTCTGTTTTAACTGTAGAACGATAGCAAACAACTTAAATAGTTGTTGATCGTTGAAGATGTTCATCCAAATTGGCCCAGGTTTCTTTCAAAATGAGAATGGCTGGTTTGGCATCTGTGGGCTTCCTGGAGGAAATGTAGCCGTGTACTTATTGTGACCCTGTGACCTGAAGATAAATCGTGTCGTGTGCAGGATACGTTACTGCCTTTATGACGTATAGAAATCAGCAGTTGAGTGCGTCCCTTCCACAAAAGCAGCCTTCCATTGCTTATATTGTGTTTTTAATGTAACTTTGTTAACAGTGTGATGCATTGAAAAACATGAAGGTAAAACAGTTGGACACCAGACTCAGTGTTTTTCCTTCAAGTGTCGAGTAAGTGCTAGTTTTGAAAAGAACAGGCTACCTTAACCCTGTGAAACATTCAATTCAAGCCACACTGCTTGATCAGGTCAAACCATTTGGCTCTATGCGGCTCTGCTTGGCATGGGGCTCTCTACCATTAGAAGTACATTCTGGTCAGGGTTAAGAGTGAGCAACATTTTATTGAAAAACAAAATAGGCACAAGAGATAGGCAATCAGTATGATCTTGAAACACTGGCTTCATACTGAGTGTACTGGTCCCGCGGCTTATCTCAGGTTCACAGCACTACTCAGGCTTACATTCCGCATTACGAAGAGGAAATGTCAGTTATTAACTTAAGTAGCATAGGTAGGAGTTGTAAAAGGGCTTTTAAAGTGCCAAACTCTGAAAAAGGAAATTAAATGTAGTTATTTATGATAGAGCTTTGGAAATACTTAGATTTGTTCTTGGGAGGCCTGGCATTTAGATTTTAAATTATGTGCACTCTTCAAACTTGCACAACTCATGTAAAAATAATAATAAAGGCATCTTCCCCTATAATCATCCACGTGTGCATTATGTGTGTTGGGCTGTGAATATTCCCCCCCCCCAAAAAAAAACCAGCCGACCATCCCCACTTCCAGCCTTCTCTCAAATGTGCAACAACATTGTCGCCGAGGAGTTAAAATGATGACAGATGAAGCTTCACGGATGAATGAAGGTCATTTGAAAAACTCTTATCAGTCGGAATTCCTTAATTTTTTGGTTTTAATTCCTGTGACTCCTCAACATTTGTTGGAGACCGAATAGAGGAATCTGCACCTGTAAACACTGCAGGTGTTTTGATCTTTCCAGGCTTACACAGACCCGATAAAGTCTTGTGTGGAATTTAACGGCACAATAGGTCTTTAGCTAGATAGCCCACATGATATCAATGAAGTGCCATTTAGGAATTGCTCATTGGCCCAAACGAGTGGGGGGCCAGCTTGGCGAGACAGATGGAAAGGGCTGCTTTAAGAAGGGATCAGAAAAGGCATTGCTCCTCCGCTGGCCTAAATCCACTAATCTGATGTTATTATTAGCGATAAGGAGCAGTGGCCAGAAGAAAATCTCATTCTCTGCAAATGTCATTTAAATAGGACTCTGATATTTTCCGGTCAAGTCGACAGGCTTTAGTCAAATAGTGAGCACTTGATTTGTAAATGCGGGGTTGGGGGGCGGGAGAAAAGCTTCAGTCCAGCAGTTCTTAGGATGTCGGCTTACCGGTATTGATTAATTGTTCAGCAGTGGCAGCTGCTTCCTTATTAAATGTGCAGCTCGCCATACAGAGGAGATCAGGTGTAGGAAACGTTTGTTGACGATTCACCTTTTCTCCCAGTGTGGCAGACCGGACCCTTCCGTGTTTCTCGACTGCCGTTCCTGGGAATTTACCTCCTTCCCTCTCCACCTGCTGCCCCCCAAGAGTGGGTTACGAGGGTGAGCCTCCCCCGGATTGTGACTGCACAAGTTAAAGAATCTTGGGACATATTTTATCTTTCTTCTCCTTCTTCGCTTTGGGTCGTCGTTAGGCTCCGAGGGAAGATCTTCCCACTTAAGTACTAGCTGTACTTCCAGAGGTAGCACGTACATTGCCTCAGAACCTTGCTTGGGGAATGAGGCCTCTCAAGAAGCTGAAAGCACTCTGTGGGACCACTGGGGGTACTGTTTAACAAGGTATCTGCTCTTTGTTTTGAAATTGTACCCCAGTGAGGGCAGAGCCTTTCCGGTTTCCTAAAACATCTCCCAGGCAGAGTGGAATGTACACTTTAGAAGAATCTGGCATATCTGTAAATCCTCAGTTGGTTTACTACCCCAAATGCGCCTTTAAGAAACACAAATCCAATGGGAGGGGGGGGAAGAAAGCTCTCTAGCCTTTCCTCATTTCTTCAAGAGCAATTTTCAATTCATCTACCTTTAGGATTCCCCAGCCCTTTGAGCTCCCTTGGCATTTAACTTCTGTGGCCCTCACTTGGCATCTGGCATAACTTACATGTGCACGTATTACACGCACCTTTTCTTCCCCTTCCAGCTGGAGGGCTGGAGCTTCGTGGGGCGATGCCTTTGTTACTGGAAATCCATATATCGTGAATTTTCAAGAATTAGTTCATTTTAAAAGATTTTATCTGGGTCCCATAAATCATCAGAACGCCTTAGAAGTGTCAATATCTCAGCATCCTAACAACCACCTCTGGAAGCCTCTTTGGGCAGGGAGCATAAAAATGTTTGGTTATACCCTGTGTCCTCATTATTGATACACAAAAGATGGCCAGTGTACCGATTATTCTTTCCTCATTCAGTAAATTTGTATTGAGTGGCTACGATGTGCTACACATTCTAGCTACTTGAGGATACAGCAAACAGTGAGACAAAGCAGAAGGTGATGCCTGCCATGAATGAAATAGCGTTGGCTCACATCATAGGGAGGGGTCGGGTGACATGGCGGAGTGGAGCACTTCCTGGACTGGGGTGCTCAGGAAAGGTCTTTCGGAAGAGGTAGTATTTGAGCGGAGACCTGAAGGAAGATCCAGGAGGAGAGTGTCGAGTGCTAATTGCATAGCGCATACAAAGGCCCTGAGGCGTGAGGGAGAGAAAGGAGGCCGGTATTGACATGAAGACTGTGCGGTGGGTAGCGGCTGGAGAATTGAAGTCAGGCAGTGACAAGATTTGGTTTATGTTTTATTAATAAGAAGTTGCTCTGGCTCCTGTGTGGAGAATGGATTGGAGGGGGGTGATGGTGGAAGCAGGGACGTTCTTATGGCAATTGTCCCAAGTGGGAGTTGGTTCTGGCTGAGACCAGAGTCACGGGCTTATTATATAGATGGAGAGCAAGGGACTATGTTTTGGAAGCACGCAGATGAACCTTGCCCAGGGTGTTCAGCGAACATGTGGAATCAAGGATGTCTTGAGGGTGGCTGTTGGGGCCGTACAAACGAGAGGACGAATGGAGAGGGAGGCAATATAGAGTTGTAGTCAGGAGCTCACGCTTTGGAATGGAGCGGCGTTGCTTGTGATCCTTGGGCAAGGTGGCTTACTTCTGTAGGTCTGACTTTCCTCATCTATAGAAAGTGGGTAATAGGAGGTACTTCCTAGATTTTCTTAATGGAACATGTAAGAACTAATGCTGGTAAAGGCTTATTGGCACAGTACATCATAAGCACTCAAAAGATGGTTACGGGAGTGTTAATTGATAAACAACTCTGGAACTTTGTGTAAGTTTGTATTAAATAACTGAAGAGGGATGCCCCCCCCCCCAAGGTGAAGTTCCTGATTTGAGGAATTAAAAAGTCAAGTCAGAAATGCCACTTAGCTGAGGGCGACGTCAGTAGCGTAGCTGGCTCTCCCGAAAGGTTCCCCTCGCCACACAAACCGTAAGAAATAACAGCATTGGAAACGGAAACTCTACACAAAGCCTAATGCTCAGCATAATGTGAAAAAACTGTGAGTCAAAAGGGAAAAATGACCACATCCCAGCGCCGTGACCTTACTCTTCCGCTTGCCTCCCTGCTCTGATGTAACAGCCAGATCCAAATTCTCGTGACTTTCTTTCATTGAATTTTGTTTGTTTGTTTTTAAATGCTACTCCATTGTTTCTTTGGTTTTGTAAACTCGTGTGTATGCCTTCCTTTCTTGCCTTTGTAAGTTATTTGATGCTGTTTGTCAGGGGGTCTGGAGAGCTTTGTCTGTATCTTTCAAATCTTTCAAATCGAATGGTTTTACCACCATCTGGCTTGGAGTGGATCATTCTGGATAATTTTCCTAGGTATGCAGTGATCCTCTTTCAATGAGTTTATTCAGGTCTTGTTTTTTATTTGGGATCATTTTCTTGTATTACAATTTTACACATTAATTGTACCAGTGTTTTGTTTTTCTTTTCCAGGGACTCTGGTAATATGGATACTATTTCTGACGTTTTTTACTTTTGTTTCTGTGTCATTTTTCTTCTCTCTTGGTTGTTTTCTTTTAATGTCTCTTCTTAAATTTTCATTTGACTATCTTTTCCCTTGTGATTTGTTCTTTATTTTCCAGATAGTTTTTTCTTCTCCATTTCATTCCTGTATTTCATCAACCCACTTCTCATTCCTTTCTGTTTTTCTTCTACATTAAAAAAAAATGTTTATTTATATATTTTGAAAGACAGCAAGAGGCAGAGGGAGAATCCCAGGCAGGTTCCACGGTCCACGTGGAGCCAGACGTGGGGCTTGATTTCACGACCGTGAGATCATGACCTGAGCTGAAATCAAGACTAGGACGCTTAACCAACTGAGCCACCCAGGTGCCCCTCTTGTACACTTTAAATTTTAGTTTTTGCATTTCTGATTCAAGGTAGTTTTTCATATCTTCAAATAACTTTTTGAGAATGTTCTTTTTGAGTGTATTCCTCTTTATTGTGTTAGCTTAACACTTTTCTTGTGCTTCATAATTGTTCCGTGGAAAGGGGATTTATGCAGTTGATGAGTATAAATTTTCAGTTCCTAGCTATTGACATGGCCACAAAGAGTGATCACGTAGTAGGTCACAAAGCAACCATCAATACTTTTCCCAAAGTAGAAATAGTGAAGATAACACTCCGCGGCCACAATGTAATGAAACCAGAAAGCACTAACAAAATAAAAACTAGAGTGTCACTTTTGTTTAGAAATTTTAAAAGCTCCAATTAATTCCTTCTAGAAGGAGGAAATACAAACTAAAATTATAGATTAAGAGATAGAAATGAAAATATCACACAGAAGAATCTGTGGAACGCATTTCAAACAACAGAGGAAAATTCATGACAACGCACACTTTTACCAATAAAAACAAAAGACTAGAAATACATGGGGAAACACCCAGATCAAAAAAACTGCCAAAAGAACAACAAAATACACCAAGAGAAAACACAAGAAGGGAAATAATAAAGATAAAAAAAAAAAGGAAAATAATGAGCTAGGGAACAGGAAAAAAGAGTAGATCTAATCAATAAATCTAAATCCTGTGTCTTAGAAAATGACTGAAATAGAGAAACCACTAACTTACTAAAGAAAAAGAGAAGGCACTTTGCCAATAATAGATGAGAAGGAGGAGATATCCATTTGAAAAAAAGAAATAAAAACAGAATCCCAAGAGACTACTTTTCAGACATCCATGGAGATTGGAAACTTCAAGAAAGTTGATAATTTCTCAGAAAGATGTGGACTACCAGAATTTAGATGGTCTGATTTCGAAAGCTTAAACATATCAACACCTATGAAAGCAATAGAGAAAGCTCCCAAGGAGCTACCTCATAAGACCCAGATGGTTTCATAGTTCTGAAACTAGGTATGTGTTATGGTTGATCAAACTTGTGACTATTTTGTAGATAATGAATGTAGGTTTCTCACTGTTGGAAGGAGTTACAAATAAGCAAAGGGAGAAGGGTAGAATGAAACTGGTGGTGTTGGATTACAACTGGAGGTGTCAAATGGACTCCTGTATTTTAGATAAGTAAGCGGTAAGTGTGTACATCCATGTGCATGCTTCCTGGCTGGACCTGCTGTGAGAGCCTGAAAGGAATAACGCCCTCATAGCAATGAGCATACCAAGCACCCGGATTTTGTTTTTTAAATACCATCCTCCAACATGGGAAACCAGGAATACTTGGTGGATTGATTGACTCCAGCACCAGGACAGGAAAAGAATAAAATAAGTCTGAAATACCTTCTGTCAGAAGTAAGGAAGTGCAAAAAGTTGTCAAGGCATGTCCAAGGGACACGGGAGCCGACATAAAAAAGCACACGCGGGTCAAATCTCAGAGAATGGGAACAATAAAATAATGATGTAAGGCAGTATAACTCACAGGATAAAATAAATATCCATTAGCTCTTACTGCTATGCCAATGGATCATAAAATCTGTTGACGAAAGGTTGAGGAGAAACAAGATGTTAGCATGGTCTCAAAATATCTCCCCCAAATTTTGATCAGTGGCAAAGGAAAAAAAACTTAAAAAATTACTTTAGCAATGTAGCAGACATCTCTCCAACTAAGTGATGAAAGTTCCCCTCACCAGTAGTAAGATATATGGACCTCACGGACTTCCTGAAGTGAGGCACTGAGAACAACAAGGTGACTTTAAAAAAAGGTTTTGTTTTTTTTTTTTAATGTTTATTTACTTTTGAGAGAGACAGAGACAGAGTGCAAGCGGGAGAGGGGCAGAGAGAGAGGGAGACACAGAATCGGAAGCAGGCTCCCTGCTCTGAGCTGTCAGCACAGAGCCCGACGCGGGGCTCAAATCCACAAACCGCGAGATCATGATCAGACACCCAACTGACTGAGCCACCGAAGCGCCCCAAGAATAAGATGACTTTAATGCCACTTTTGTAGAATTCTTGCCCATGTGCATAACCTACATACGACCATGATAAAACATCTGACATACCCAAATTGGGAGACCTTTTACAAAGCAGTTGACCAGTATTCATCAAAAGTGTCGAGACCCTGAAACTTTGACCTTGAGACACAAGATGTGGAATCGTCACAAGTCGGAGGAGACCAAGGGGACACAACCGATTCCTGAATGGGATCCTGTAACAGAGAAAAGGGCATTAGGGGAAAACCTGATGAGGTTCAGTGTTTCATTAATGTCAATTCCATTTTTAATAATTGGATTGCAGTTACGTAGGTTAATAATATGGGAAGGCTGGGCAGAGGATGTACATGAATTCTTTGTACTATGCTTGCAACTTTTCTATAAAGTCTAAATGTCTTTCAAAATAAAAAATTAAGTCATCTTTGCAGATAGATTCATAACACTTTCTAATGCCAGCCTACTTTTTAGCAGCCTTTAAATGCCTAAGCCTTTTAAACGCCATAGTAAGGGCACCTGGGTGGCTCAGAGGTTGAGTAGCCAACTCCTGGTTTTGGCTCAGGTTGTGACCTCGTGGTTCATGGGTTCGAGTTCTGCATTGGGCTCTGTGCTGGTGGCGTGGAGCTTGCTTGGGATTCTCTCTCTCCCTCTCTGCCCCTCCCCCCCCAATAAATAAATAAGTAAAAACCAAAAAGAAAAAAATTTTCAAAAAATGCCATAGCATGTTGTTATGAATGGAATGCTTGGATCACCCGTAAAGACCGAATGTTGAAACCCTCCGTCCCAATGTGGTGGTATTTGGAGGTGGGGCCTTTGGGAAGGAGTTAGGATTAGATGAGGTCCTAAGGAACTGAGCGTCACGAATGGGATTAGTGCCCTTGTAAGAGTCAGGAGAGAGTTCGCATCCCCTCTCTGCCCTGGCCATGTGAACATTTGGTGAGAAGGCAGCCGTCCGCGGCCCTGATGAGGGCCCTCATCAGAACACAAGTGCGCTGGCTCCCTGTTCTTGGCCCCCCTGCTTCCAGAACCGTGAGAGGGAAATGTCTGCTGTCTGAGCCGCCCAGCTGCGGCGTCCTGTGATAGCGGTCCCGGCAGTCTAAGCTACATGCGAAGGCTGTAGCGGTACAGGTTTCAGGAGCCGTACCGTCCACGGGTCACCAGTTTTCATTCACCTAATACTAAAACTATACTGGATGTGAAATACTTGCGGATTTTGCATAACCTCTGAATCATGCTTGTGAACGTCTCGTTATCATTGTGCAACATAAGAGACACACATAGAAGAGCCAGTTAACGGAGATTTCTGGTTGGTATGATGCCATGTAAAGGAGTTGTTTCCCCGACTTAGATCCGAGTTAACATGGGTGGAATAAATAACTTGTCCTCTCTCTCTCTTTTTTTTTTATCGTTTTTAACTTTTAAAAAATGTATTTATTTTGAGAGAGAGAAAGAGAGAGTGTGCACCAGGTGTCAGTACTCAACGCGTAGCAGGACCTCAGTGTTCTAATTTGTGTCTTGATGCCCAAGACCCTAACTACGGTGCTTGACACACGAAGCCCAATTCTTATCATGGCCTTAGAGCAAGAGAAATGCGTGGAAACAAGGTCAACTCTGCTCTCAGAGGTAATGCTTTAAAAAAAGAGAGAGGGGGAGCCCAGGTGGCTCAGTCGGGTAAGCGTCGGTTGGGGTTAGAGTTAGGGCTGCGGCTGGGCTAGGGGCTAGAGGGGGTGGTAGGGGCACTCCAAGCCTGTGGTTTTGAGGTAAGCTGCCCCGTGATTAAGACTCCAGGCCTGAGTGCTCTAGGATGGACCAGCTGTAGATGTTTCAGAGGTCACGGGTGATGCTCAGGGCTCTGTGGTCAGAGGTGGGCTTGGGGTCAGCGGGTCCCCTGCATTGCCCCTCCCGCACAGTGCGCAGCTTTTCTGTGTCTGTAACCCCAGCGACTGGCTGGGGCCTGTGCCATGGTAGGCACTAAGGATACGTCAAAAATAGAATATTAGAAGCAGTCCATCTAAGGGGAAGGGATTGGGTTCAGCAGCTGGAAACCCCCAAGACTCTGACGCTTGGAGGGGCCCAGAGACCGTGTTCGTGGGTGAGGCATGCACCTTCTCTCCCAGCCCCTTTTATCCCTCTCTGGCCCGCCTCTCAGAAGTCTTCGCAGGAGGGCCCCCCTGTAGGTAACCTCTGATGTGTCTGATGACCTGAGTGTCTCCTGGAGCACATACTTGGGCAAGGGCTTCCCCATCAGGACTCTGACCCTAAACCATGAGATGCATGTGCAAACTTGGAACACCCCTCTCTGGGACAGCCTCCTCAGCCAGGACTGAGAGAAGGAGCCCCCCTGGCATGGAGGCAGGTGCTTGGTCCTTGTGCCCTCAGAACAGGGCCTTTCTCATGTGCGAGGGAGGCACTCGGTGTGCTGTGTCCCTCGCCTCCCTGCCGTCCGGTCCCTGCCTCTCCCCACGGAGGCCCCTGCAGGAAAAGCTCCTTGGCGTTCATCCCTTTCAATTTCCCTCTTCCTTCACTCATTGAGGAAGGTTCTGAAGCACATTCTCTCTTTCCCTCGTAAAGCCGTTGTCTCAGAGTGGGAAACCTCACCAGGAGACACCTGAGCCCAGCATTGTCTTTGCTGGTACTTGATCGGAGGAGCTCAGAAGAAAAGCAGGACCACTGAGGGTCCCGCCACTGTCCCCACTGGGGATGAATCCCGTCAGGGCACCAGGGCTCATTGACTTCAGGGCAACCCCGCCCTCCATACCGGTGCTCCTCCTACCTCTCCCCCGTTATGGGTTTTTAGTTAGTTGTTGTGTGTGGTGTGAGATAGGGGTCTGGTGTTCTGCTTGGGGCTGTCCAGTTTTCCCAGCGCCAATCATTGAGGAGACTTTCCTTCCACCATTGCGTATTCTTGGCTCCTTTATTGAGAGTTGTCCACATACGTGTGGATTTGCTGCCGGGCTGTCCATTCTGCTCCATTGGTCTTTCTGCCTCTTAGCCCATAGCATCCTCTTTTGGCTACTTTAGCTTTGTAATATAGTTTCAGATCAGGGAATGTGATGCCTCCTGGTTTGTTCTTCTTTGTACAGATTCTTTTTCTCTTCATGGTTAGACACCTTTCAGGATTTTTCTACTTCTGTGCCAAATGGTACTAGGATGTTGATCGGGAGGGATGACATTGAATCTGTATATCACTCTTTGGTAAAATGGATAATTGTATAATATTCATTTTCAGAATCCATGAGCACATGATATCTTTCCATTTATTTGTGTCTTTTTCAGTTTCCTCACCAATGTCCTATCGTTTTGAGGATACAGGTTTTCCATGTCTGTGGTAAAGTTTCTTCCCAATTGTTTTCTTATTTTCTCCTTGTGATGGTTCAGTATGAGTTTGACCAATGTGATAATTTTTGTATCTTGACTTTGTATCCTACAACTTCACTGAATTTGTTTATTTGTTTTAACCTTTTTTCCCTTTCTTTTTTTTTTCTCAATTTTCTTTTTTTTTCTACCATTTCCACAGCACAGTGGCCACTAATGTTATTCTACCACAGTGTCCTTTAGTAATATGTTGCATCTTGTGAACTGTGTCCACGTTGGGTTTGGCCTCCATCATGAAGTTGGATGTGTTCTGCACTTTTCTGGTAGTTACTAATATAGTTGTTTTGAGAAGTAACGTAGTTTCCATGAATTTCCAACATACAGCAAGTCTGCAATAGCAGCAGAAATACTCTTTATCTCTACACTCAGCTTCACCAGCTGTCGTTTTACACAGTTGCCACTTCATACGACATACTTGTTTATTTTTCGCTCAAAACAGGACGCCTTCCACGGGAACTGTCATAGAACTCCCAAACAGGGAAATCATTATGGTTTCCTCATTATAATCCAATCCAGAGGCCGCTTTAACTGTCATCACTTGCCCAAACTCTGTGACAATGACTTCTCCTGTTGTGACCCACTTTACTGTTCCTGAGACTCTCCCTCAATCTGGACAGCCTTTTCTGTGTGGCTCCTATAGTTAGTATGTTTTTAATCTTCGTTCATGTCGTGACATGTTTTAGTACTTCAGTCATGACTTTAATTGTGGTTCAGTTTACAAACCATAATAGTGACCACTTAAAGGATTAAAAAATTTTTTTTAACGTTTATTTTTGAGACAGAGAGAAAGAGAGCGAGCAAGCATGAACAGGGGAGGGGCAGAGAGAGGGAGACAGAATCCAAATCAGGTTCCCAGCTCTGAGCTATCCGCACAGAGCCCGACATGGGGTTCGCACCCATGAACCGTGAGATCACGACCTGAGCCGACGTCGGACACTTAACCTTCAGAGCTACCCAGGCGCCCCTAAAGGATTTTAAGTCTACAGTTGTATGCCACTAAATATATTCCCATTGTGCACAAATCACCACCTTCCATCTTGAGAATGTCTAAATTTTGGCCTACTGAAAATCTGTGTATATTACACATTAACTCCCCATTCCTTTTCCCCTCTGCCTGGCAACCATATTTTACTTTTTGTAGGTGAATTTGATTATTTTGGATATCTTAAACAAGTAGAATCTTACAATATTTTTTTCTTTGATTGGATTATCACCCTTGCATAGTGAATTGAAGGTTCATCCATATTGTGACATGAATCAGTACTTAGTCCTTTGCATGACTGGGCAACATTCCGTTGTCTGTACTTCACCCATTCATCCTTCAGTGGACACTTCGGTCGGCTTAGCCTTCCGACTCTTGTGCATGGTGGTGCTATGAATTTGGGGGAAGAAATACAGAGTGAGTCCACGCTTTCAAATATTTGGGATATATACCCTGAGGTCTATTAATTTTATTTTTAAGATTTTGAGGAGCTCCCATTCAGTTTTCCTCCGCAGCTGCACAAATTTATTTCATTTCTTGCTACGTTGGAAGAGTATTTCAGTTTATGGATCTACCCCATGTTATATATTCATTTACCCTTTGTGGTATATTTGCATATTTAGTGCCATTTTCCAGTTGTGAATAGTATTGCTATGAATATTTATGTTGGCTTTGGTTTTGATTATGGTTCTGGTTCAGGATGTGTGCATCATGGCTGTGGTTTGTTCCTATGACTTACGTTATCTAGTTAGAGCTCATGGTGTGTGGTTGATAGATTATGGCTTTAGGATTCTGCTGTTTAATGGTGTATGGTTTGGGGTTTATGGCATATGACTTTTTGGTTACATGCCCTTATGATTTGGGTGTTTTAGCGTGAGGAGGTGGGAAGAAGAGGGAATGAGTGTTACTGGGTTTGAGATGAAATGTTTTTGGGGGTGAGTGGAGGAGGGGGTGAGCTGGTGTGTGTTTGTGGCCGGAGGGTGTAGGAGGTTCAGGGGGTGGTCTGTGGGGAGCCGGTGGGCTCAGAATTTGGAGGGTGATGGTTTAAGGTGAGTGAGGGAGGGGGTTTGATAGGGTGATTGTTTAGGTGGTGAGTTGACAGTTTGGGGTATGTGTTTATAAGGTTATGGGGATGATTGCTTATTTGTTGAGAGATTAGAGGGATCAGGTGATAATGGTTTAGGGAATGAGGGTTTAGAGATGAGGATAGGAGTTAGGGTGAGCCTTGAGTCATTGGAGATAATGGTTAATGTGTTTAGGCTGGGGCGGTGGAATTCCGATGCAAAGAGAACCCGGTTGTCCAGAGGACTCATGAGGGAGAGCACTCGACCAAATAACTGGAGTTTGTGGGTTCCAACTTACAGGTAGAAGACCGTGAGAGAACTAGGGGTTAGGATCAGGGTACATTCTGCATACAGATCCTTTTGTCAGATACGTGATTTACAAATATTTTCTCCCAGTTTGTGGCTTGTCTTTTGGTTCTTTGAGCAAGGTTTATCAGGGTAGAAGTTTTAATTTTATAAAGTCCATGTTGTCAATTTTTCTCTTTTTTGGACTGGTCTTTGTGTTTGTGTTTTATTTTTTTAAATATTTATTTATTTTGAGACATCGGTGCTGTCTGCACAGAGCCCAATGTGGGGCCGATCTCACCAATTGTGAGATCATGACCTGAGCGGAAATCAAGAGTCAGATGCTTTACCTACTAAGCCACCCAGGCGCCCCTCGTGTTTGCACTGTATTGTATTGTATTGTATTGTATTGTATTGTATTGTATGTATTCATTCATTCATTTATTTATTTTTTTGGTGCAAAAAGGTGATTTTATTAAAGCACGGGGACAGGACCTGTGGACAGGAAGAGCTGCCAGGGACCATGATGGAGTCTGGGGAGGTGGAGTCCAGGGGAAGTTTCCAGTGAGATTTTCATATGCTAAAGAAGACTCACAGGATATTAGAGGCCTAGCTTTTGTCAAGCTAAGGTTGGTTTTCCCCCTAGCAAAACATTAGCATTAAGACAGTAGGGAGTTCCTAGAGAAAACTCTACCTGTCAATGGGCTGCAGGTAATAAGGACCTTTAATTTTATCTGCCATTTCCTTCTGCCTTTGTTTCTCACATCATTCCCCCCTGAACAATTTTGACCCTTAAAATCTTTGAGGCTGCTGAAGGTGGAAGGTCTCATCTTCTGTAACTTTTCCTGCTGAATAGGGGCGTGGAGATGTCCCTACCTATGGGTCAACATTGGTCAGTTGGGGAAGCTATTTATATAGAAGAGTTACCACAGGCAGAGGCAGCCAATCCAAGGTAAACACATATATGAACCTCCTTGAGTAGAAAGGACCATCTGTCTTCTAGAAGTTGTGGCTGTGAAGGAGTCTTGGCACCAGGCAGGGAGACACCGGAAAAGACAACAAAATAAGGTTCATATGATGAGAAAGAGAAGCCTAAGTATATTTAAAAAAACAAAAACAAAAACAAAAACTTTTGTTCATTACTGACATTTGAAGAGAGATTCGAGGCCTTCCACTGGTTCACGGGAATAAGAAGGCGTGTCAGCTTGCATAGTAGATTCCTGTGAGGAAGGTACAAGTTTAATTCTTGATACATGAGTCCATGAAGAATGGCCTTCGAATTTTTACTGTAGTGGGAGTACAGAGTACAACCAGGTAAGGGGCCCTTTAATTTTGGAGTTAAATCCGCTGTTGTATGAGACTTCCAGTGCTTTAAATACATCATGTCTCCTGGGTTTATATGGGGTGGGTTTCTAGTAACTGTCAGATCAGGTTCCGGGAGGCTATGACTTGCATATTCATTTAGAGATGCATGAATTAACCCGGCCTCAAGCGAGTAAGTAAATAAAGCACTATAGTCTACCTATTGATAGGTCTACAGTGAAGAAAGACCTTCCATATGCAATTATTGGGGGAGCCCATCCCATCTTTAGGTGTTTAAACAACCCTCTGCCCATGGGGTCCTGTTACTATCTGCACAGAATAACAAGCAAGGAGATTGTCCATACCTGTGCTATTGTGACAATTGTTTTCCAAATTTATCTCAAGTTGTCCAGCTTAGGCTGGAATAGCCTTTTCCACCCAAATCTTCCAGATGCCAAAACCACAGGTTCCTTGCATCATCCCAGGTTGTCTCTAGAACAGGGGCACACAATCATTTGAGGATATGTGACCTAATACAAACTGTTTCTTTCGTCACCTGAAAATTTGTACCAGTGAGTTTAGGGCATAAAAGCTTTCGTTTGTGTTGAATCGCAAGGGAACACGTCTCTTTGAAATGTTTCCGAAACTCTGGGTGTTTGCTTCTTATGTAAGTTATATGCTGTTAACGTGCTTCGTGGGCCTTTGCTATTTCCTCTGACCTGGGGGAAGATTTGGACTCAAGACGATTCTTACCTGTCACGTGCAGTTTGGCAATACAAATAATAAGGTGAGCCTTGTAAGAAGTCGTTGATGCCTCGCCATCTTTAGAACTTCTGCTCCCCGGGAGTATTTAATAAACCCTACAAAGAGGCAGTTGTATTCTGTGCACTGGAAGTTCAACATACAGCTATAATCCAGCCTTGTTGCCTTTACTGAGGTCGAGGAGACAGTGTGACCCCTGAGAGTAGGGTCCTCTGTCTGCACTGACCTCTCTCTCTGTCTGGTATTTGATTAGAGGAGTTGACCACAAAGCTGTGGTCGGTTATTAGATTATCTAGTCTGGCAAGGCTTATTCCAGGATCCACAGCCCTGGGCCTGACATGACCCAGGGTGTCAATGAATTTGTCCAGATGGTGTGATAAAGCTATCAAAGGGCTGTCCATGTAAAACTAATTTTAACTAGATTTTCAAAAAAATAAATATAAACTATGCAGTACTTCTCTATGAAGAACTGGGACGGGTATCATGATATCCGAGGAATACAGGTGGCAAATTGCACCTTCAGAATCAGTGGGAAATTCTGGAAGTTGCCTGGCTCTGGAGGAGGCCAAGGTTTTTGTTTGTTTGGCAGAGGAGTTCGTGAAATCTTTCAAGCTGCTCTGTGGACATCTCCAGAGTCTGCATTTTACATTCTTGTCCTGAAATTCAATTTTACTTTGTAATGGCATATATGTGTAAAGGTGCTTTTAACAACAGGAACGTTGAGTGCAGTGTGGAAAGTCTTTGAGCCAAACCCTGTCTTCGATGTGCACTCAAGTTTCCATTAAAGGGGAGTTGCAACTGAGCTCGCAGAGCTGAGGGTAAAATTTGAATTCTGCTGGAGGAAATCAGAGTATTAGAAGCTGGGATATAGAATTTCACTTTTCCCCATGCTGACATTGACTTTCCTCTGGAGCATCACCAACTAGTGAGATCTCGTTCAGTTGCATGATTTTTTTTTTTTATTTTTCTCCACTAACCCAAATCCAGAGATACAAATCCGGAGCTTAGGGGGGTCTCATATAGATTTGCGATATTCCTGAGGGTGTGTGAGATCTTAATCACTTTCATATTTTATTTATAAAGCAAATGTTTCATGACATTGAAACATTAAATGGATTTTACTCAGCCATGTGCAATGTATAATTTTCTAAAATCTCTGATTAATTTAATATGGGTGATTTTCATTCTTTGATACGTGGCCTTACTGTAATTTACAACAAGCTATAAATACTTGAAATGCCGTGGAAATATGGTTGGGGGAATATTATTAACACCTGTCTTATATGCTAGTTAGGTTATATTAAGCTCTGAACGTATGCGGGTATGTTTCTGGGATACCATCTGAATTGTGTTCCATCTGAATTTGTGTATGTAATGACTGGCTGGATTATAAGGGGTTCTCACTATTTTCTTAGCTTTTGATCCAAAACCAAGCCTAAATTTGGGGAGTTTTATGGAAGCATTCCTTCTTTTACGCACTTTTAAATTTTTGTCGAAGCAGAACTGCCAAATCTGATCCTTCTCTGCTTCTGTGCAAGGGCAGGTGGAAAGGCAGCCTGCAGCCCAGGAGAGGAGACTTTTCTCTGAGATCCTTGGCCTGCCCTCTGCCC
This sequence comes from Acinonyx jubatus, assembly GCF_027475565.1. Classification (NCBI taxonomy): domain Eukaryota; kingdom Metazoa; phylum Chordata; class Mammalia; order Carnivora; family Felidae; genus Acinonyx; species Acinonyx jubatus. The sequence goes on from NC_069389.1 coordinate 118,614,302, forward strand.
CTCCCACATCCAGCTGGGCCACACCCTGTGACAGCTCTGGCTTGTCCCTAAGCACTTGCCCAGCTCTGCTGCTGAGGAATCTGAACCTCACTGAACCTCGATTCCTGTATCTGTAAACTAGGATTGTTTTAAAAATTAGGTATTACACACACACACACACACACACACACGCACACAAATGCACGCACGCACACGTGCACACACACATACACACACAACACCAGGGGAGGAGGACAGGCGAGGGTCCGGTACATAGTATGGGTGCACCATTATTGCCACTGTTGTTCATTTTCTGCTGTTAATAATCCTGATTGCAAATGACTTGGTATTGAGTCACAGGTATTGGCCGTTTGGTGATGTGTTAATGGCCAACCCACCAACACAATCTGGGATGCCTGACTCGCCGTTGCGGGTTTACCCCGCTTGGCCATGATTTCTGTGCCTGTCGATATTCCTTGTCACATGACATCTATGTTTTTGTGCATTTCCTTTCCAAACAATAGCAGTGAAACAAAACAGAAAACAAAGGTTGTTGCGAATTATTAATGTGTAGCGAGGGCAGAGCAAGACATTGTCCTCTTTTCTGTTTTTCCCCCTTCATTTCGACAGAGCCATAGCAGTACACATAAAAGGGGTGTAGCTGCCTCTTTCTTATTCTACAAGATTAGCGATTTGTAGAGTCAGCTGGGGATCTGTTCCCCCAAGTGCATTTCTGACATTCCAACTGCATTTCTGGTGGGGTAACGTGTCTGGGGAGTCTTATGGTCCAATGCGGCCGATGTGTTGCTACAACCTACCTTCTGGGAAGTGCCATCGGGTATCTCCACACAGAGCGACACCGACGTCAACTGGTCCTGTCAGCCTTTGGAAAGTCCACTGTGTTAAGAGTTAGAATAAAATCTATTTTTTTCATAAATTTCATTTCTCCATATAAATAAGAAATTCCCCTGAAAAGGTAATTCAGGAACCTTATCAAATGGTAAATACAGCTAAGGAGGAAACAACACTTGGAAAGAATTGTATTAGCAAACACCGAAAGCAGCAGCTTATTAAAATAATGTTTTGCAAATTCTTGGTACTCAGTCCGTGTTTTTCGGACAATACTCTGTCTTCCTAACGGTCCCAGTGTGCACATAGGAAACAGGCCTGTTTACGAACTATACAAGGTGACTTAGGCAGAAAGCTGGAGCTTGGACATGCAGGGTCAAGTGCTGGCAGGTAAGGAAGTCTCTTGGTAAGTAGTTGTCGTGTTACCCCGCGGAGTATTTCCCATGGTGCATTCTTTTAAGTTTAATTCCATACAGTTAGCATAGTGTTATATCAGTGTCAGGTGTACTGTGTAGTGATTCACCACTTCCCTACATCACCCTGTGCTCATCCGCCAAGTGCGCTCCTTAATCCCTTTCACCTATTTCCCTCCTGCCCACCCACCTCCCCTCTGGTAACCGTCACTGTGTTCTCTAGAGTTAAGTATCTGTTTCTTGGTTTGCCTCTCTTTTTTGCCCCCTATGCTTGTCTGTTTTATTTCTTAAATTCCACAGATGAGTGAAATCATACGGTATTTGTCTTTCTCTGACTGATTTATTTCGGTTAGCGTAATACCCTCTCGTTCCATCTATGTTGTTACAAATGGCCAGATTTTATTCTTTTTTATGGCTGAATAATATTTCATTGACTATGTAAACCCCAACTTCTTTTAATTTTTTTTTAACGTTTATTTATTTTTGAGACAGAGAGAGACACAGCATGAACAGGGGAGGGGCAGAGAGAGAGGGAGACACAGAATCTGAAATGGGCTCCAGGCTCTGAGCTGTCAGCACAGAGCCTGATATGGGGCTCGAACTCACGGACCGTGAGATCATGACCTGAGCCGAAGTTGGACGCTTAACCGACTGAGCCACCCAGGCGCCCCTAACCCCAACTTCTTTATCCATTCATCAGCTGATGGACACTTGGGCTGCTTCCATAACTTGGCTATTGTTGATAATGCTGCTATAAACATAGGGGTGCGCATATCCCTTTGAATTAGTGTTTATATTCTTTGGGTAAATACACAGCAGTGCCATGGCTGGATTGTAGGGTAGTTCTGTTTTTAACTGTTTTTTTTAAAGTTTATGCATTTATTTTGAGAGAGAGAGAGAGAGAGAGAGAGAGAGAGAGAGAGAGAGCATGAGCAGGGGAGGGGCAGAGAGAGAGGGAGAGACCGAATCCCAAGCAGGCTCTATGCTATCAGTGCAGAGCCTGACGCGGGGCTCGATCTCACAGACCTGTGAGATCACGACCTGAGCTGAGATCAAGAGTAGGATGCTTTAACTGACTGAGCCACCCAGGTGCCCCTATTTCTAACTTTTTGAGGAACCTCCATACTGTTTTCCAGAGTGGCTGCACCAGTTTGCCTTCCCACCGACAGTGCAAGAGGGTTCCCCTTCCTCACCAACACCTGTTGATTCTTGTGTTGGCAAGTTTAGCCATTCTCACAGGTGTGCAATGTTCTCTCATTGTGGTTTTGATTTGCATTTCCCTGATGATCAGTGATGTTGAACATCTTGTAATGGGTCTGTTGACCACCTGTATGTCTTTGGAGAAATAGCTGTTCATGTCTTCTGTCCATTTTTCAATTGGATTATTTGGGCGTTTTGGTTTTGTTTGTTTGTTTTTTTGGTGTGTGTTGTGTAAGTTCTTCATATATTTTGGATACTAACCCCGGATCAGATACGTGATTGGCAGATGTCTTCTTCCATTCAGTAGGTTGTCATTTAGTTTTGCTGATTGTTTCCTTCGCTGTTCAGAAGCCTTTTATTTTGATGCAGATCCAATAGTTTAATTTTACTTTTGTTTCTCTTGCCTAAGGAGACATATCTAGAAAAATATGGCTGATGTCAAAGAAATTGCTGCCTAGGATTTTTTTTCTAGGATTTCTGTGGTTTCAGGTCTTGAATCCATTTTGAGTTTATTTTTGTGTGTGGTGTAAAAAAGTGGTCCGATTTCATTCTTTGGCATGTAGCTGTCCAGTTTTCCAAACACCATTCGTTGAAGAGACTATCTTTTTCTCATTGGATATTCTTGCCTCCTTTGTCGAAGATTAATTGACCATATAATAGTGGGTTTATTTCTGAGCTCCCTATTTGGCTCTATTGATCTATGTGTCTATTTTTGTGCCTTTCATGGTGCATTCTTATGATGTAGCTTTCTAATTTACTGAAATTGACAACACCTAATTCTCTGAGATGTGTGATTTTGAGAATGCCATAGTTTGGATGGTGACTTTTAGAAGGCAATCTCTTAGGAGAAGCTGGCTTGTTGCCTCCTGTTTCTGGATGGTTCTCGAGGTCTTGCTGTCTTGTCTACAATTTGTTGAAATTAAATACAAAATTCAGGGAAGATGGTCTAGTGGTTAGCATAAGTCTGTGAAAATGAGCAATATGTTTGTGTATACATATGCAGTATTAGTTTTCTATGGCTGCTGTAACAAATCACCCTACACTTAGTGGCTTAAAACAACACACATTTATTCTCTTACAGTTCTGGAGGTCAAAAATCTGAAATGGGTCGCTAGGGCTGTTCTCCTTCTGGATGCTCTCAGGGAGAATCCCTTTTCTTGTCTTTTCCAGTTCCCAGAGACTGCCTGCATTTCTTGGCCATTGGTTCTCCATCATTCTGACCTGTGCTTCTTTGTCCCCACCCTGTTCTCCTTCTCTGATTCTGCCTCCCTCTTACCGGGACCCCTGTCATAACATTGGGCCCCCTCACATAGCTCAGGATAATTTTCCCACATCAATATCCGTAAGTCAATCACCTCTGCAAAGTCTGTTTTGCCAAATAAGATAACATAATCGTAGGGCCCAGGGATTAGGATGTGGACATCTTTGGGGGATGCTATTCCTGTGACCACACATGATTAACCTTGTGCCTCAGTTTCCTCATTTGTGAAGGACTGGCTAAAACCTCCCCCTTCCCCACTAACCCTTCCACTCTTTGAAATTTAGTGAAATATTTTCCCCAAAGTGCTTTAAGCGCCTTTGGGGATTAGTTCCTATGAGTGACAAAGTGGTTAAGGATGATATGCCAGTTGAAATCTGAAACATGAAACTCAGAATTTTCTTACCTCGCCTTAGGTTCTCACCTGCCCTTCCACCTGTGACTTGGGATCTCCCACCACGTCTCCACTGACCAAATGCGACTGCAATTTTCTCCTGCTTGTAGTCAGTCCCCACTTAGTCCATTTTACATCTTTGTCCCAGCGTAGCCGAAAGCATCCCTTGGCAGAAATCACGTCTTCCCTGAGCTATTTGATGGAGCCTGAACTTGTCGGCCTGCACCCATACCTTCCACGGTGCCCCAAACTACTTTGCCATACTCATCTTCCCTAAGTGTCCTTCCTCTTTCTGCAGACAGACTCGGACACTCAGTGTCCCCTGAGGCGGCTGCGTGTGCTCCTAGCCCCGAACCTCATGTCGCCCCCACCCCGTTCCCTAGACTTCCTTGGGGATCTTCCCCATCTGGCAAGTTTCCGGTTTCAACTCATCCGTGAAACCTGCTTGCCCACTCCAGCCTTCGAGGGTTTTCGTTTCTGCGAACCCTCTGGTAGTTATAACCCATACCACTCATTTTGGCGATTGTTCGGGAGTGTCTGATTTCGTTAATTATCTTTACGTGTCCATAGGTCGTATTTCTTCAAATAATTATCATCTTGAGATCAAGGGCCATACATTTCACATTGGCGAGCTCTCCACTCAGCATTTAGCACCCAGTAAGCCTTAAATACATATTTCTTGATAACAGTGTGTGTGTGAATAGGGATTAGCTTTGCAGACCTTTTGTTCTGGGATTTATTTTCCTGCGCTATTAATCAGGCACTTGATGCTATTTAAATATATGGACATTTAATTCCTTAGCTCGCACTCTGTCTGCTATGGAAAATTATGTACTGGCTCATTTTTCTGACTATGAAACTATATGGAAGTTCATGTAATTGTGCGGTGAGCAGCGCAGACAACCTTTCGTAGTTCCGACGATAGGGACTTTTTTTTGAGCTTTGGTCCATATATCTAACCAAGTCTGTGTGAAGAGATTTCTCATCTATGGGTATTTTCCCCCTACTTAATGTGTCTGAGACCTTTATGAACAAAGCCCTGCCTCCTTGTGCTCTGTATTCGTAAGGCCTATCTTTGGGATTTCCTCCAAGGATGCCCCCACTGTGAGGCGGCAAACTCTCTCGGAAAGCCGTTGAATATACACTGCTTTCCCGACACTGTCGCTTCCACCTGCCGCCGCCCCTGTTGTTGCCAAACTGAAAACTATACGCAGCCATATTAGCAAACGAAGACAGACACTGCGTGTGCAGGAAAACTATTTCTAGGGGCTTTCGAAGGGATAAGAAGACATGATCGTTAGACCTGTCCTGGGTTCGGGGGATCCTTAAGAGCTGGATTTGTGAGCCGGCCGGCTGGCTTCTGGCCGACTGGCAACAGGAGAAAGCTAGCACTGGACGCTTAGTGCAACACAATTTTCTGGGTAGTAAGAGGAGTTAACCCATGTACAAGTATTTATGAGCCTATTGATGAACATTCCAAGTGGTTTGAGGCCCCAGATAAATGTGGCCTTCATGATCCTTTTCTCTTCTTTTCTTTTCTTTTCTTTTTTAAATTTGATCCTTTGAAAGGAGGGGGGAGGGAAAGAGGAGGGGGTTGATCTTCCGCCGACGTTACAAAGTAATCACCGTATTTGTGTCAAGGCTGTCTTTTGAGGCTATAATAATGATCACACGGCAAATTTTAAGACGGTCTTTTCACTCCAGTTTCTAAATTGGAGAGGCTCTTTCCAGGACACTCAGTGGTGACCATAAGGATCATTTTTAGCTTTCATTATTATGGCCTGCCTCCATTTTGCACCCCCTAATATATGAGGCCATAGAAATCAGAAGTGTATATTCAGCCTTTCCTTTATCATTGCAGTTCCCTACTTAGCGTTAAATCCTTAATTTTGAAGGCTCAAGTGGCCTATTGTGCTGGCAATTAGCCAATTGCAGGTGCAAAATCTCGAAGGCATCGATAGGGAGGTCTTGGTGGGAATCGTGTTAAGAACTGATCTCTCCTTATGCGCTGGGTTGCAGGATTTGTGAAGGGTGGGTGTGAAGAATATTAAACGGAGACAGATGCCGTTCCAGGAAAGAATTGCCGAAGCCCGTGAAAATGAACATGAAATTGCTTGTCTGAGGGTTGACCTTTGCTAGGCAATAGGCAAAAGAGACCCTTCACCCTAAGCCCTTCACAATAGAAATAGGGCGCAGTGGAAACGGAGGCAGTGGGACATGTACCACTGCCCTGCCATCTGCCTGTCAGACTTCAATAATGCTGCAGCCTTCCACCCCTCTCCACCCCACTCGAAATCAAGGGCAGATGTTCGAGCTCGGCATATAAACCCCAGCACGATTTGGCCCCCAGCTTTGTCTCCCATCGACCCCCACCCGCACCCTACCACTCCGAACCCTGTGCTCTAGTCTCCTGTTTTTCACCCAGGCTGTTCCCTCTTTCTGAAATGCCTTTCCCTGCTCTCTATACACCTTAACTAATCTGCCAAGAACCACTTCAAATCCTCATGTCTTCTGAGAAACTTTTCCAGATCCTTCTAGCCAAAGGTAAAATCTTTGTCAGTCACATCCCTGCAGCACCTTGTAACTCTTTTTTTGGGTACTTAGGCCTGCATTAGAGTGATTTGTGTCTCATTCATCTGTGTATTCATCTGTAAAAACAACCATATAGCCAGCTTTGGAAAAACTTGGCATAAGAAACTCTGAGCACGTCTCTTTAAATAAGATATATGAAGAGTTGGCAGCTCATCAATGACTTAATGGACAGGCTGGGGGGGCCATCACAGATCAAGAGCTGAATTGTTAGGATAAACTGTCAATTGGTGATCAATTGGAAATGGAGACAATCACTTTTAAAATGATAGTCGATGAGGAAGGGGAAATGGACTGATGGTAGTTTAACGTGCAAATTTGCACTCACTTTTGTGAGAACACGGTATCACACGGTCCTGTGACTCCTACAAGCTGTGTTTTGTTTTGTAGCCTTCTACGCCTTTCTGAAAAATCGGGCATTGCCGTCCAGTGAGGTGGGAGGCTGCATTGTCCTTTTGAGGGAGAGCAGCGTCTGTTAATGGCATTTGTGGACCTACTGGTAGGGGTCCGATTAAACAAATGAGATACAGTATTCCAGTTTGTAGCCACTCCGAGCTATGATCCCTGCTCGGCAGGGTGAACACTTTGGCCTCATCGTAGCCAGCAGGACTCAGGAAACCAGCTCAGCTGAATGCACATTTCTGTAGCAGACTCCCTCTCGCACATCTCTCTTCTGTGCTTTATCGATGTTCAGTCTTCCCTTTCTTTC